>NC_050574.1:21123029-21423029 GCF_011100635.1 Trichosurus vulpecula | reverse complement strand
TACACAGTGTGAACAAACAGATGGTGTATCATTAACAAGGTGTAAGGCTGCATTTTGGAGGCCTTGCCATGGTTAGTGACCCAGACAATTTAATCAGAAAATGGCACAAGGCAAAGGTTTATTCTGTTTGGAACAGACCTCATTATTTAAAGAAAAACAAAAGCAAGAAACTGTGTGCCTTTCATAATTCAAAAATGTTTCATCAATGCTTTGGGTTGGGTTGGTTGTTTTTTTTAAACATAATTGTTACTTCTTAACACTCCTCCCCCTCCCTGTCTTTTAAAAGAAAATTAACCAACACGCTGACCATGTCTATTTAGTCATTTACAGTCATGCCCAACTCTCCAAGACCCCATTTGGGATTTTCTTGGCAAAGATCTTGGAGTGGTTTGCTATTTCCTTCTCCAGTTAGTTTTACAGATGAGGAAACTGAGGCAAACAGGTTGAAGTGACCTGCCCAGCAAGCACACAGCTAAAAAGTGTCAGAGGCTGGATTTGAACTCAGGACGATGAGTCTTCCTGACTCTAGGCCCAGCACTATCCACTACAGCGCCACCCAGCTGCCTCTGTACCCACAACCTTTCAGTTTTGTATCAAGAGGAAGGGGGCAAGGGTGGTATTTGAAAGGACAGTTGGCTCTGAAGTCAGAGGCTCTGAGGTTCGAATGTTACCTATGATGCTTACTGGCTATACGACCTTGGACAGATTACTTAGCCTTCCCAGGCCTCAGTTTCCTTCTCTGTAAAATAAGGGGCTTGGACTAGGTGACCCTGATGTCCCTTCTGGCTCTAAAGTTGTGATGCTGTCGTCAGTCCCCTGGAGGGACATCATAGGGTCACACATCTGGAAGTAGAAGAGAATTTTAAAGACATCATACTGATGGGGAAACTGAGGCACAGAGCTGCTAACTTAGCATCTTATTATATAGATGGGGAAACTGAGGCACCAAGATGCCAACTTAGCCTCTTATTGTACAGATGGGGAAACTGAGGCACAGAGCAGCTAACTTAACATCTTATTATATAGATGGGGAAACTGAGGCACCAAGATGCCAACGTAGCATCTTATTATACAGATGGGGAAACTGAGGCACAGAGCAGCTAACTTAGCCTCTTATTGTACAGATGGGGAAACTGAGGCACAGAGATGCTAACTTAGCATCCCATTATACAGATGGGGAAACCAAGGCACCGAGATGCTAAGTGACTTGCCCACAGTCACACAGTCAGTAAGCCGTCTCACTTCTCCTGTCTTTCCGTGGCTATGGTCACTGTGGTCACTGCAATCCCGCTGACTCTGCTCTCTGCGTGCCTTTCACAAAGGAAAGGTTTACCCGATCACCCCTGTGTGAGGTATGATCGGCCATGGGCACTCTCCCAGACTCTCCCAGACATGAGTTGTTCCTCTTGATAGTTTGATAGTGAGGCCCCTCCCTTTGCATCCTCTCACGGTCCTCCTGGAGTGTTGAGGCAAAGGGGATACAGATAAAGGATATTTGAAGGTCCTGGGTTCAAATTCCGACGCTACTTACTTTTCCCCTGTGTGATCCTGGACAAGATCCCTCCTCCTTCTGGTCTTCAGTCCCCTTTGTACAGTGAGGGGCTTGGATCAGACAAGTTCTGAGGTCCCTCCCAGCTCTGGTTCTGTAATACCAGGATTTCTCCAGCCTCCGTCCCTTACAGCTTTCACTCTGTGCTTCCACGGCTTCTCTGGACCTCATTTTTCTCATCTGTAAACTAGACTTGGCCTTCAACATGCATCCTTTTCGGTTCTACACTGATGAACCTGTTATGTTCGATTCCAGGGGCCACTTTTTAGGCAGGGCCCCAGTAAGCTGGAGAGCTTCCAGAGAGAAGGGATAACCAGGACAATGAAGGGACCCAAGTCTGCGCAACAGGAAGATCAGTGAGGCTTAGCTTGGAGAAGAGAGATTTAGGAACAAGACTCAAGTTTTTGAAGACGATTTTTGTGTATGAGTGATCTATTCTAGCAGGCAGCTAGGTGGCACCATAAGTGCATAGAGCACCAGGCCTGGAGTCAGGAAGACCTGAGTTCAAATCCACCCTCAGACACTTACTAGCTGTATGACCCTGTGTAACCAGAATGGCCTTTGTTTTCTTTGAGTGACTCAATTTATCTCAGTGAGCTTTACTAGGTGCTAAGCCCCAGGCCCAAATCCCATTAGGTGTTAAGGTAATCCATGTGGATGTGAACCTCCCAGGGTCCTAAGGGGAGGGGCCTACTCAAGAACCAATCACCAGAGCCTGAGCTCTGGTGATTCAAATGATGTTTGATGTCTGAGGCCCTATAAGAAGGGAGGACAGAGCCATTTGTACGGGGCTCTGGAGGTGGTGTTGATGAGGAGACTCCGGGCAGCTGTAGCTAAGGAGCCCTCCAGCTTGTAAACCCGGATGTTGAAACTTTGTTGAACTCTGGTAACTATCTGTTGGGACTTGAATCAGACAAAGTCTGTTGATGTCTGTAATTTGTTTGCATTTTGTTTTGAAGTTCAGGGTGCTGGGTTTTTTTTCCCCTGAACTATTTGAATGATATTTGAATTAAAAGTAAGCTTGTCAACCCCTTCACCTTGCTTCACTTGCTTAAGCAGATCGAAAGAACCTGTGCTGTTGGTAGCTTTCTGGGTGCTGGTTGTGGGTGAATCTTATACCCCCACAGAAGCTGCTACCCGGATTGTTGAAACACCCTGGGCAAGTCATTTCACCCTGTTCGCCTCAGTTTCCTCATCTGCAAAATGACCCGGAGAAGGAAATGACAAACCACTCCAGTATCTTTGCCAAGAAAACCCCAAAAGGGGTCATGAAGTGTTAGACATAACTGAAATGACCGAACGACAATGCCCTATTCTAGTGGCCTGCTGACATCCCTTCCAACTTTCAAATTCTGCGATCCTGCCATGTGGAGGAAGGATCAGCCTTGTTCTTTTTGGGGCAGAACCAGGATCCATAGGTAAAAGTTGCAGAGTCGAATGTAGGCTCGATGTCAAGACAAACTTCATCCCAACTAGAGTACTCCCCAAGTGGAATGGACTGCCTGAGGAGGTGGTTAGTGCCCCCTCCTTGGAGGTCTTCATGCAAAAGCGGCTGTCCAGCTCTCTGGGTTTCCATAGAGGGCAGTGGGTTTTTTTCAGGCATGAGCTAGACTCTGTGGCTTCTGAGGACCCTTCTAGCCCTGACTTCTGGAGATCCATTCAAACATCATAATAGCTCTATTAGGCAGAGGACAAAGTAGATAGAAGGGTGGGCCCTGGAATTGGGAAGATCTGAGTTCAAGATCTGCCTCTATTGGCTGGGTAATTCTGAGAAAGTGATGTAATCTCTCAGTGCCACTGTCAACTCTCTAATCAATCAGTAAACATTTATTAAGCACCTACTGTGTGCCAGGCACTGTGTTAAGCCCTGTGCAAAAGAGGCAAAAAACAAGGAGCTTACAATCTAAGGGGGGGACATAACATGCAAACAAATATGTACAAAGCAAGCTATATGCAGGATGAATAGGAAATAATTAATGGAAGAAAGACATTGGAATTAAGAGGGGTTGGGTAAGGCTTCCCATAAATGGTAGGATTTTAGTTGGGACTTAAAGGAAGCCAGGGAGCTGGCTAAGACTATAAGTTACAGATAAACAGCCAATCTATATCTGTGGAGCTACTAACACTGTTGAAATTATAGGTTCCAGACCCAGTACTCCCCCTCTACCCCAAAAAAACCCCAATCCATAACTCTGTGAAGTAGGCAGGGCAAGTATTATCTGTCTTGTACAGATGGGGAAACTGGGGTTCAGAGAAGATAATTTACTTGCCCAATGCCACACAGCCAGGAAACAGAATATCAAGACTAGGCCCTGGGTCTTCTGACTTCTTATGCAGCAATTTTCCCATTATACTCTCATGTCCTCTCAAAATAAAAAGTATAGATATATGAGTGAGAACAGACCTCAACAGACATCTCATCTGAACTGTACCCGAAAAAGAACCCCCCTCCCCACAGTCACATACCCAACTTCTACTCGAAGACCTCCAATAAAAGGGAACCTACCACTCTAAAGGAAGCCCACTCCACACAGGGAGGGCTCTTATCAATAGGAAGATTCTCATTATATCAAGCTTGAATTTGCCAGTCATTATGTCTGCTTCTGTCCCCAGGAGCCACACAGAACAACTGAGCCTTCTTTCTTACGAGAACACTTCCAGTACCTGAAGACAGATCTCATGCTCCCCGAGCACTCTTTCTCCAGGCTGATGTTTCCAGTTCCTTCAGTCAGACCTCCTATGGTAGGATCCCAAGGTCCTTCTCCAGCCTCCTCTAAACAATCTCCAGTATGTGAGTTTCCTTCCTAGAGAATGGTGCCCAGAACCGGACCCAATACTGATGAGCCATCACTGGGGAAGACACCGGTGGGGGCTCATGAACATTCAGACTAACACACATCCCTAAAACCTCTTCGGGCCGTCTCTAGATCTCTGAAGCAGTATAGTAGCCATGCTCTGTGAACCCAACAACAATTCCCCTGAATTCAGTGATCACTTCTACACAGATGATTCTCAGATCTATATTTCTACTCTTATTCTCCTGAGCTACCATCAAGAATCACCAGCTGACCCTTGGATCTCTCTCACTGGCCATCCTATAGGTGTCTCAATCTTACCATTTCCGAAAGAGAATTCATCCTTCCTACACAAACTTCTACTCTTTCCACTATCCCTGTTACTGTTGAGGAGACCGCCATCCCCCCAGTCACCCAGGCTCTTAACCTGAATGTCGTCCTTGGCTCCCCATTCTTGCTCACCCCAAATATCTGCTCTGTTGACAAATAGTGTTATGTCTACCTTCACAGTATCTCTCATAAACAAGGCCCCTGTTCTCCATTTACACAACCACCACCTACTACAGACCCTCATCACCATCGTCAATCTCTAGTTAGTCTTCCTGACTCAGGTCTCTCCCTCCACTCAGTAGGCGACTTTCTAAAGTTTGTTATTCAGGCATTTTTCAGTTATGTCCAATTCTTCGCAACCCCATGTGGAGTTTTCTTGGGAAGGATAATGGAGTGGTTTGCTATTTCCTTCTCCAGCTCATTTTATAGATGAGAAAACTGAGGCAAACAGGGTGAAGTGACTTGCCCAGGGTCACACAGATAATAGGTGTCTGAGACTGGATTTGAACTCAGGTCTCCCTGACTCCGAGCCAGATGGTCTACCATCCCACATAGCTGCCCTACTTTCTAAAGTTTGTCTCTCTGACCATATCTCTCTTTCACTCAATGAACTCCAGTGGCTCCCAGGACTATGAACTCCTCTGTTTGGCGTTTAAGACTCTACATAACCTGTCTCCCTCCTACCTTTTTCTCTCTTTCCATAGACCTCACAATCCAGGCACACTGGCTGTCTCCCATGCCAGGAGTACGTTGGCTTCTTGCCACTACCTTGTTGTTTCTCTGGCTTCCTTTAAGGGTCAGCTCCAATCCAACCAGGAGGCCTTTCCCAGCTGCTAGTGCCTTCCCCTCTCAGATTTCCTTCCATCTACTCTGTATATATCATGTACCTGCCTAGTTATTTTTATGCTGTCTCTTTCATTAGAATGTAAGCTTCCTGAGGGCAGGGGATGCCTTCTACCTTTCTTTGGTTCTCTAGTACTTATCAAAGTGCCAGACTGGGATTGTCTACACTGAGTTTGTTGTTAAGTGAATCCCCTAGGCTATCTCAGGCATGTGAAGGCAGGTGCTGGCTAGACCAGACACAGCAGAGTTTTCTTTCCTCTGTGCTGTCCTCATCCTGAGGGGTTTCTTTTGCTTCTTCTCTCCAAGTGAGCGCTTAATAAATGTTTGCTGATGAACTGACATTAATATAGTGCTTTAAAGCTTGAAAAACCCTCTGCATAATTATCTCATTTGAACCTCACTACAGCCCTATGAGAGAGGTACCCCTAGTATCAATCCTCCCATTTTAAAAATGAGAACATTGAGGCACAGAGTAGTTAAGTGACTTGCCCAGTCACACAGACCCCAAGTCCACCCTGTGTCCATTAGGCTTCCCTGCCCCTCGTCCTCTGTACTTATCAAATCTCACCCTGTATCATGGTTATTTGCATACCTGTCTTATTCCCTGCCCTATTTGATTGTAAGCTTCTCGACAGCATCAACTATGACTTTACAAATACTATTTCACTTTGTCCTCACAATCACCTTGGGAGATTATTTCCACTTTACAGATGAGGAAACCAAGACAGGCAAAGGGTTAAGTGACTTATCTAGGATCATACAACTTGTAAGTGCTGAGGCTGAATTTGAACTCAGGTCTTCCTGACTTCCTGACAGAGTTCTGTCTATTGAGCCATCTGGCTGCCTCCAGGAGAAAAATGAGGAGAAGAGAGGGATGAATGCTAGCCATCTGGGATACCTTGTACCTGGGTAGATCATCCTTTGGCATACTTACACCATTTTAAAAATTTTATTTGTTTTCTTTAAATTAATTAATTTAATTTTAGTTTTCAACATTCATTTCCATAAACTTTTGAGTTTTAAATTTTCTCCGCCTCACTCTCCCCTCCCCAAGATGGTATGCAATCTGATAAAGGCTCTACATATACATTCTTATTAAACAAATTTTCACATTAGTCATGTTGTAAAGAAGAATTAGAATGAATGGGAGAAACCACAAGAAAGAAAATACAAAACAAAAAAAAAAGAAAAGAAAACAGATAGTATGCTTCAATCTGCATTCAGAATCTAAAGTTCTTTTTCTGGATGTGGATAGCATTTTCCATCATGAGTCCTTTAGAATTATTTTAGGTCCTTGCATTGCTAAGAAGAGATAAGTCTATCGAAGTCAGTCATCACACACTATGGCTGTTACTGTGTACAGTGTTCTCCTGGTTCTGCTTCCCTCACTCAGCATCAGTTCATGTAAGTCTTTCCAGGATTTTCTGAAGTACGCTTGCTCCTCATTTCTTATAACACAATAATAGTCCATAACATTCATATACCACAACTTGTTCATCCATTCCCTAATTGATGGGGATCCCCTCAATTTCCAGTTCTTGGCCACCACAAAAAGAGCTACTATAAATGTTTTTGTACAGGTGGGTCCTTTTCCCGTTTTTATGATCTCTTTGGGGTACAGACCTAGAAGCGCTCACACCATTTTTTTAAGCCTTCAGAGGCCTGCCTTCTTGAGATCTTGGCTTCTGTAGAGGATTTCATTCTCATTAGGACAATCATAGGATCATAGATGTTGAGTTGGAAGGAAGGGACCATCGGGGTTATCTAGGTCAACTCTCTCATTTTGCAAAGGAAAAATAAAGCCCCAAAAGATCGGTTATTTCCTTGAGGTCACCCAGGTCCTCTGACTCCAAATTCAATGTTCTTCCCATAATAAGGATGCAATTAGATTCATTTGAATTGAACATTTAGTAATATTTAGTAACCATTGACTGCCTGCCAGGCACCATGCTAGAGACTAAGGATAAGAAGATTAAAAAAAAAAAAGAAGAAGCAGTGCCTGCCCTCAACAAGCTTACATTCTGCTGGGGAGATGCAACCCAATTATTTAGAGAACTGGTGAATCTAGATCATCCCTGTACTGTACATGTGATCAGGGCCTTTCTATGAACATTGCAAATTGAGCTATAACTAGAGCAGGGTGAGTGGGGCTTTGGCCCAGGGTGCCAAGGGCAGCAAATATCCAGGGGGCACATTTCCCTTCTCCAGCCTGTCATCCCTGTGCCTCGCAGTCCTCCTCCACCCCTGCAGAGCCTTAGCTCACCCCTGTTCCCTTGTCTGACCTTGGGCTACCACCACAAAGTAGCATGGTTGGGGCATAGTCTGCTTCAACTGATGTGAGGTGGATGGTCTAGCCCCACCAGGACCCCCAACTGAGTTTGCCCTGGAGGCCAGAATTTCCAACTTTGGCTGTGGTTTCTAGAATATAGGTTTCATGATCCAGAATACATTCCTAGGATGTCGGAGCTATGAAGTGGCAACTCTGTCATCTCCTCATCAGTAAAAACCTCATCAGTAAAATGATGGGGTTGGCCTGGAGGGCCCCTGAGGTCGAACCTCTGGGATCATCTCTTCTTTGAATCACTTTGCTTCTTGTAAGAGGTCATTAAGTTCCATGCAAAGGAAGGCTTTGGACTCTCCAGCCCACAGACGTTTGTAATGCAATAAACTGCTTCCTTTCATCAGCCTCCTGTGTGTTCCCTGTGATGTCAGGCGACACTGGCATTGTATTTCAGGTAATTAGTAGTGTTGGGGCTTCCTGAAATCTTTTGTTTGCATATTTGGACCAGGGCAGTAAGTGATGTGACTTAGCAAGAATTCAAGGGACTGAAAAACCATGGCTTGGGGTGAGATGGAGAGAAAGAACTCTGGTTTGGAAAGAAAAAAGCAAAAACCTAGAATAATCAAGTCAGTAACCCTTCCTTCCTTCCTTTTTTCCTTCCTTCCTTCCTCCCTCTCTCCTCCTCTCCCTCCCTCCCTTCTTTCCTTCTTCCTTCCCTTCTTCCCTTCCTTCTTTCCTTCTTCCCTCCCTCCATTCCTTCTTCCCTCCCTTCCCTTCCTTCCTTCCTTTCTTCTTTCCTTTCCTCCCTCCCTTCCTCATTTCTTCCCTCTTTCCCTTCTTTATTTTTCCCCTCCTCCCTTCCTTCTTCACTCCCTCCTTCCTTTCTTCCCTGCCTTCCTTCTCTTCCTTCTTCCTCCTGTATTATTATTGTCGGTCAACCAACAAGCATTTAAGTCCTTACTATGTGCCAGGCACTACTCCCGATAAACCCTGGGAGAGCAGATACTAGCAAAAGAAAAGACAGTCCCTGCCCTCCAGATACATATATTCTAATGAGGATTTGAGCTATTTTCCAGTTCACCCCCTTCATTCTCCTGATTGACTAGACCAAGTTTCCATCTCCTCTGACTCCAAATCTAGCATACAATCCACAGTATCATGCTAATTCATTCTTCACCATAACCCTGTGAAGTCGGTTGCTATAATTGTCTCCAATTTGCAGGTGAGGAAACTGCGTCCCAGGGAAATGAACTGATGGTAAGTGTGCAGTGGTCCTGGAAGCAGGAAAAAAGACCAGGGTTCAAAGCTTGTATGGTACTAATCAGGTCACTGAGCCACAAACAACTCCGACAGCAGTGGGTCTTAACGTTTTTGTCATGGTCCCCTTTGGCCATCTGGTAAAGCTTATGGACCTCTTCTTCACGTAATGGTTTGTTGTAACTGAAGGAAATGTTAAATTTCAGTTGGAGGCTAGTGAAAAATAAAGACATATTTTTTCTCCCATCCTAGTTGATGGATCCCCTAAAAGAGCCCCGACACTAAGGCTATGTGGTAAGTTACAAATGGGTAGATGGAGGGAGTTTCCCACAGTGAGAATATTCCAGCCATTTGATGAATTGAGCCATACATTAAATATTTTCGTGTCTCTTCTCTCAAACTGCAGAAGCCCCCAAGTACGTTGCATAAGCGCTATTCAATAGAGGGCTTTGACATTCTCCAGGCAGACATGGGATAGACAGCATCTCTATGTCACCTGTTTACCCATTGATTGAGAAGGAAACTGACGCCAGGTCGCTGAACATGTGCCCAAGCAAACTTGGCCCCAGTGACTTGCCCATGTTTGGGGTCACTTCTTACAAAGGTTTCTTCTGGCATTCCATGAGCATGATGCCACTTCCTCTGGTCTCCTGTATACACCTCAAGTTTCCACATCTTAAAAGGAGAAGGGGGGCAGCTTGACAATTATCCGGGGTGGAGTGGACGAATATAATTTACACAAAATTATGACATAATATGGCAAAGTGACAATGGTATGAGAAAACATTTCCTGGTGGGGACAGTGGCTTTTCTATGAGAGTTGTTTTTGAAGGAAGTTGAAATAGAATCCAAATCTACTTATTAAGACATCAGCGACGTGGTTTGGGCAGGGAAAAGAAGAGGCAGGCAGGAAAAGGGATTCGATTTAATGTAAATCAGGGAACATTCACTAAGCACCTACTATGCTCAAAGTAGTTGGGCGAGGTAGAGGGAGTGAGGGAGACTTGGGTTCAAGTTCTGCTTCTGACAAACCCTGGCAGTGTGATTATGGGCGTGGCCTCCAAGCAATGCTCTAAAATGAGTATTTTCCTATCAATCAGTCACTTAAGAAACATTTGTTAAGCACCTACTATGTGCCCTACTATATGCAAGACAGCTAGGTGACACAGTGGATAGAGCACAGGACCTGGAGTCAGGAAGACCCAAGTTCAAATAGCTGTGCGACCCTGGCAAGTCACTTAACCCTGTCTGCCTCAGTTTCCCTACCTGTAAAATGAGCTGGAGAAGGAAATGGCAAACTACTCCACTATCTCTGCCAAGAAAACCCCAAAGCGGGTCACAAAGAGTCTGACATGACTGAACAACAACAGCAAATGTGCAAGGCACTGTGCTAAACACTTCCCCCGAGATAGCTCCAATTTATCCCACATTTAGTCATTTGCATGTTGCCCCCCTCATTGGACTGAGAGCCCCTTGAGGGCAGGTGCTGTCTTTTCAGTCTTTCTTTGTTATCTCCAGCACTTTGCAAAAGCCTGGAACACAGTAGGTGTTTAATAAATGCTTGTTGACTTGACCACAAGAAAAAGCAGTTGCTCTTCTGCAGTAGTGGAAGATATTGTTAAAGTTACCCTCCTTCCTTTTCCTTCAATATTTCAACCAAATGCCATCTTTGCCCGCTGGCAGATGATGGAATCCATGGAAGTAGTGTGGTATAATAATGATAGATCTTTAAGGTTTATAAAGTGCTTTACAAATAGTATCTCTTTTGCCCTCATAACAACTCTGGGGGGTGGATGATATTATTATCCCCCTTCTACATATAGGGAAACTGAGGCAAGATAGAAGGTAAGGGGTTTGCTCAAGGTCACATAGCTAATAACTAATAAGTGTCTGAGGCCACATTTGAACTCAGGTCTTCCAGACTCCAAGTCCAGGGTATATCAAATGCACCACCCAACGGCCCCTTAGCGACCAGAGCACTGAAAGGATTGGGTTCAAATCCTGCCTCCAATAATGGCTGGCTTTGTGGCTGTGGGTAAATTAATCAACTTCTCCATAAAATGGGGACACGACGGCTGCAGTGCCTTCCTTCCCCTCAGGGTTGGTGTGAGGATCTAATGAATTAATGATTGTGGAGTACTTCACATGCTTTATAGTCATTTATTATCATTCCTACTGTAATGGGCCCCCTGGAAAGGCTCAGACTGGCCCTGAAGACCCTGGGATTTGTAGTTCTCCCTAGTTCGGAAAGAGGAAGCAGACACTGGATCAGGATGGAAAGGTGGGAGTTCTGAGGCTCTCCTGAGAGGAAGAGAGAAGTGGAGGGGCTCCCCCACCCCACCCGCCAAAGCCCACACAGATGGAGCAGCAGTGTTGTCATGCTGACCTGTGGTGGTGATATTTACAGCTATCAGTTCAAGCCTCCATGGAATTCCATGAAAGATGATTACCAACAGCCATGCAGAGGAGTAGATGACTGTAATTTACCCTTCCTTCTTTCCTTCCTTCCTTTCTTCCTTCCTTCCTTCCTTCCTTCCTTCCTTCTTTCCTTCCTTCCTTCCTCCCTCCCTCCCTCCCTTTCTTCCTTCCTCCCTCCCTCCCTTCCTTCCTTTTTTCCTTCTTTCCTTCTTTTCCTTTCTCCCTTCCTTCTTTCTTTCCTCTTCCCTTTCTTGTTTCCTTCCTCTTCCTTCCTTTCTTTCCCTTCTTTCTTTCTTTCCTTCCTTCTTTCCTTCTTTCTTCCTTCCTTCATTCTTTCTCTCTCTTCTTTCCTTTCTCTTCCCTTTCTTGTTTCCTTCCTCTTCCCTTCTTTCTTTCCCTTCTTTCTTTCTTTCCTTTCTTCTTTCTTTCTTCCTTCCTTCCTTTCTTCTTTCCTGCCTTCTTTTCTTCCTCTAGTACCTAGGGTGCTGAGAGAAAAAGCAGACAAGAGGACCTGGAGGTCCTCACCTTTATCTCTTGGCCTACTTCAGTGAGGTATGTGGACACTCCTTTCTAAATATGTCCTTTTTTTAAAAAATCTGCTAAATTCTTTACTTCATAGAACTCATCTAATTTCTCATAAACACCTGTGGTTAAGCCTGTCCTCTGTTTCCTGGTGTCCCTTTGTTCATGGGATGAGGGTGTGCAGCAGCAGCAGGAGTCACCCAGGAGAGAGCAGCCTTTCCTAGCAAAGGCCTAGTATCTCAACGGCCAAGCCCATTGTTAGTTTTTGCTCTCTAACTGGGGGCGAAATCACAAGCCATTTTGTGACTGCGTTTCCAGGGACAGAATTACTATAACCTTGGGCCATTCAAAAATCATCTGACACAACCCAACATAATGATTAAAGGTTCACAGGAACACTGATCTATATTCAAAGAGGAACCCAGAAGTCATCTAGTACAATTCTCTTATTTTTACAGGAAAGGAAACTGAGGCCCAGGCTCAGTGATTTGCCCAAAATTATGTCAGCACATGGAGGGACTGAACCCTGGTCCTCCAATCTTAGAGCCAGTCTTCTTTCCTCCGCATCACATTCTGACAAGAAGATGGCATCTTGACATAGACTGGGTTCTTGAATAGTGGAGTGATATGTAAAAGCAACACATAAGGAAAATTTGTCTGGCAGCAGAATGAAGTTTGCATTGCGTAGGAGACTCAAGGCAGAGAGACCAGGAAGGGAGATGTGGCAATAATCCAGTATTGAGATTTGGAGAAGAGCAGCCACCATGTGGATGAAGATGAAGAGATGACTCTGAGAGACATTTCCAAGAAACACTTGGTGAGATTTAAGATATGGAGTGAAGCAAAAGGAAAAGTTAGGGGTTTCTGTATAGTTTTTAGCCAGTGAGGCTAGAAGAATAGTGGTATTAGAGACCAAAGGGGACATCTTGGTTTGGAAGGAAGATGATGGGTTCAGTTTAGGACATACAGTTTGAGATGATTATAGGATGTCCAAATGGAGATCTCTAACAAAACAACTGAAAAGAAAGGTCAGATGTGTATATTCGGAAGTTATTAACATAAAGGTGGTGGTTGAAGCCATCACCTCACTAACAGATGAACCTATGAGAGTAAGTATAGAGTGATGGGGGCAGGAATCTGAAGATGGAACCTTGGAGATTCAGCTTCAGTCTATCTTTCCATGTTGACTTCACATAACTCCCTTTCTTGAATTTGCTGTACTTCATACATGAAATTCCATTTTCTATCTCTGTACCTTGGCAATCACTGTCTACCATGCCCAGAATGCCCTCTGTTTTTAATTGTTCCTCTTAGAATTTCAAACTTCCTTTCAGGCCCAGATCAGGTGCCTTGACCATAAAGTCTTCCCTGATGTTGTTCCACCCCCTCTAGGATAATTTCCCAGCTTCCACGCACACTGGAAGGCTGGGGCCTCAGAAAGTGGCTGATTACTTCTCCCCTCAGAGTTTCAGGGACTGAAGTTTCTTGTACTGTAAATCTTGAGCCCCTACTGGTATGCCCCCTATTGAGTATCAACCAATCTTAATAGCTTTTAGAAAGAGTATTTACAAACGTAGTATAGTAAGAAGAATCAGTATAAAACATTTCTCTAAAAATCAAGGGCATATACTCCCACAAATACACATATATTCATAATAGTGATATCAGACTTAGAGTAGAATGGTGATAAACCATCTGAGATACACATGTGGCAAAGAGATAACTTGAAACTATGAGATACTAGAAGCCCTTTTTTGAGTTATTAGTCAGCATTCTTTTCTGGACAAGGAGTCCCATTCCTTGAAGCTTCTCTTTCCCCCAAGTGGCTGCCTTTCTATCCATGTGTTTTCATGCTTTTCCTTGGTGTGTTTCTCTCTGTTTCCAGATGAATGCATTGTCTCCTACTAGCCTCTCTAATGACATGGCCATGGGTGGAGAAGAGAAGGGAGGAAAGAGAGAGGAAGAAACTCAGTCTTTTCCCTCCCCAAGAAGATTCTCCCTTGAGAGCCTGGCTCCAAATCTTTACCTGGAAAGCTTCTAAATTGGAATTAGAGTTGTCCACTGCTAGAGAACTGTTTTACTTTTCCAGGAGGTAGGAAAGGCTTCCAGGAGACTTATAAACCTGCTGAAGAGATTCCACTTTCCTCTTTGTCATCTAGGGGATGATCAGGAAGGTGAGAATGAGAAAGAACATGCCCTGGTAAAGTACGTGACAGAACAGTTGCTGGTCTGTACTCATAGGGATAGTTTTTCCATTGGGAGCCCCTTAGGTCAGTGGAATTACAAGTGCACTAAAAAAAGGGAGTGGGGTAAAGGAAGCAGGTGAAGAAATCTGGCACACACAGTGAAGATACATATATATAGATATAGATATAGGTATATAGATAAAGAGAGGGAGACAGAGACGGAGAGAGAAAGGAGAGAGACAGAGAGAGAAAGGAGAGAGACAAAGACAGAGAGAGAAAGGAGAGAGAGAGAGAAGAGAGACAGACAGATAGAAAGAGAAAGGAGAGAGAAGGAGAGAGAGAAAGGAGAAAGAGAGACAGAGAGACAGAGAGGAGAAGGAATGGTAGAAAAGTAAAGTGTGCGTGTGTGTGTGTGTGTGTGTGTGTGTGTGTGTGTGTGTGTGTGTGTGTGTTTAAAGACCGTAGAAGTTCAAACATATTTGAAAAGGGAAAAGCCTATGGAGACGGAATTTGAAGATGCTAGTTAGAAGGGCAGCCTGGCATAATGAATAGTCAGCCTTAAAATCAGGAAGACCTGGGTTCAAGTCCTGCCTATGACGAATACTATCTGTGTTACCTTGGCTAAGTCATTTAAATTCTTGGTACCCCAGGCAACTCTCTAAGATGGTAAGTTGCAGAGTAAGTTACTAGATCTAGACTGACAAGGTAAGTTCTCTACACCAGTGGAGTGCTAGGTCCAAAAAGAAAAAGGGGTGGGGGGAAGAGAAAGGAGGAGAGCAAAGCCACTTTTTGTAAAGCAAGGTGGTTTAGGGGACCCAATGCCCTGATAATTTGCACAAGCTGGATAGTGAGTCCAGAAACAACCCACAGGGGAGAATAATTCTAGCTAATCCTAAAAACAGAGTTAATGTTCAAATACAAACAGTAGTTAGTTCATAAGAATCCTTCCTTCCTTCATACACAAACACAGATATATACATATAAGTATAAACATACATTGTGTGTCTCTGTGTGTGTAAATACATATACACTTGCCCGACACTCAGGAAAATGGGTTAGAACTGGCATTTCCCTTTTTATATTACGACCGCTTTCATTTGCCTCCCAATCCCAACTATAACCTCTCAGCCTGCAGGTTATCCATTTGATTTTTTTTCTCCTTCAAGAATATACTCGATTTTCATTTTTAGCCTGACTTCATGTATATAAAAATGTCGGGGATTGAAGAGCAACATGGTTTGATTTGACTCAAAATTTTAAACAGGTTGGGGAAAGATGGGGAAGATGACAGAAATCACAAACTCGGGACTTTTAGACCCTAAGCCCCCTAGAAATGGCTCTAAGGGAGAGACACTTGTGGGAGCAGATCCTAGAGAAGGTGAGAATCTCTTGCCTGTTTTTGAGTCTACATGGTAGTGTTTCTTTAGAGAGGAGAGAAACTTCTTTGGGGACTGGAAGAAGGAATGATGATGAAGAGGAGGAGAAGGAGGAGGAAGAAGATGTGACAACAAATTCTTGCTATGTACACTTTTCTACAATATTTTATGTTTATGTATACATTATTTCACTTGATTCCTATAACAGCTTGGAAGCTCAGATACCATTTTCTTGATTTTATGGATGGAGAAAGAGGCAGTTGGCTTGATACACAGAGTGTTGGGCCGAGAGTCAGGAAGACTTGGGTTGTAATCCTGTCTCTGACATATACTAGCTGTGTGACCTGAGCAATCTTCTTAATCTCTCCAAGCCTCGATTTCTTTTTTTTATAAAATGTGAGTCCTCTGAAATCCCTTATAGGTCTAGATCTGCAATCCTAAAATGACCTTAATATGTACAGTCTGGTTTGTACATCATGAACTCAAAATATACGCCAGTAGAAGTAATAACACCAATGAGTAATTCACAGAATGATTCTTAAGTTATTTACAGAGTAAGCCAGTAAAACAAGAAGTCATATTCTAAGTCTGTGCTTCCCATTCCATGGTTCCCCCCTTCTTCCCCCCACCCACATAATATTTAATCTTTACCATTACATAACTACATTAAACTGGTGCTTAGTATGTGACATCAACATAAACAAGTTATTGATGCTCCCAAAATAGGAAATGAAGGGTGGAAAGGACACAGGCTCCAATTACAATAATTTCATACAGAAGTTTAACCAGAGTAAATAAATTGCCATAATGAGGAGACCAAAAAAGCCTAGAAACCAACTCAATCAGGAAACCCTTGATCTCTTTGCCAAGAGTAAAGATATGGCAGCCAAAATCAACAAAAGATTAGAATGTTACAGGGAAGGATGGCAGAAGATTATAAGCTGTATTACCTCCTGAAGTAGAGAGAAGTAGTAGAGGGGAAAACAAATTTAAAGAGAGACCTAACCAAGCAGAATCTTCTGAAGGCACTTAAGGACGAAACTGGAAGAAAGATGACACACAGGTGAAAAATAGAAAAGATCTGTAAATTTCGTTATGGTAAACTCTTTTCCCCATCAAGAAGAGTAAAGCCATAACATTAGGACTCTAACCTTACAGTCTTTGATGTTTTGCCAGAAGGAATAGAAAAACAGCATTGGGGAGAAACACCACAAAGGTGGGACAGACAGTTGAACTAGACCAAGTCCAAGTACATGTGGTGGGGATGGGGGAGGATGGGTGTAGAGTAAAGGACATACAGTTTTAGGGTCCATGAGGGATTCATTCTTCAATAATAAGAAAGAAGGTAAAATACCAAAGCAGCAGGAGAAAAATTTTGGAGCTTATTATTATGAACAACAAATGCAACTGAGAGAATATTATTTAATTATACTTTCTCAAGTATACAACATTTTATAAGAATAATTTCCACACACATTGAAGCATCCTTGATGAGGGTAAGGACAAGACAGACTTTCATAAATCATATTTCACAGTAGACCACATCATACAATCACACAATTAACACAATTGATTCGTAAGGAATATAAAAGTAAGATCTAGCTGAAGGCAAGCCCACAGACAATGTAGGATAGCAGGAAGAAGGGTTTAAATCTAAGTCATCTGACAAAATCCAACACTTTTTCCACTACCCACTTCAGCAGGATTTGATAAGTTGCATGGCACAAACACAGACAAAACCTCATCTATACATAGTATAGGTTGAAGGTCCACTGTTAGATAAGTTTGTTTGAAAAGGTGAAGGGATTTTAAGAAATCCCCATGAAGCCAATCTATGCAGCAAAGTCAACCCAAAAGAGCTGTTAAATATATTACTAGAAACAGAGTTTGAACTGAAAGCACCTCTTCTCATTGAGCCCCCTCATTTTAGACATGAGGAGACAGAAGCCCGGGGTCACCCAACCAGGAACAAAGCTGGTTCCTTTGACGTCCCATCCAATACTTTTCCCGCCAAACCACATTGCTTCTCTAGGAGTCTGGTTCCCAGAATAAAGGAAGCAAAAGTCTTATTGTACTCTGCCTTCAGCAGATGACCACGAAATCTGAATATGGTGTTTGCTTCCAGGCACCACTCTTAAAAAAATAAAATTTTATTGTTCTTTTTTGTTTTTACATTACCTTAATTTCTTCACATATCTTTCCCCAGAGAGTCATCCCATATAACAAAGAATTTTTAAAAACTCATAATTCAGCAAAACTAACCAATTCATCACCTAAGCCTGGTATTTCATGAAGTGTTTTATAGCTATAGTTCCTCACCTCTGCAAAGAAAGGAGAGAGGTACATTTTCCTGTTCCTTCTTTGGAGCCAAACTTGGTCTTCATAATCTTATAACATTCAGTTTGAGTTACTTTTTCTGTTGATGTGGTGGTTGTTCTTTCCTTTGACATTATTGTGGTCATTGTGTGTTCTTTTCCTTCCTCTGCTTACTTCACATCACAACAGTTCAGTCAATGGACCAATCAATAAACATGTGTTAAGCACCTACTATGTGCCAGGTGCCGGGCACAAATCTTCCCAAGCTTCTCTATATTCTTATTAATTCTTTTTTCTTACAGTGCAGCTAAGAAATATATGTCCCATCGTATTCATACAAAGCACCCTATTTTGCCATTTCCTGATCAATGAGGAAGTAAGAGGTAGAATTGGGAAGCCCGAGAAGATTGGGAATTAGATGTCTCAAGTAGAAGCTGTTGGGCATAATGAAAATGGTATTCCTTCTCCAGGTACAGGTTGGAATAGATAACTTCTGAGGTCCCAGCTTCCCCATTGGACTGTAAGTTCCTTGAGGGCAAGGACTGTCTTTTGCCTGTTTTTGTATCCTTAGGGCTTAGCACAGTGCCTGGTACATAGTAGGTGCTCAAGAAATGTTTGCTGACTGACTTTCCTTTTCCAAGATTCTGTGATGTGGTTTGGCATAGACTGTAACTTTCCATAACTCCAAAACATCTAAAGAATCTGTGATTTCATCAGCATGGGGAGATCCTGATGTGGGAACTCAGTTCACCAATGCAGATCACAAATATAACTTAGTAGATGAATTCTATGGAGTTGTCTGAGGCACAGAAAACTTAAATGACTTACTCAGGCAACACAGTCAGTCAGTCAGTCAACAAGCATTTGTTAAGGACTTATTTTGTACTGGGCATCATATCAAGTGTTAGGCATACAAATAAAACCCAAAACTAAATTCCTGTTTTCAAGTAGCTCACATTCTGAATGAAGTAGACAAGATGCAAATGATTCTGCCGATAGGAGGTGTAAACAGTGGAAAGAGAAGGTAATCTCAGAGGGAAGGCTCTAGCTAAGGGAAAAGCCTCCTGCCCAAGAGGGGATTTGCATCTCGAAGGAAACTGGGAGGCACTGGCGAGGAGGGAGACAGCATTCAAGACAGGGGGCACAGCCAGTACAAATGCATGGCGTCTGGAGATGGAGTGTTTATTGTGTTGGAGAAAAACAGCAAG
The DNA here is from genome assembly GCF_011100635.1 of Trichosurus vulpecula. Lineage (NCBI taxonomy): Eukaryota > Metazoa > Chordata > Mammalia > Diprotodontia > Phalangeridae > Trichosurus > Trichosurus vulpecula. Next base: position 21,403,948 of record NC_050574.1, on the reverse strand, counting down.
GAGGTTTGTATTGCTAGATACAATAGAATGAAAATGAATAAAGTGTAAGAAGACTAGAAACTAAGACTACCTGGAGGAGATGGCCCCTGAACTGTGTTTCTAATGGGAAGTTTATCAAGTACTTCTACAGTCCCTTGACTATTTGTACAAAAGTCCTTTAGCAACACTTTTCCCCTCTTAAAGTAGTTCTATATGGCAGTTTAGTCAAAATTCTTCCATTCATTAAACATTTATTACGTGCCTACTACATGCCAGGCATATGGGCAGCTAGGTGACTCAATGGGTGGAGCACTGCATCTAGAGTCAGGAAGACCTGACTTCAAATCCAGCCTCAGACGTACCAGCTGTATGACCCTGGACAAGTCACTTACCTTTTGTTTGCCTTTATACACTGGAGAAGGAACTGGCAAACAACTCCAGTATCTTTGCCAAGAAAACCCCATGGACGGCATTGGCATGCTATGATCGATGGGGTCATGAAGAGTTCGAATTACAAATGAGTCAGGCACTTGCTTTCAAAGAGTTTACCATCTAATGGGGGAAGATAGCACACAAAAGGAAGGTGGAATTCTTTATGTCGTAAATACGAAAACAGAGGTATTGGGCGGCGTGGGACCACATCAGAGCAAGGGTCATGCTATGGCAAAACTGGCCTTAGGATTTGTAACCTTGAATTATAACACCACTGCCCAGACAAGTGAGCCTTGGTGACTTAGAACGATCAGATCTTTGAAGAGCGAAGAAAGTTAGGTCATGATTCCTTTCGCTGTAGAATCGCTCTGGCAGAAAGTGTCAGTTCTCTGGGAAACAGGAGATTTCTGGGAGATGAAAAGGGACTGAACTGGAAGATGCCTTTCAAACAGCCTCGCACTTGTAGCCCTTCTAAATAAGCCAAACCCTACATTCCGTAGAAAGAAGGAAATGTTTTGTTGCTAAATTCTCAGAACTTAGTCAGGAAATCATTTGTGACTCAGAGGGAATGATAATAGTGCTGTCTGTATTGAACCACTTTCTGCCTCTGATCATTCTTATGCAATCTGTCAAGGCTGAAGTGAACTTCTCAGAGTTTTTTTTTAATCTCTCCCTCCTTTGGGGTGTTTGACTGAGGCTGCCTTCCCCTTTGCCTGGCTTGGCCTGACAACTCTCCGCGTCAGAGTCCAGAAGGCAAAGCTCTTCTGTAGATCAAAAAATCCCAGTATTAATTACTAGGTCCCTGTGGGTGAGCTTAGGAGGCTCAGCTTTGTTGTATAAAGTCTCAGAGAATCGCATCTGGTATTTCACCATGGGGGGATAAGATATAAAATTTGGGGATATCCATACCTCCTGACCTCCCAACAATTTAAAGCAAAACACCTAGAACAATCTTTTTCCAATAAGACAAATAAAATAAGTTTTTTGCTATTTCAATGAATGTATTGATCCATTTGCTGCTTCTCATCAACGATATTCCATTTCCCACCTCCACAGGCTGTCCAGCTTGCCTAAAATGCATCCCTTTCTCACCTCTACCCCTTAGAATCTGTTCTTGTTGTTCAGTCATGTCTGACTTTTTGTGACCCTGTGGACCATAGCAAGCCAATACTTTCCATGACCCCATCTGGGGTTTTCTTGGCAAAGATACTGGAGTGTTTTGCCATTTCATTCTCCAGCTCATTTGACGGATGAGGAAACTAAGGCAAACAAGGTTAGGTGACTTGCCCAGGGTCACACAGCTAGTAAGTGTCTAAAGCTGGATTTGAACTCAGGTCTTCCACACCTCTATCCACTGAGCCTCCTATCTTCCTTCAAAGCTTGCCTTAAGGATCACTTCCTACAGGAAGTTTACCCCAGTTGCTAGTGCCCTCCCCCTGGAAGTTACTTGGAATCTCCTTAGTATCTCTTCTAAAATGATTTATTGGCATATATGTTGTTGCCCTCCAGTAAAATGGTAGCACCTCTTTTCATTGGTATCCCTAGAACCTAGCACAGAGTCTGACACGCAGCAGATACTTACTAAATGCTTTTAGAATGAGTAAATGTTCATTGTTCATTTCTCAATAGCGTGGGTTTTCTTTCCACGTATTGGCCAAACTGGCTCGGCTTGGATTACACTCAACACTTATCCCAGGTATTCCATGGCTTGACATGCTTGCCGCATTCAAATATCAGTTTGGTCAACAGGAAAATTCCACTGGGCATTTGCCTCCCTCTTTCCCACTTGATTGGCCACAGGGAGGAGGCAGGTCTGTCACCTGACTGACTGGCCTACCCTTATAGGGATACTGGAAAGGGTACCTTGAACTGTATCAACAAGTGGGTACGACGGAATGTTTGGAGATGCTGCTGTGACCTCTCTAGGAAAACTATAAACACCTGCATGGCTCAGGTGGTAGATCCCTGGCCTGGTGTATGGGAGCAGTGCAAAGCTGACAGCATCTCATCCCTAGAGAGAGCTGTGGGCTGGAATCCAGGGGAACAATGCGGGGATTCTCAGCTAAGAGAGAGAAGTGTCCTTGGCTTGGAGGGGAGGACAGAGATGTCAAACATCAACCCCTTTGCTGCAGCAACATCAGGGGGCAAGGAGGGGGGAAGGGGGAAAATAGATTAAATGAGATAGTAATTGTGAAGCACTTAGCCCAGTGCCTGGCACACAGTAAGTGCCACGTAAATGATAGTTACTATTATGTTGGGGCAGCTCGGTGGCACAATGGATAGACTTACCAGGCCTGGAGTCAGAGAGACTCATCTGCCTGAGTTCAAATATGGCCTTAGACACCAACTGTGTAAAGTCACTTCACACTGTTGGCCTCAGTTTCCTCATCTGTAAAATGAGCTGGAGAAGGAAATGGTAAACCACTCCAGCATCTTTGCCAAGAAAACCCCAAAAGGGATCACCAAGAATGGGACACGAATGAAAAATGAATAAACAACAAAATTATTATTGGTGTTATTGTTGCTATTAAAATTTAATTGGGAAATATTTAACAAATCCAATAAAACCCAATAGAACATAGATTGCGTAAGTAAATATGCTGCCTGCAGGGATCCTTCTACCTGGTTTGGTTTCCCCTCTTCCATTCAAGTTTGACGCGGATGCCTGAGAATGTAGAAGGCATGGCGGGCGTTGAGTGCACATGAGGTCTGCTCCTACTGCAGCCCTTATTTAGAGTCCTGAGTCAGTGGGTGGCGCATACCCACATGACCCATGACTGGGTGCAAGTGGAGAGCAGTCCCCTCCCATAAGGGGAGTCAGGGTTTTCTCCTACTCTGGCTCATTTTCCCCACCCAAGAGCTTCAGAAAAAATCCCTCCAACCAAGCTGAGATGTGACTCACATCCAGGGACTCCTGTAAAAAAGGACTAACAGGGTCTTTGCTCAAGAGGTATCCGATGTACAACTAGAAATGTATTTGATATACAATGTAGATAAGGTATAGAACATTATTTATTTCCTCTCCTTCAAGAAAGACATTCAAAACACAAAAGACGATAAGCCATCACCATCATTATAGTCTCCCCCAAAGGTAAAAGCACTTTGTGGCACTGCAAAACAGATGCTTCACCTTATCTCTGACCTGTACTGATCTTCTGGATAGACAGGGTATGCCTTGGGGAGCAGGAGCGGAGGGAAGGGAGGAGAAGGGAAAAAGTACCTACTATGTACCAGGCACTGGGTTGAGTACTTTACCAATATTATCTCATAGGTGCATATCATCTCCACTTTCCAGTTAAGGAAACTGAGGCAGACAGTAGTTAAGTGATTTGTCCAGGATCACACAGCTAGGAAGTGTCTGAGGTCAAACTTGAACTCAGGTCTTCCTGACTCCAGTTCCCAGCTCCATGCACTGTGGCGTTCCCTGGCTCAGAATCCTTTGTGCATTCTGAGTCCTTTCTGAGCCAGGTCCCTTCTCCTGGCAGTGATGCATCTTCTCCTCTCAGAAGCAGTCAGTTTTGGGAAGCACCTCTCACTGGACAACCATCACCAACTCAGTAAGCCACAAACTCTCAAACTTAGAAGGTGGCCACCGAGGCTGGAAATGTCCATCTTTCAGGGTCATTCCTCAGTCACCTGCATTTAGGGAAAGAAACACAAAGCAGATGAGAAAGCCAGGGATTCAAGGTTCAGTCCCAAAGCTTTTGCTACCACCGTGTTCAACTCTCATTGATAAAATGAGATAATATTTGTAAAGTCCTTAGCATGGTGCCTAGCGCTATACAGGCTTATTCTTTTCATGTTCCCTTCTCAGTGACATATTTTAGGAAGGACATTTACACGTGGGAATTTCGAGAGAAAGGCAACAAGGAAGGTGCAGGACCCCAAGATCTCCCTTTCATGCCCTGCTATGTTCTTATATGCACTATACACACACCATACGCAACTGGAGAAAATACCAGGCTGCATTTCCAGCACCGCTCCAATGAGAGTCTTAGGCTCTCTCCTTTCCCTCCCAACCATAATCGCCCCCTAGCATGTTCCCTCCCATAAGGTTTAGATTTTCAAGGTTCCCAGGGGGTGCATACACTTTTAAAAGCCCCATGGGCAGAAGGAGGCCTACATTTTGACATAGGGCCCGTAGATTGGTCTGTTTGCTGCCATATGTACATGGCCATTGTGGCTACCGAGGGGAAGGAAGAGAAATGCCCTCCTTCACCATCTCCTAATGGAAGGCCAAGGTAGAAGTGGTAGAATCCCAAGTTCAAAATGGTGTTAACAGAGAGATGGAGCAATTCTCCTCTCCTTTTGTAGCCTATCCAGGGGGTGGCTCTGCCAATCATCTCTAAGGCAGAGCCCTAATCATGGAAGTCAATAAGGGATTGCTAAATCAGTCCAAAGAGAGTCCTTGCCCATCCGTGCAGAACCAGAGTATATGGCCAGCTCCAGGGGGGTACCCCAGCCCAGCAAATCGGAGGAACTTCCCAGATTACCCTACCACATACACCTCTTTTGCTATAAGCTCATGTATGTGTGTATGTATATGTATATACATATGCATGTGTATATACACACAGATGTACAAAAATATGTGTGTATACGTGTACATGCTTGTGTGTATATATGTCTGGATCCATGATTTATCAGCATGAGGAGTCCTCAGGAAGGAAATTCCCCACACCAGTGCAGACTGGCAACCACTCAGACAGCTTGGAGTTGTCTGGGCTAACATATGGGGTGACAAGAGAGTGACTTGCTTGGGTCACATGACCAGTTTTGTGTCAGGCTAGACTTGAGTCAAGGTCATCGTGACTATGAAGCCTCCTGGCTCTCTGTGTCCTCTGCCGTTAGGATCTTCCCTTTCCCCCTTTTCTCTTCCTTTCTCCCTCTCCCTCTGATGTTTTTTGTCTTTGTACCTACACAATGCCTGACACTTAGTAGGTGCTTAATAAGTGCCAATTGGCACAAACATGACATGCACGATGATTTTCAGTAGCATCCAAGATATTTGCTGCCACCAAGGCAAACACTAGGCAAAATTATTTTTCCCAGAATCTAGAATGCTTTCTCTCATCCCCAGCTACTAAAAGCCAAATTCAAATCTTATTTCCAAGGCAGCAGCTCATAAGAAAAAGATCTGCTGGTTTTAGTGGACCAAAAACTCAATATGAGTCATCAGATCACCAAGAAAGCTTATCCAGGCTGCGTTAAAGAGACTCATAGTGCCCAAGCTTAGGGAGGTGACAGTCCATTTGTACTCTGCCCTAGTCAGAACACCCTTGGAATATTATCTTCACTTCCCACTGATCAAATAAAATTATATTTGTCACGTGCTTAGCACCGTGCCTAGAACATAGTAAGTCCTACATTAGTGCTTATTCTCTTCCCCCTCCCTTCTCAGTGACACTTTAAGAAGGATATTTATATGGAGGAAAAAATGCCCAGAGAAGGCCAACTAAGATGGTGAAAGACCTAGAGTTTCAATATTTCCCCTTTATGCCCTGCATCTCTTGGCAAAGAGGTGGTGGACTACAGGGGCAAAATGAGGCATACATTTTCAGACAGAGCCCACCGATTGATGTGTTTTACATAACTGTTTCGAAGGCAGGGATATAGAGGGAAGACATTGGGAAGAAACAGGAATATTTTTTGAAAGAATATCAATAAAAACCTTTTTGAAAATAAAATCAAATTTTCCTTTCCCCACTCTAGCCCCCCTCAGAGGTTCAGAGTCAGTGATTTCTAATCGCTAACATAGGATCAGAATTCTTCCTGGGGTGGAAACTCCCTGCATAATAGCTGAAGGATTTATTTACTAACCTGGCCTCCTGGGCTTATCAAGAAAAGGCTGTAAGATGCTGTGAAAGCCTGAGTAACAGAAACCTCTGATCATGGGGTAGAGCTCAGACAGAGACACTTTAAGAACAAATAAACAAACTGGCTTTTTTTTTTTTTTTGGTTGCCACACAAACATAGCTTACCCAGATTGGTCTTGGGGAAACGGTGACATCCTGTGGCCATCTGGGGCATGATAGTTTTAGAAACAGCCACCATGAGATTCCTTATTGCTAGAACCTTGTTTAAAATCTAGCATTTTAGAGTCAGATGGGCCAGGAGGTTCAGTGATAAGAGCATTGGAGCTAAGATCAGGGCACCTGGGTGCAAATCCTGGCTCTCCTCCTTATGATCTGTGTGACCTTGAACAAGTCTTGACTTCCCTGGATCTTAGTTTCCCCATCTGCAAAATGAGAGGCACTGCCCTAGATGGCCTCTGAGATCCTGTCCGACCTCAAATGTATGATTCTGTGTTAGCAAGGCTCTACTGTTACATTTATTTGGTAAATGAGAAAGAGAAGCCCAGAGAGGAACAATTACGTGAGTTGAGTTAGAGTCCAGAGTCAGGCTTAACTTTCCACTTAAAAAAATGCCTCTGAATAACAGCAGAGTCCCTTCCAGGCCGTATAAAGATTTAGGTTATGTATATTTGGTATATATTTACATGTGTACATGTGTCTCCTCCAATAGAATGTAAGCACCTTGAGGGCAAGGATTGTTTCATTTTGTTTTTGTACCCCTAGCGCCTAGTCTGGTACCTAGCACATAGTAGGTGGTTAATACACGCTTGTTGATCGATTGCTTGGTTGGTTCAAAACCTGTCTTTGACAATTGTTAGGTATGTGATCATAGGTATATCATGACCTCTCAGAGCCTGAATCTTCTCATCTGAAAATGGGCATATAATACTCATGATAGCATTGTTAAGAAAGACAGCATAACATAGTGAATAGAGAGCTGGTCTTGGAGACACAAAGCCATGGATTCAAGTCCTCTCTCTAACACATACTGGCTATGTGACCTTGGGTAGGTCGTTTAATTTCTCAGTGTCCTAGGCAACCCTCTAAGACTCAAATTTGCCATGAAGGTGTCAGCTTGTATGGGTAGAGGATTCCTTTCTGGAAATTCCCTATATCATTGACACCAGAGGTCTTGTCTAACAATTTTTTTTAAAACCCATTCACCTGCAAGACCTAATTAATTGGATTATTGTGTGACTTAAATGACATAATGTGTGTAAAGTAACATTTTTTTGTCTTTGGATTCTCAGCACAAAGCTCAGCGGTATACAGTAAGTATTTAATAAATGTTTTTTGTTCATTAATTGATAAAGGCTTTGCAAACTTGAAGATGAGAAAAGCACATCTGATAGTAGTAGTAGTGATAGTAATAGTAGTGGTGGTGATGGTAGTAGTAGTAGTTTGCACCTGTGATTTCACTGTTGTTAGGAACTTTTGGTGAGGAAAAATTTTCCTTTTGTAGTGCAGATGTCCACCTGCAAATGGGCAAAATGCAGATAGACGCCTGCAGATAGGCAAAATGCAGATAGACAGCTACTCTGCAACATAACAGTTTTAGAGAGTTTTCTTGGGCATTAAGAGGTTAAATGATGTGCCCATCACACAGATAGTGTGCCAAAAATAGAATGCCAACTTCCAAGACCCATTCTTTATCCATGAGGCAATGCTACCTCTCATTATTTTTAAGTTTTTTTCTTCTCCTCCTCCCCTTCCTCATTCTCTTGTTCCTCAGCTTCAAAATCCAGGGCTTTTAAAAGTATACGTATCTCTGAAAACCCTGAAAGTCTAAACTTTATGGGAGGGAACATGCTAGAGGGGATTATGGTTGGAAGGGAAAAGAGAGAGCCTAAGATTCTCTTTCATTAGAGTGGTGCTGGAAATACAGCATGGTATTTTCTCCAATCTGCATGTTGTTGCCTATGTATGGTGTATATAAGAGCATAGCAACTCTACTTTCAAACACTGAGCACCGTAGTGCATCAGAAATCTCCCTACTGAGACCCAACTGCAGACATAATTGTGCCTCTGCTAGGTGGCACGGTGGACAGGGTGCCAGACCTGGAATCAGGAGGACCTGAGTTCAAATCCAGCCTCAGACACTAACTAGCTGCTATGTGACCCTGGGCAAGTCACTTAAACCTCTGCCTCTGGTTCTCTAACTATAAAATGGGGGTGCTGGAGAAGGAAATGGCAAACCATGCCAGTATCTTTGCCAAGAAAACTCCATAAAAATGGAGTCAAGAAGAGTTGGACATGATTAAACAACTTAACAACTGTTCTGAAAAAAGGAAGTGATGCAGCTCTTTAAAAAAAAGTGATTTCTCATATCCACTAAAGTAAATAATTAGATTTCCCAGTTTCCAGCTTCACCATTCAAGTTGATACACTTTCAGAGCCGTAACTAGGCTGGGGCCACTGGTGCTTTGTCCCAAAGTACTCATGTCTGAGGAGTACATTTCCTCTCCATTCCCTCTCTGCCAGTTGCAGCCTCCCCAACAGTGGCCCCAGAGTGACTACAAAAGCAGTCATTATAGTCTACAACAGACCACCTGGACAGGAGGAAATAGATGAGGATTTTGGGAAATAGATCATAAAGGTGGATTTGAGCCATGATGTAGTCATGATGGGGGATGTCAACTATCTGAACAGCTGCTGTAGGACTCTCTCTGCCAAAGCTGAGCAGCAAGGGATTTCTTGGCTTGAGTTGGTGATAATTTCATCCTTCAAAAAGTGGAGGAAGGATAAGAGGAATTGCCTTTCTGGACCTAATTCTCATCAACAAGAAGGAATTCAGTTTTTTAAGTTGAAATGATGAGAACCTCGTGGGTGAAAAGACCACCCCATCTAGAGGAGGAGAGGAAGCCAGCCATATTCTAGTCTAGATTATAGATTTTTGTCAAGCAGATTTCACAGGGTTTACAGATAGGCTAAGCAGAATGCCACAGACTATAATTCAGCTGAGGACACTAGCCCAGGAAGGATGGGAAGCTCTCAGAAATGAAGTCCTGAAGACAAAAATAGAACAAATTCAGATGAGGAGGAGAAAAGGGGGTAGCTATCTGATGTGAATGCATAAGGAATTCTTCAACCAGCTTTTAAATCAGTTTTTAAAAGACATGGGCAGTTAGGTGGTACAGTGGATAAAGCACTGGGCTTGGAATCAGGAAATCCAAATGAGTTCAAATCCGGCCTCAGACACTTACTAGCTGTGTGACTTTGAGCAAGTCACTTTAGCCCCATTTGCCTCAGTTTCCTCATCTGTAAAATGGACTGGAGAAGGAAATGGGAAAGAACTCCAATATCTTTGCCAAGAAAACCCCAAATGAGGTCACAAAGAGTTGGACATGACTGAGACAACTCAACAAGAACAGAAGATGAAGGCAGGGGGAGGTATTGGGGGTGTATAGGAAAAGGTGGTATGATTTTTAGCAATAGAATGCCAAAGTACAGAATAAAATGAACAAGAGGGTTGGCGGGGTGGAGCTAGGGGGGGCAGTGGACAGAATGCTGGACCTGGAGTCAGGAGGACCTGCGTTCAAATGTAACCTCAGACACTTACTAGATGTGTGACCATGGGCAAGTCACTTAACCCCAATTGTCTCCCCCTGCCAAATTTTTTAAAGCTATATGAGGGAAAAAAGATAAATCAAAGAAGGGAAAATACTGCTGCTACAATGTGGCTGGGACGGTAACAATTGTTGATAAAGAGAGGACAGAATTCAACTCACATTTCTTCTGTTTTCTTTGGCAAAGAGAAAAACATTTAAACTGGAAAAAAAAGAGAGAGAGAGCGAGCAAAAATGACTGGTGGGGAATTGAAACTCAAGCTAAGTGAGGAGACCATTAGGGATCATCTTGATGAGTTCCTACCTGACCCAGACAGAATGGATCCCAAGGTACTGAAAGAACTGGAAATGCGATTGCTCAGTTCCGGTGTGTAAGATCTCAAAGACTACAGATAATGGGTCCGGCAGGACTGAAGAAGGCAAATGTTCTCCTGATTCTTAAAGGAAGGAAGTAGCCGCTGCACAGCTCAGGAGTTTGTCTTTGATCACTAGCAAAATTCTCAAATGTGTTCATTAAAGAGGTGGTTAGTTAATATCTGGAAAAGAAAGTGGCTCCAAAAAGAGCCACCATGACTTTATCAAGAGGAGGCCATGCAAAGTTAACCTGATTTCCCCCTGTTTTTTGACAGTTACCAGATTGGTATTTCAAGGGAATGATGCAGATAAAATTCACCTAGATTTTAGTGAAGCATTTGGCAAAATTTCTTACGACAGTGGACAAGATGAAGATACATGGACTAGACTATTGTAGGTAAATTTTACACTGCTTAAATGGTAAGATCCAAATTGTTGTTGTTGTGTCCGGCTCTAGGTGACCCCTGTTTGCCTCAGTTTCCTCATTAGTCATGAAGGGTGGAACACGACAAAAAATAACTCAACAACAAATTATTGATTTAGATAAAGGCACAGGGAGAAAAAATTAAATCTGTATTTTGTTGTTTTGTTCAGTCATGTCTGACTCTTCGTGACCCCTTTTGGGGTTTTCTTGGTAGAGATACTGGAATGATTTGACCTTTCCTTCTCCAGCTCATTTGACAGATGAAGAAACTGAGGCAAACAAGGTTAAGTGACTTGGCCAGGGTCACATAGATTGAAGACTCTCTCATTTAACTAATGAGGAAACTGAGGCCCAGGCAGGTTGAATAGCTTACCTAAGGTTACACAGGCAGTAAATATGAGAGATGGGATTTGAACCCAGGACCTCTGATTCCATAGCCACTATCATTTCCGTTGTATCATGCTGTCTCTCTTCTTGAGTACAGGTCAACACTGGAAACATGCCAAAGTCACTTGTACCACATTTTATTGCTATGAGGTCACCTGTAATTTTAGTTCCTCAGAGACTAAGAAATCCCAAGATTCACAATTACAGAGAATGACCAACATTTATGTGGAAAAGATGCTTTTGCATTGGACGGCTTCTTGTGTTGGCTAAATTGTGAAAAAGTTTTGGTTCATAGGTTTGACTCAACTGATCAGTCAAACTGGCTTCATTAAAAAAATGAAACAAAACATGGTACATCTTGAAGATGACTGAAATCCAAGATGGATGGAAAAACAAGCTCGAGATCCAGAAGTATTTTGACCAGCAATAATTTGGGGCCAAGGCTAAAGCAAGGATAAATGTTCTATCTTATACTTAGGATCAAGAAATTGGCTTCACAATTATAAGATGGGGGAGGTGCAGCTAGATAGTTATTCATTCGAAGAAATTCTGAGGGTTTTAGGGGACTCCAAGCTTAATATGAGTGAACAGTGTGTCATGGCAATCAAAAAAGCTAATACCTTCTTAGACTGCGTTAGAAGCAGTGCCCAGGGGGCAGCTAAGTGGTGCAGTGAGTAGAGCACCGGCCCTGGAGTCAGGAGGACCTGAGTTCAAATCTGACCTTAGACACTTGACACATGTACTAGCTATGTGATCTTGGGCAAGTCACTCAACCCCAATTGCCCTGCCAAAAAACCAAAAAAAAAAAAAAAAAAGAAGCAGCGTCCAGGACTAAAGACATTCCAGTCCCTTTGTCCTCTGTCCCAGTCAGACCATGGCTGCTTATTGTGTTCCATTCTGGACAACGTAGCTTAGGAAGGGCAACCTACAAGCACACACTTTGGCCATCCCCCTTATCTCCTCTCACAGGAAATTTGGACTCAGTTATTGGGGCTCCGATAGATGAGTTTTCACCTTGTCTTGGCTGGAACCAGGCTGCCATGTGACTTTCTGGCCACTTCCAAATCACGGGCATGGCTCCCCTTTCCTAGCTCCCCTTAATGTGCTGTGTTCTTCCATCACAATGTAAATTCCTTGAGTTTAAAGGTGGTCTTGCTTGCTTGTGTTTTTTTCCCCAGCACTTGATACAACACATTGTAAGTGCTTAATTAAACACTTAATTATTCATCATTGTCATTCATTCATATGCTTCAGAGCATCCAGAAGTGGGCACCCCAAATGGTGAAGAGCCTTTAGTCCATTTCATATGAGGATTTGTTGAAGAATCTGGGGATGCTTCTCCTGGAGAAGAGGAGCCTTGGTGAGGACATGATAATTGCCTGTCACGTGGAAGGAGGATCAAGCATGTTCTGCTTAGGTCTGTGGGGCAGAAGAACTAGGAGCAACATATTGAACATATCGAAGAGGGAGACCTAGGCTAGATTGCACCTAGCATTTGGCATATTCCGCAAAATAGACTGAGCTGCCTTAGGAAAGGGTGGGTTCTTCCTCAGTTGAAGTTGCCTAGCACAGACCCGATGACCACTTTGTAGTTCCATTCTAAAGGATGTTCTTATTCAGATGACTTCCGAGTGCTTTTCCAGCTCTAGGATTCAATAATCTTGTGAAATATACCAATATAAAAGCTATGGCAGAATAGTGTTAAAAACCAACTGTGTCTTCACCCTAAGCCACATGGAGGGCTATCTGTTACAGTAATCAATTACAACTTATTCGATAAGGTGAAGGACCCATGATTCTGCGGAAGGATTCATCAACCTCTGTCACCTGATCACACTTTCTTGTCCTTAATAATTCATCTCTAAGTTCTCCATAAAGGATTCAATCACATGCTTGAGTCTCTCTTTCTGCTCTTGTAGTTTCTTGAAGGTACTACTTGGGCTGCCTATGGGATGTCTTTCAGTTTCAGTCTTTGGCTGGCTCACTTCCTTTTCCAATCACACATTTCCTGGATGATACCTTTGAGACCTCTTCTTGCATACGAATCATCTTTGGGAATGTGTTGCAGCCTACTTACGCCCACCATTCATCTCTCCCCCATTAGTCACTCACAACTGTTACTTTTTGGAGATTGTGGCATTCCATGATTCTCAGTCATATAGTGTCACTGGTACTTTGCTGTTAAATGGGAGGGGCTTTGTGTCAGGTAGTAGCACAGGATGGCTTAGAATGGCTGGGAAGTTCTCAACTACCATCCAGCTTGCCCTCTTCTTTCTATTCCATTCCAGGTCCAACACTTTATTCATTCACAGTCTATTGAAGATGTAAGGGCCACCTCAATGGGCAACACATATATTTATAATGCTTATGGGCTATGATAGCCATAAAAGTCAGTGAATCCAGCCCCCTCATTTTAGAGATGAGGAACCCAAGGTCCTCAGCCCCCCAATTTCTCACCCCACCATTCCAACCAGTTGCCAAGTCTTGTCATTGCTACCTCCATGACATCTCTCGTATCCACACCCTTCTCCCCTCTGACACTGCTATCACCCTGGTCCAGTGTTTCATCACCTGAATCCTGAACTATTGCAATAACCTGCTACCTGGTCTCCCTGGCTGAAGTTTCTCCCTACTCCAATCCATCCTCCGCTCACCTGTCGAACTGATCTTCCTAAAGTGCAGGTCTGACCTGCATCGCCTCCTATTCAACCAACATCAGTGATTCCTCAAGCCTCCAGGATCAAATGAATATCCTCCAAAATCTGCCCTCTTCCTGCCTTTCCAGTCTTCTTATTTCTTCCCACCTCCACGTACTCTGCAGTTCAGTGATACTGGCTCCCTTCTGTCCTCAAACAAGGCTCTACATCTCCCAGCTCTGGAAATTTTTACTAGCTTTTCCCTATGCCTGGAACCCTCTTCCTCCTCATCTTTTAACCTCCCTGGCTAAAATTGTACCTTTTGTAAGAAGCTGTCCCCTATCCCCCTTAATTCTAGTGGCTTCTCTCTATCGAATATTATTGATACAATATACTTATTTGCATGATTGTCTCCCTATTAGATTCCTTGAGAACAAGGACCGTCTTTGCCCGGCACTGTAAACACTTTAGTAAATATCTGTTGACTGACTGACCAAGTGATGAGGCAGGTTAATAGAAATCTCTTCCCCGTAGTCTGGACCAGCAGTGGGGAACATTTGGCCTTGAGGCAACATGTGACCTCTAGGTCTTTAAGTGCAGACTTTTGACTGAATCCAAATTTTAGAGAACATTTGGATTCAGTCAAAAGGCTGCACTTAAGGACCTAGAGGTCACATGTTCTATAAAATTTAGATTCCATCAAAAGGCTGCACTTAAGGATCTAGAAGGCCTCATGTGGTTCCCCACTCCTGGTCTGGACAATAGTCATTCTACATCCGGGTGGTTTTTCCTGCCTAGCTGATCAGGCTGAAGTCTTCTGAAACATGGTGGATATCATGAAGGATGCTTCACGGATTCTAGAACTTGAGTATGCTGTTGCAAAGAGGCAAAGTTGGCTTAATGGAAAGAAAACTTCCCAGGCATCAGAGATGCCCATGAATGGAAGGAGCCACTATGGGAGGAAATGGGCTCCCCAATCTCTAGCTTTTCAGAAGCTGGAGGAGGGCTCACCTACCACATCCCTTGCTTTGTACTGAGAATTCCTTTTCAGGGCTGAGTTGGGTTAGAAGGCTGGTAAAATCACTTCTAACTCTGAGATCCTGTCATTTGATTCAATCAGGCCCAAATCAATCATAAAAAAGCAGCAACTAGATGAGGTAGTGGTTAGAGTGCTAGACTGGAACCAGGGACACCTGCGTCCCTTTGTAAGCTAGTGTAGTTTGTTCAATACATTTAAAAACATGATGCCAAGAAGGGTTCCATAGGCTTCCCCAGACTGACTGCCCAAGGAGTCCATGACACATGAGAAGAACCCCTGGCCTAGCCCAGGGATTCCTCTTTTCCTTTTGGTCTCTTGTGCTTCACATCCTCCATGAGAGTGGCCAAGACCTTTGCGGAGCATCCTTCTCCCCGTTGTATGTCTTGCTAAAATGGTTCCATCCATCAAGGTGTCTTGTGTGATCTTAACAAATAGATGGGAGATGCCTTGAGGGTGGTAGCCTTATCTTCTACTGAATCAAATTGGTTTTTCTAAGCCATCAACAAATAAAAGGCCCAGCACCATCGTGCATTCCCTGCACCTTTCAATCAATCCAGTGACTGAGTATGACAAAGGGCTTTCATAGGGTGGAAGATCCCTCCTGGTTTTACAGAGGCCTGGAAAGATTAAGTGACCAAAGGTCACACAACTAGCCACAGACCAGGCCTTATTGGAATCAGGCCTAAATGTCAGAGAGCATAACTCAGGCCTATAGTATTTTGAACACAGGTGTATCCCCATATGATGGGCAGGGCACACTGCCCTTGGAGGCAAGGCTATTTATACAAAACAAAATAAAATACAAACTCCTCTGTTTGGCATTGAAGGTCCTACATCCTCTGGCTCCAGCCCACCTTTGCAGCCTTTTTTACACGACTCTCTCTCATCCATCCTGTGTTTCCTCCAAACTGGCCTCTTTGCCATTCTCCACACATAACGCGCCCATCTCCTACCTCTTTGGATATCCCACTGCCCTTCCTGGGAATGCACTCCCTCCTCACCTCTGCCTAGCAGAATCCCTGGCTTCCTCTAGGACTCGGTTCAGGTACTGGCCACCTCTAAAAGAAGGCCTTTCCTTATGCCCTCTATTTATGTCTGCTCAACTCCTTCTGAAATTGCTTTCTATATTTTTTGGTATTTCTTTATCTGTGTATGTGTTGCGGAAGCAACAGTATTTTTTTCAAAATATCTTATTATTTTATTATCATTCCAATTTTACAGATGAGGAAACTGATACGGGTTAATGATAAAATTATTTGCCCAGTATCACACAGCTGGCATCTGAGGCAGGATCTTAACTTAGGTCTTCCTAGGCCCAGGTCCAGCACTTTATCCATTGTACCATCTAGCTACCTGTAAGAAGGTAAACTGCTTGAGGGCAGGAACAAGGAATGTGAGGACAGTGATTCGTCATCAAACACAGATGAGGACAAGCTAATGGATGGGAGTTTTGACAGAGATGAGAAGTTGTATGAATTTTATGATGAATAAAACTTGACTTCAATAACTTTATGTAATACCCTTTTTTTTTCAAATTTCAGGCCCCAAAGTTTTTTTTTTGTTTTTGTTTTTTTTATAAATTTCTTTATTTATTTTTAGTTTACCACACACGGTTCTACATAGTTTTGAATTCCAGTTTTTCTCCCCTCCCTCCCCCCTCCCTCCCCAAGACGGCATGGAGTCTCATATAACTGTCATGTATAACATCGCATTGAATTAATTTATGCACTAGTCAAGTCGTGGAGAAGAATTTTGACCAATGGAATGAATCATGAGAAAGAAGAAACAGAACCAAAAAAAAAAAAACCCCAAAAACAAAAACAAAAGAGAAGCAGAAAAGGCGAGCATGTAGTGTGCCTCAGTCTGTATTCAAACTTCGCAGTTCTTTGTCTCGATGAAGATAGCATTCTCCATCGTGAGTCTCCTGGAGTTGTCCTTGCCCCTTAGGTTGCTGAGAAAAGCGCAGTATGTCAGGGTTGGTCCTCACGGAGTCCATATATCTGTGGCTGTGCACAGCGTTCTCCTGGCTCTGCTCCGCTCACTCAGCATTATATCGTGTAGGTTTTTCCAGGTTGTTATGAAGTCTGCATCATAGGCCCCAAAGTTAAGGTGCATCTTATACATGGGGAAATATGGTACACAAATATGAGATATATAAAGATTTATATGTGTAATATGATATATACATATATTAAAAGGGCATATATATCTACATATGCAAATGGTTTTTATGTATATATATATATATATATATGTATCCTCAGCTCTTAAAAGAGTGACTAGTACATAGTAGGCACTTAATAATTTTTTGACTAACTGATATGAATATATAAATTTATATATAAATATATTTCTATGAAGAAGAAAGAAGAAGAAGAAGAAGAGAAGAAGAGAGAGGGGGAGAGAGAGAGAGAGAGAGAGAGAGAGAGAGAGAGAGAGAGAGAGAGAGAGAGATGAGAAGCAGAATGACTGATAGTAACCTGGCCTTGGAGCCAGGAAGACCTGGATTCAAGTCCAGCCTCTGACATATATTAGCTGTGTGGTCCTAGACAAGTCACTGAGCCTCTCACTGCCGTGGGCAACTAACTATCTGAGTATCCATTGCAGAGAAGATTCCAACCTGCACTGGTAAAGCAACTTTTCCCATCTGGGAATTCCCTATACCAATGCAATCCTAAGCCCTGTTCTTATCCCCTACATCTTTATATATGTCCCTGTTTCCCCTTAGAAAACATAAGCCCCTTGAGGCTAGGCACTATTCACTTTTATCTTAGCAGGGCATCTACTGCTTAGTTGATGCTGCCAGACTTGAGTTCAAATCCTCCATAGTTACCCTGGGCAAGTCACTTCTTCCCTGTGGGCTTTAGTTTTCTCCTCAGTAAAGTAAGGCTCATAATAGTTCCTATTTCACAGGATTATCATCAGGATCCTATGAGAAATCACATGTAAGATGTTTTACAAATCTTAAGTAAATGGTTGCTGTGTTGATTTTTTTAAAACCCTAATTTGCTCTTGGGCTCCATTACGGGAAGTACAGCATCCAGGGCTAGGTTGGTGATAGACCCACTGTACTCTGTCCTGGTCAAACGACATCTGGAATATTATGTTCAGTCTAGGCAGAATGCTGGCCAGCTGGAAAGTGTCCAGAGGAGGGCAGCCAGGGTGAGGAAGGGCCTCGAGTCCATGCCATGTAAGGAGCAGCTGGAGGAACTGGGGGTATTTACCCTGGAGAAGAGAAGACATAGGGTTCTACTATTCCCTGTATATTTATTTAATCTACACGGTTCGGAATGTTCCCGGCTGTTCCATCAGCCTGTTGTGCTTTTGCTCCAACCACCAATCCCAGGAAAATCAGGCTCAGATGTGTTCTTGGCTCATCCCGAGCTGACAAATCCTCCAGCAATGCACTCATGGAGAGATACTATCAAGGCATCTTCATTGGAAATCCGGCGTACTTTCGAGTACTTTGTCCTAGTTAGAATGCCTCCTTCTTAGGGTTCGATGTGTTCAAAGCCAGCAGAATTCTGAGTCATTCCTACTCTCCAGTCATGACATATTTCTGGGAATATGAAGAATGCTTCAGAGACGTGACATTCCTTAGCCTGGAGTTGTAAGTCAATTTCCCACTTCCTCTCTAGTCATGTTGCGTCATCCGTGAGAACAGGACTGGACAGATCTGTTTGAATCTGACATGCCTTAGGAAAGAAACGTGGGCAGGCACACACCATGGGGCTCTACCCCTCCCATTGGAGTGGAGTCTGATTTCTCTTGCCCAAAAGAAAAATGGGTTACAGCTGTGCTCTGTACTAATGATGACGTAGGCTTGGACCAGCACCCTCTTAGACTAATCCATCAACTAATGTAGATGGATGGTGAACTGGACCCAGAATCAAAGAGGAGGAAATAGAATGGACTGCTTCTTGAGAAATTATCTTATGTTTCTATGGATTAAGAAGCCAGGTATATTACATAAAGCTCCACCATCCTTGTGAATGACGAGTTCATGTCTAAGATACACTGAGAAAGGACTATGTTCCCTTAATGTAGTCTAAGAACAAATTATGGGGTTTTTGGTAAATTACAAATTGGAGTTTAAAAATAATAATAATGATAATGATAATAATAGCCTGGTGAGAGGAGAAACAAGGGAGAGCAGAGTCAGGGAAGCTAGCGGGGGAGAGAATACAAATTCTTTGAGCTTAAGGACTATTGAATTCTTTTTATTTTTAACTCCAGCACCTAACACAGTGTCTGGCACATGTGAGTGTTCAGTAAATGTTTCTAGATTCGTTGATTACAATGTCAAGGAGGATGAGTACTAAGAAACAGCTGTTGGAGACAGAGGAGCAGCTAGGTGGTACAATGAATAGAGTGCCAGCCCTGGAGTCAAGAGGACTGGAGTTCAAATCCAGCCTCAGACACTTACTAGCTGTGTGACTCTGGGTGAGTCACTTCACCCAGTTTGCCTCAGTTTCCTCATCTGTAAAATGAACTGAGAAAGAAAGAGCAAACCACTCCAAGAAAACCCCAAATGGGGTCACAAAGGGTCATCCAGACATGACTGAAATGATGTGACAACAACAAAATTGGAGACAGATGGGCAAAAGATTTGAATAGTTTTCAAAAGTAGAAGCGCCAATTTTCTTAATCATTTGTAGAATTCTTAATCATTTGTAATCACTTGTAAGAAATGCTCGATCTCATCTCTGTGGGTGATTAAGATGGTATAAAAAATGTTGACCATGGGAACCGAGGAGTCTGAGGAAGTGGGAGCCCCAAGAACGAAGGCCAGCAGGAATTGGAAAGGAAAAGGGCAAGTCAGGTCCTGGAGAAGGGAGGGTGAGCCACCTGGGAACCAATAAATCACAGCACAAAGGGCTTGACCATGTGATCGACAGAATTACTGTAACAGTAACAACCACAGCAACAGAAGTATCTCTTCTGTTTAGAGAGGTATCTCCCTGTTGAGTTGGGTACCATAAAGGAGTGTGAAGGCTCGAGTCCAAGGCTGGGCTGCCGCTGGCTGAGCTCACCAGGACTGCCCGAAGTCTCCTCGTGCTGATATAGACCAGAGCTGCCACCCAGCGCCTACAGCTCCTCTGCCTTGGAGCCCAGGCCAGGCAGCACTGCAGGCTGCCTGTGAATTTGTGGAAATACATTCCGAAGCACAGGAAGTGGATGCAGCAGGGACCTGGCAGGGCTCTCTCCTACAGCTCCAGTTTCATTCCTTTCCCGTGAGCCAGACTTCTTCAAGCCCTTATCAGTTTTATTTTGGTGCCTTTAGATGTTTTCAAGTGCACACTTGTCCATTTGCATGCTCCCTCTCGACTGCCTTGTGCCTGGGAGAAACTCACATGATTATTTATAACCAGAGTTTCTTTTTTAACTCCGGCCTATGAAGTTGGGACTTCCTGTGCTGAAAAAAGGAGTCTGAACAGTGGCAGGTCTGGCAGGGTAAATCCAGGCCTTCCTGCTGTCTGATCCATCGAGACTGTCATCTTGTTTTCCTCTCAGATCTGGCTGGAAATTCGTTGGCTCCAGCCAAGGGAGTTAAAAGGGGAGAGTGGCAGCTTGTTCCCTGGGCAGACTTCTGCAAAAAAAGATACAAGGACATGGCCCCCCGATTTCTTTTTTAAATTTTAGGGGTGGCTAAATGCCACACTGGATAAAGTGTCAAGCCTGGAATTAGAAAGACCAAAGTTCAGATCCAGCCTCGGACACTTACTAGCTGTGTGACTCTGGACAAGTCACTTCACCTCTGCCTCAGTTTCCTTGTCTGTAAAATGCAGAGAATAATAGCACCTACCTCCCAAATTGTTGTGAGGCTCAAATAAGATAATAATTATAAAGTGCTTAGCACAATGTCTGGCTCTTAGCAAGTGCTATAGAAACATGAGCTGTTGTAGGATGGGGGGTGTCTTAGAATCCAATTTAACTAAGAAATATTGATTTTGACAGACTTTGCCTTGGACTAGGAGGGACCTTAAAGTTAGGATCCTACATCACGGGACCAAAACTGAAAGAGATCACAGAGGCAATCCCATCCAACCCCCAACCCCCTCATTTTTCAGATGGAGAAACTGAGGCCTAGAGAGGTCAAGTGACTTGTTCAAGGTCACCCATCTAGGGATTATCAGAGCCAGAACTGGAACCCAGCCTAGCTCTACTTCTGGATAGAACATTTTTTCCGCCACTGTGGAAGAAATTCCTTAAAGATGATGAGAGTCAGGGGCATGGTACAAAAATGCTGGATTTGGAGTCATTTACTACCTGTGTGACCTCTGGCAATAGATTCATTTCTTTGGGTCTCAGTTTCCTCATCTGAGAAATGAAAGAATTAGACCAAATGGCTGCTTAGGTCAACTTCCAGATCTAAAGCTGTGATCCTGTGCCCCAAATATTTTAATTTGAGTGATAAAGGAGGCTGTGGAGAAAACATCTGTAAGTAGCATAGTGGATCGAATACTGGACTGGAAGTCAGAAAGACCTAGGTTCAAATCCTCCCTTCAGACACTCACTAGCTGTATGACCTTACATATGTCATCTAATCTCCATGGGCCTCCGTTTTCCCATCTGTAAAATGAGAATGTTGGACTGGATGACCTCTGAAGTATCTGCCAGCTACGGTCCTTTGGTATACAGATCATAACATGAGAGCTGAAAGATACATCGAAGAGGGTAAGAATTCCTAGCATTCATATAGCACTTCAAGGTCTGCAAAGCGCTTTACAAATGTTACCTCATTCTATCCTCACAACAACCCCGGGGGTGAGGTGCTCTTATTTGTCCCCATTTTACAGATGAAGAAACTGAGACAAATGATGACTAAGTGGCTTGCTCAGTGTCATAGATCTGAGGAATGATTTTAACTCAGATCTTTCTGACTCCAGGGCTGGAGTTCAAACCACTGTGCTCCCTTGCTGGAAGAATATTAGTGCTGAAAGGAAACTGAAGGAACATCTATTCCCTGCCCCCTAATTTCATAGACAAGGAAACTAAGACCTAGAAAGCTGAAATGACTTGCTGATGGTCATACATGTAGTAAGTGGCATATTCAGGATTTGAACCCAGATCCTTTGACTACAATACTTGGGGGCAGGGACTTTTAAGATCACCCTATTTACCAGCCTACCTGGGAGTAGAAGGAATTAGATAGGGAGAACATTTTAGCCGCTAATGGCCCATGATCTTCTCTGATGGACGTTTATGACTTCTTATCTAGAAAACCCTTTCTCCTCAAAATTCTTTATAAACAATAAATGCATAAGAATCATGACCTATTTGAATAAAGGGAATGGAGAAATTAAGTGACTTTCTTTGTAGGAGCAAAGAACTGGAAACAAAGGCGATGCCCTTCTATTGTGAAACCGCAGTGATACACGAATGAACGGAATGTTACTGCACCGGCAGAAACAGTAACTGAAGAATTCGGAGAATCGTGAGAAGAGTGAGAACTTATGCAAAGTGAAGTCATCAGAACCAGCAAACCAATATGTACAATGTCGACTCTACAACAATGTAAATGAAAAGCAAAACTAAGCAATCAAAACAAAATGTTGTAAAGATTGTGGTGATTAAGCTTGGACCAAAAGAAGAGAGATAAGAAGGTTCTTTCCCCCTCTTCTTTGAGGAATATAAGTATAGAAGGTTACATATGATGTCAGACTTGGATGATATGCTTTTTAGGCTTTTTTTTCCTCTCTCTTTTTAAATCTTTGCTATAGGTCATGGATATAGGGAGAAGAAAGGGATATGCTAGAAACTGTTAGTAATGTAAAAATAAAACATGGCAATATTTTTTCTTAAAGTGATGCTATTCACGTGCTTTAACTCAGTGATCCCCCTGCTAGGCACATATCTTACAGTGTTTAAAGACAGAAAGTAAAGCTCTATATACACCAAAATATTCCTAGCAGAAGTTCCGCAGTAGCAAAAAAAAGGGGGGAAGTAAATTAGATGTCCATCAGCTGGGGAACTGGCTAACTAAATTGAAGTGTATGTATATATATGAAATGGTATCACCCCTTAAGAAATCACAAATTTGAAAAATTCAGAGAAACCCAGGAAGCCTTATATGAACTGATGCAAGTGAAGAAGAGTGAACCAAGAAAACACCACAAACAACAATCATAGTAGTTACCTATAAACAATCCTAAAAGACATCCTAACCCCATTTAATTGTAATGACCACTCTTTGTTCTACAGAACAGGAGATGAAACATATTTTCCTTCTCATGGTGGAAAAGTGAGGAACTACAGGTACAGGATATTGTCCAATGTGGTCGCCATATTTTTTTGGCTTTGTTTAACCTTTTTTTGTTGTTGTTGAGAGAGGAGTAAATGGTTGGGACAAGGTACATTGGGAAAAGATGGTAGTATTAAAAAAACAAAAGGTATCAATAAAGCTTCAAAAACAAAGTGTTTTTTTTAAACTCAGTAACATTTTTAGTAGGGTAGTTAGGTGGCACAAAAGGCAGCTTGCTGGCACAGCGGAGAGGGTGCCAGGCCTGGAATCAGGAAGACTTGAATTCAAATCTGGCCTTAGACATTTACTAGCAGTTTGACACTGGGTAAGTGTTTTCCTCAGTTTCCTTATCTGTAAAATGAGCTGGAGAAGGAAATGGCAAACCACTCCAATATGTCTGCCAAGAAAACCGAAATGAGGTCATGAAGAGTCAGACAAGACTGAACAATAACAAAAACATTTTTAGTAGTTGAACAAAGATTTATCCTATTGCTCATGAAAGGAAGATTATCACTCGGTTCATTCATGCTTGTTTGGGATTGGGTCATAATATGGTAGAAAGAATGCTGGATTCGGACATCCAAAGACAGATTGACACAGTCCCTGCCTGGACTTTAGAGGCCAAGTTCAACCCCCTCATTTTACAGATAAGGAAACTGAGTCCCAGCATAGTTAAGTGACTTGCCCAGGATCACACAGATCATAAGTATTTGAGGCAGGACTCCACTCAGGTCTTCCTGATTCCAAGTCTAGTGCTCTATCCATCATTACCCAACTTAAGGAATGGAAGGTTGGAGTGAAATTGAGATATATTGTTCAAACACTCTTGTCTCCTAAATTCTGACTCCCAGAGAGATAGGAGGTAGAATATCATGTGTGAGGGACTCAAAATAAGCTAGTGTGGCTAGTCAACAGAACTCTCAAAGGAGAATAACCTGTGACCTTGGACAAGTCACTTAACTCAGTTTCCTCATCTGTAAAATGGCTGAGAAGGAAATGGCAAACCACTCCAGTATCTCTGCCAAGAAATCCCCAAATTGGTTAATGAAGAGTCAGACACAACTGAAATAACTAAACCACAAAATACTAAATTTGTATTCCTAGTACCTAGCACTGTGAATGAGTGAAAAAGTGTTTAATAAGTGGTTTTTCACTCATTCACCAATCAATAAACTGCACGAGAGAAGTAAAGTAATGGGAAAAGAGTTGGCTGATTCTGTGGTAAGAGTAAGGGACAACCAGAGGACAACCCTCACACATGCATTAGTAAGGGTGGAGCTCCACGGATTAGCCCTCTTACTTAAAAGCAGTTTTTGGTTGCTGTTCAGTTGTTTCAGTCTGTCCAACTCTTCAGGAGCACATTTGGGGTTTTCTTGGCCAAGATACTGGAGTGGTTTGCCATTTCCTTCTCAGCTCATTTTACAGATGAGGAAACTGAGGCAAACAGGGTTAAGTGACTTACCCAGGGTCACACAGCTAGGAAGTGTCTGAGGCCAGATTTTAACTCCGGAAGATGAGTCTTCCTGACTCCAAGACTGGCATTCAATCCACTGAATCACCTAGCTGACCTCACATAAGACAAGAACATTTCTTGATTGAATCTATTGATGGAAAACTAAGTGTGGAGAAAGGCCTGGTTATCTCCTTGAATCAATCAGAGTTATTGTGTGAGAAAATTGGTCGTGCCTTAAGGACTTAGCATAAAAGAAAGGCATTATCACAAGAACGGGAAGAGACTCTCAAGTTCTGGAAGCATGTTGAGTAAGCTAGGCTTCTAGCACAGCTCTCAGGAGCAAAGCTAGTGTGGACCTGTGGTGAAAGGAAATGTGGCATGGGGTGGGGCGGGGGATGGTCATTGGATCTCCAGGTATCTCAAAGCCAAAGACCAATGCAGCGAGAAGTCCCTAGAAGAGTTTGTCTCTTTCCCCATCTTCTTTTCCCGGTCTGTCTAACCACAGGCTCTATAATATAATCAGCCTTTTCTTTACCCAAACATTTCCAGTAAATTGATTTTTGCCTCAACCACAAATAGGCTAGGTCGGAGTTTCCGAGAGACTGTTATAATTGTAGGCAAAGAGCCCAACCTCTGCCTAAATGTTGGGAATTTTCCAAATTGGAGGCTCAAAGTAATTGTGATTAGACTCAGAACTTGTCTGAAATCAGCTCTCTGCAGTTACCTATGTGAAGGGGAGGTAGCTATGCGGACCTTAAGGGCCATAATATTTGTGCTAATTATTACAACAGGATGTTACGGTTACAATTTCAAAAGAACTCAAGGAAGACTCTCAGTACATTGTGAAAGAGAAGAGTCTGTCCCAAGAGTGAGAGAGGTGTCACTGGAGTGAGAACTCACATTGGCGTGGTCACAGATCTAGCAAAGTATTTATACATTTTGCAAAAATGTTTCAATATAAAAATGATTATAAAATCATGTCATTAATTCATTGGTTTTATTGTTCAGTGGTGCCCAATTTTTCATGACCCCATTTGGGGTTTTCTTGGCAAAGACACTGGAGAGTAGCTTGTCATTTCCTTCTGCAGCTCATTTTATGGGTGAGGAAACTGAGGCAAAAAGGGTTAAGTGACTTGGCTGGGATGACCCAGCTAATAAGTATCTGAGGCTGGATTTGAACTCAGAAAGATGAGTCTCCCTGGCACTGTAGCTCCACCTAGCTGCCCAGTTTGTTGGTAGTGATATACTATATTCTTTTAAAATATGTTTTTCAAGGGTAAAAATTGGGTGTTTTTCTTTGTTTTCTAGGTATCTATTGTGCCAGGTGCTGGCACAATTTTTTAAATGTAGGCTGTGATTTCATCAGCATGGGGAACTCCTTGGTGGGAAACTCCTCCTTCTGGGGATGGTGACTTGTGGTCTTTGAGAACTGCCTGGGGCTGAGAGTTTAATGACTTGCCTAGAGTCTCACAGCTAGGATGTGTCAGAAGGGGAACTTGAACCCAGCTGTTCTCTGATTTCAGGGCCATGCCTGTAGCCATACCACCCTGCATTTACTTGGAGCTGGAGGCATGTTCCTCGAACTGAATTGACTTGAAAGCCAACCCTTTTTTCCATGGATTTCTGAAAAAGGGTTGAGCTCCAAATTCTGAGAAGGGTGGCATGTGTGTGCTTGCCTATGGGATTTCAGTGCCCAACGTGTCCTCAGAGATTTCCATCTTTTTAAGGTTCAGATACCGTCTTCAGAGTTTTTTTTTCCTTTCATGGTCATTTTGAAGGCTTCGGGTAATTGGCGATGTGTCTCATCCTGCATTAAGAAAGCCGAGCACGGACCCTGAATAAACATGTCCTGGCTCTATTTCCATGGACCCAGAACAGACAGACTGTTATATTATCTCTCATGAATCATGGGCTTTTGAATTTATTTTACATTTATTCTGAAACAACACAGATCTGCCTCAAGTCATTAATCACCAGCTTTAGCTGGGTGGGGTAACTGTAAAACCCCATTAGCTCTGCCTCTCATTGAAAAGGGGGAAATGGAATCAAAAGCTCTTCTTGTTAGGGTCTCTCACTTTGCTTCTTTCCCGACTTCCAGAAAATGGGCCTTGGGGTAGCATGAGTGAATGGCTTGCAGACGGAACAGTGTAGGGCAGTAAATAGTCCTAGAATGGGAGAGCCTTGTTTAACCAAGCCACTGCAGACCTGCCTGGGAGTCACACTGTGTTTTGTTTTAAGTAAATGGATCAGAAAAGATCAGGGGAGAAGTGCAGAAGGGGACTAATACAGTGGAATAAGAACCACTGAAAGAAGACATACAGAGCAACTGAGCAGGGAGAGATCCAACAGCCAAAAATGTCTTTCTTTTGGGACCCATGAGAGAGCTCCTTCTTCTACACTCTCTCACAGCAGACTACCTGAAGATGTATAGTTCAAAGGGTCATTGATTCAGAGCTAGGAAGGACCTCAGGGCCAGCCAGTCCAACCTTCCCATTTCACAGATGAACAAAGCTGAAGCCCAAAGAGAGGAAGTGGCTCATCCGTGGTCATGCTGTTGTAGTAACAGAGCCTGGATCTGAACCCAAGTCTTCTTTCCCACTCCCTACACTGGAGTTCTGGAGGCTTAAGTGATTTTTGGCCAGGTGAACATTTGTTTTAATATTAGTTTGCAAGATCCTTGAGGGCAGAAATTGTCTTTCTTTTTGGGTATTTGTATTCCTGGTGTTTAGCACTGTGCCTGGCACATAGCAGGTTATTTGTTTACTGTATTATTGGTTTTTTGTTTTTGTATTATATTATATATTGTGTGTATATATTGTATTAGAAACAATAAATGGTTATGACTGTTGACCTTTATATCTTTTGCTCTTCAAATGTAAAGGGGGGCGGGGTGTGGGAAGCCAGCATCAGTCTGCTAGGCATATGGAAGAAGTTGGGGAGTTTGCTTCCAGTGAGATATGACTCTAATTTAAGTGCCTTGTAGAGATTTAAAGCATGCACAGGCATTCTGTAACTGGGTCTGGCCCACTGGTCACATGACAAAGAGGAGCCTCATTGATTGGCTGATCATGGAGTCAACTTGGCTTTGGAGGATGAGCCGCTAAGACCCTCTGGGTGGGTGGATGGTTAGGGACATCGGCCTTCTCTCCCCTAGACCCGATGGGAGCTGAGAGCTGACAGCGTGGCACCCTGCCTTTGCTCCTGTCTCCATTCTTTTCATCCTTTTATGCTTATGGATGAGAGAGACTGGAGATTGCTATGATGTAGTGAGCTTCAAAAAGTTAGAAGGGCAAGGCAGCAGGAGGTCCAGAGTGGAATCCGTGCCAAGTTTTGTGGCCAGCCAGTCCATCCCTGAGGCTCTGAGGCTGCGATGTCTTAGGACCCAGCCCCTGAGTTGAACAGCTCCTCTGGTAGCAGTAAATTGGGGGGTTGGCACAAAGGGAAGTGGGGGAAAAGATTTTTTTTATCTTCCTGGTTTCCTTCAAAGTTCAGCTCACATTCCACCTCACAAATAAGGCCTCCTCTAACTCCCCCAGCTGCTAGCATCCCTTCCCCCAAATTGTTGCTGTTCTGAATCTTTGTGACCAGTTGGGGTTTCTTTGGCAAAGGTGCTGGAGTGGTACGCCATTTCCTTCTCCACTCATTTTGCAGGTGAGGAAACTGAGGCAGACAGGGTTAAATGGCTTGCCCTGGATCACGCAGCTAGTAAGTGTCTGAGACTGGATTTGCACTTGGGGTCTTCCTGACTCCAAAGCCAGCGCTCTAACCACTAAGCCACCCAGCTAAGATAGGTGTGAAGTAATGAGGGCCTGCAGCAGGGCATGACATCTGAGTAGAGAGAAGGGGATATATACAAAGTGAACGGAGAAGGGACAAAAGTTGGTCACAGATGTGTAGAGTCAGTGAGAGGGTGGAGTTGAGACAGGGAAGCGGTGAAGCTGGATGCTTTGGAAGATTATAGTGTGCTTGGCAGCGATAGGGAAAATTGGAAGAAGGGAGGGGTGCCCCCCCAGGGTGAAGATACTAAGTCGCATTTCAGACATGCAAATCGGACCATATCACCCTCCCCATACTCAACGCTACCAGCCTATGGACATTGTGCTAGGCCCCCAAGAGACAGAGACAAAAATGAGTCAGTCCTTCCCCTCTAGGGGACCATGTTGCATCAGGAGAGACAATATTTACATGTGTATAAATGGAATATTTCCAAAATAAATACAGAAACCAATCAAAGTGGCTCTCTGTATGGTACATGGTCAGCAGAGGGGAACTAGTTACATACTCACACTCCAAAGTCTTTCCCAGACAGTCCTGATCCCAGCCCTCCTGGTAGCAGGCTGCCCAGCCAATTCCATGTAGGGAGACACTGAGGTCTTCTGCACACGGACAGGACAGGTCCTGTTACACTGCTCATTTGGGAACAGGGAAAATTAAAGTTCTGAATACCAGATTTGTATAGAGAAGACAGACAGAATGGATTTGAATGTGACTTCATCATCTATCTATTTCATATGGCAAATCTAATGAATTGCTCCATATCCATACCATTAAAAAAATAAATACAGAGTAACTTTGGAAGGCAGGGCTCTAGTACCTGGGAGGATTAAGAAAGGTCCCGAGTTGAAAGTAATGCTTGAGTTGAATCTTAAAAGGGAGAAAGAGATTCTGAGAGGTAGAGGTGTGGAAGGAGAGCATTCCAGATGTGGGAGAGGCCCAGTACAAAAACAGAGAGATGAGAGATGGAGCACTGTGTATGAGGAACAACACACAAGCCAACTTGGCTGAACTGCAGAGTTTGAGAAGAGGCTTGATGTATAGAGAGAGGCTAGAAAGGTAGGTCGGGGCCAAGTTATGGAGGACTTTAAATTTTAAACAGAAGAATTTATTCTAGAAGCAACAAGGAACCTGGATATACTGGGTGGAGGAATAACAGGGTCAGATTTATTCTTAAGGAAAATCACTTTGGTATCCATTTGGAGGACAGAATGGAGTGGGGAAAGAAAAGGCTGGGAAGCCATTTAGGAAGCTATTGGAATGGTCCAGGCTAGAAATGGTAAGGCTCTAGACTAAGGTCATGGCCCTGTGAGTGGTCAGCAGGTGTTGGATGTAAGAGGCATTGTGGAAATAGACATAAGATTTGGCAACTGAATGGATATGGGAGGTGTGAGGAAGAGTAAGGAGGTCATTTACTCTAACTGGGCCTCACATATCTTATATGTACATAGCTCTTTGCAGGTAGGTGGCCCAGTAGATAGAGGACCCTGCTTGGAGTTAGGAAGACTCATCTTCCTGCTTTCAAATATGGTTTTAGACACTTACCAGCTGTGTGACCCTGGGTAAGTCACTTAACCCTATTCGCCTCTGTTTCTTCATCTGTAAAATGATCTGGAGAAGGAAATGGCAAAGCACTCCAGTATCTTTGCCAAGAAAATCCCCAAGGGGCCATGGAAAGTTGGACACGACTGAACAACACAGAGCTATTTACATCTCCCCTTTAAAATAAGAGGTCCTTGAGGACAGCTTTTACCACAATGTCTGGTACATAGTGCCTTTTTTTTTTGACTAATGCCGAAGGGTAATCCCAGCAAAATGAGAGAATTTAATCTGAAGAGATGAAGTTGGGGGAGGGACATAGCTACTCATTAAAGTTGTCCATTGAGGATTGGAGGGTGTATGATGTGTGTCAGTGCTGCCCATACCTACCCTGATTAAACCACAGATCATTTCAAGAAAAAAGTTGAAGGGTAAAGGGAAATGATTATTTCTCTATCAGAGATATCAAGCAGCTTTAGAATTTCACAACAGTTACATTTGATTTGAGGATACCAGCGTCAACGTTAAAACATGAGTATCCCTTAGCCAAATACTTGTTTATAAATTTACAGATGACCTAAGACTCCAAATCCCCGGCTGGTTCCAAAGGGTGAAGCCTTCTTAGCCATGAACATGCCTGACCAGCCTTCAGCACCTTGGCCAGTGCATGGGCTCCTACTCAAAGCCAATGTCTTCTTTCAGATACCCAGAGTGGATCCAGTGCCCAGCTTACTTCCAGGACACCTTTTGGATAGCATGACTAGTCTAAGATATTATATATGTAGAGGAAACAGGTCACTTGTTTGCAATCATTGCATCCCAGAACAAGCACATGGCATTCGACAGGAAGGCAGTGTGATTTGTGGACTGAGAGAGACATCAGAGTCAGGAAGCCCTGGGTTCTAATCCTTCCTCAGAAATAGACTGTCTTTGTAACCTTGGGCAAGTCACTTAACCTCTCAATCTCTGAGAAATTCTCTAAGACTTAAGTGGTACAGAGAGTGCCAATATGTACTGGGAGTGAATTTCCTCCATGGGAGTTCCCCAAAAACAATGTGTCAAAGGTCCAGACTGGGGGGAAAATGTATAGATAAACTACAGGAGTGACATCTTTGTGATACGTGTTCAGCATTATTTTTCACCATTTGTCTTTTGTTCTTGATGGAAAGATGAATACATCTGGGTTGTTATCTTTTTAGTGAAATTTCTGGAAAGTTTTTTGGCCTAAAGAACAATTATAAAATAGATAACTCTCCAGATTTCATTCCACAGCAAAAGGCCACTCTGAGAATCAACTGCTCTTTGTAATGAGTAATTTTGATAGGAAGATGCTGAGAACAAAGGGGATGTTTCCTAGAGTGTCCTTCAGTTTCCATCAACCTGCATTTATTAAGCACCTAATGTGTTCCAGATACTGTGCTACATTCTGATACAAAGAAAAAAGTGAAGCAGTACCTGCCTTCGAGGAATTTACATTCTCTAGGGGAGGGAGAAGAAAACATCTACATTGAAAAGTAACTCTAAGGTAATACAAAGAATTCCCACTATAATATGACCAACAAATGGTCATTTAGCCTCTATTTGAGGCAACAGACAAGCACAAGACCTGGAGTCAGGAAGACCTGAGTTAAAATCTAGTCTCAGACACCTGCTGGTCAAGTGACCTCTGTTTCAGTTTCCTCATCTGTAAAATGGTCATAATTATAGCACTTTCCTCCCAGGGTTGTTGTGAGGAGCAAATAAGATATTTGTAAAGGGTTTAAAACAATGCCTGGAACATAGTAGGTGCTTACTAGATGCTCATTTCCTTCCTACTTCCTCCCAACTCCAGCAAAAGAGCAGCCACCACCTTCCAAAGCAACCTACCGCACTCTGGGACAGCTCTCCTTGTTAGGAAGTTTCTTCTGCTAGCAAGCCTTTTTGGACATTCATCCTCCCATTTTGTATTTCCTTTTCCTCTGCTTCAGCACCTCTCCCCTGAAGGATCCAGCCATCTCCTGCAGTCTCAGACAGTGATCTCAGAGTCATTAAGCCTCAGAGCTGAAAGGACCACCTAATCCAACTTATAGCAGGACAAGAACCTCCCCTGACCCATATAATACACCAAGCTAGGAGCATCTAGTCTTTGCCTCAAGACCTCCAGGGAGCAGGAACCTTTGGTCTCTCTCTGAAAGCGGACCACTACACCACCAATAATTAGGATCTTTCTTCCTAATTTACCTCTTTGCAACTTCCACCCATAAATCCTAGCTCTGTCTTCTGAGTCCATGGAAGGAGGAGGAGGAAGAAGAGGAGAAGAAGAAGAAGAAGAAGAAGAAGAAGAAGAAGAAGAAGAAGAAGAAGAAGAAGAAGAAGAAGAAGAAGAAGAAGAAGAAGAAGAAGAAGAAGAAGAAGAAGAAGAAGGAAAAGGAGAAGTGGAAGGGAAAGGGAAAGGGGAGGGGGAGGAGGAAGACAAGGAGGAGGGGAAGAAGGTTAATCCCTTATTCACACCATTACCCTCGGTACTTGAAGGCAGCCACTGACCTCCCCCCACCTCCCAAGTCTTCCATTCTCTAGAATAGACACCTCGTAGTTCATTTAGCTAATCTTCACATGTGAGGGACTCAAAGCTCTTCACCATCTTGATCCATAGGATCATAGATTTAAAGCTGGGAGGAACTTTAGTGGTTTCTTTTCTCTGGATACTCTCAAGTGTATAAATATCCTCCCTAAATGATGGTGCCCAGAACTGAACACAATACTCCATGTCATTTATTACCTCTGCAAACATGGGCAAGTCACTTAGCTCCTATAAGCCTCAGTTTTTTTCATTTGTCAAATGGAGCTTTGAATTAATGGTCTCTAAGGTCTCTTCCAGTCTAAGATTATGTTGCTTTCCATGGTTGCTCTATCATACCATCGACTCACAACAAAGTTGTACTAAGTCCACTGAGATCTTTTTCAGAAAAAGTTCAGATGCAGTCATTCCCAAGAGCAAGTTTAGCTCTGTGTAATTCCTATTTGCAATGATTCCTACTTGCTTCTTCATTGGCACTATCTCAAACTAGTCCAAACACTTAGTATCCAGAAAACAAGGGAACTTGAAATGCCAGCTAAAGCAAGGGCCAATTTGCCAGCTTGGAAAAAAGTGGGCTTTCCGCTTTTATCAACCATTCATTTCTGAGATGGTTTGGTTGTTTTTTTCTTCCCATAATCAATGTTTAATCTTTCCAGGCAACACCTGGAAATCTCTGTTCTGCCCATATCAGCTAGTTTGCAGACTGTGTGCCCAGGGGCTGTTTGCCTACTATCCCCATGTTTTGATTCTCAGAAAAAGAGGACTGGGACAGAACACTCTGTCATATCAACAACTCTCCTCCAAGGTCTTGAGCAAGAGAAATTGGGACAGGAAGCAGACAGTGGCCTCCTCGCCCCAGGTAACTGCCTGATCATGTAAACAAACAGTGCACAATGGCTCCCTGTCTATCGGCTGAGAAATATTTATATGCCAAGCCTTGTGTTTGGTAGCAATAAAGCCATTTCTGAGATGGAACATTGACCTTTGGGATGCAAAACAGGGGAGTTGATTTTGCAGGTGATGTAATTAATTTCTGTGGCTCAAAGTTGTACAGTGAACAAGGGAAATGAGTGTTTTTTATCACTGCTTGGATAGTGACTCAGCAGGTAGGTACAGTTTAGAAGAAACAGTCTTCCGGGACTGGGACTCATTTAGAATCAAAGTGCCAATACCCAGCCCCAGTCTTTTCTTGGAAGTAGCTTAGTAGGTGTCTCTAGAGTTTATGAAGATCTTTCCTAGTGATCTGACCCAGGCAGAGAACAGTGAAACTTTCACCTCCTCTGAAAGACCAAGTGACCAAGTCATTTTAGATGAGTCTAAAATCACATTTTCCTTGATGTTAGGAGAATCGGTGTCCACAACATCATAAAATCATAGATTTGAAGCCACATTACAGAAAGGGACACTGAGGCTTCAGGAGGTTAAATGCCTTTCCCAAGGTCACACAGATAGTAACTGACAGAGCCCAGAGGCTGATTTTCACTTTATCTCTCTAGCTCCAGAGCCTAACACTGACCCTTTTGTGTAGTAAGAAGGAACTTAATAAACACTTGTTGGTTTAAGTAACTGTGAAGAGTATGATAGATGATGAAAACCAGGGGAGAAAAAAAGGATTGCTGTACAGCAGTGAGGGCCCAGCCGATATTAGATAACAAGAATTTGAAGGTATTCCATTGTTTTATGATTTCTCTAAGAGTGTTTGGCCAGCAGTGAGCAGGAACAGAAAGGGCAGATGATGGCAGGAACCCGAGGGTGGAAGTTAGCAAGATGTGACTGGTGATAGGGCAAGGGGATGAGCAATTCCAAGAGAGCTGATTGTATATCATTGAATTGGTCACCAAGAGCATTCAGACTGTGGTGGGAAGGAAGAAGAGACGCAGGAAGTGTGTGTTGTACTATCACAGGACCTGGAGGGCACAAGGAAGAGAAATAATAGGCTATGAGGGGTGAGTCAGAAGGGGAGATTGAAGGAAAGAAGGGGCCAATCAGGAAAATTGGAATTTCAGAATTATGGATGATGGAGGGAGAATTACCCAATCGATTGATGTGCTAAGCCCTGGAGATGCAAAGACAAAAGTAAACAGCCCCTGACTGCTAGAACTTACATTCTAAAGAAGGAGACAATACATAGACATAGAATATAACAGGAGTGGGACCCGTGGGACCCAGTCCTTGGAGAATATATAGACATTCCCTGTCTGGTTTCAATCTACACGATAATAGGGAAGCTTGAGGGTGAGCCTAATTACAGGCATGAAGACAGGAGTTTCTACTATGTGGTCGTGGTGGTGATAACGATGATGATGATGATGATGATGATGATATGATGACGATGATGACATTTCTATAACTCATTAAGGTTTAAAAGCATTTTAAATATACTAACTCATCTGATCTTCACAAAGGCCCTGGGAGGTAGGTGCTATTATCATCCCTGTTCACAGATGCAGAAACTGAGGCTGAGAAGTTAATTTTAAGTGACTTGTTCTGGGTCACCCAGCTAAGGAGTGCTTGAGGTAGGATTTGAACTCAATCTTTCCAAGTCCTGCACTCAAAGAATTATCTAATTATTGGTGGAAGCTGGTAGAACTGATGACTTAGGGTTACTGAGCTGGATCAGTGGGTATGCAAAAAGGGTGGCCCACCTCTTCTTCAATCTCTTTCCTTTGTGGTTTCAGATGGGGGAGGACTACTTAAAATTTCTCCTCTGAGAAATGAGGGAGGGGCATGGAGAAGGTATCTGCCCTGTCTTCCACCTGACCATGGCAGTATGAGCACATGGCTGCCATTGTCTCTATTTTTCTTCTTTCTTGATCTTAGGTATATGGATATTTCATGACTGAAGTGTCCAAGCAACCCTGGGAGTGCAGGTTTTCCAAAGGTCCTATCAGAGTAAGCAGCTGAATGGCAGCAGTAATTGCGGTATTTGCTAGAGAGGCAGGGGACAAGCAGAGAATCATACTGAGGGCAAACCAGACATGGAGCCAACCAAAGAAAAGTAACTTCAAGATGAGTAACCCTTCATGGCAGAGAAAGATTGCTGTCATAAACTCTAGAAAGCCACTGACCTTCAGAGGTCAGCAGAGAGCTTAAGGGAGCTTTAAAATGATGCTACAAAGGGAGAAAAGCACTTCTATTGAAGGAATTTTGAATTACCCTTTTGTGTTCTCTATACAGGTGCCTCACTACCAATATACATCAGATTTTGGCTCATTCTACCCGTGGATATTGTATGTATATGTGGAAGAATCTGCCCCAAATTTGGGGGAAAATGTTTTTGTACCAACAATTCTTACTACATTTTCTTAATAAATACCTTTTCTGAAAGCTAATGAAGTCAACTGTTGATTGTCAATGAGGAACACATCAGTGGGGGCTTAGAAGGTACAGTGGTAAAATATACATTTCCTCAAGATTACTCCTATGAGTCTAAGAGTATCAAATACCATTCTGTGTACCCAAAATCTCTAACGCAAGTACAGATTAGGGGAAATACAATGAGCATTTACAAAATACACACAAAATAAAGATAATTATTCTGGGTAATTGACATATCAAGGGTATGATCATCTTTGTGGGTGGCTAATGTAGAGTGAAGATGGAAATCAAGGTTGTTTAGGAAGCTGATGAGTTGGGAGGTTGTTCAAGGGGACTTCAACATGTATATTAATTTTTCAGATTGGAGGGCTAGGGTAGGGATGGAGAGAAAGCCCATGAGACAGGAGGGAGAATGACCTTGTCACGGCAAGAACTAGAAACTATCACTGCAAAAACCACAGTTTACAACTTAGATTCATGTCAGGAGTTTTCTTTGAGGTACACACAGCTAGAGGGGACACAGAAAGAAGAATCCCCCCCTAAGGCAAGCATGCAGGGAGCTTTAACACTCTAAGAGAAACAACTCGTTTTTGTCTCCAGCTGAGTTTGCAGATGAAGCAGGGCACTGTGTTTTGCTCTGTGGTTGGCCTTGCAAGCAGAACGAGGTGAACTGTTGGCCTTGCAAGTGTAGCAGGGTGAACCTTTAAAAAAACAATTTTTTTTGGTGTGCTTTGAGGCCAAATTCTGAGAAATGTACGTGGCTGTTGATTTTTTGCTGAATTGAAGGATAGTTTTAAGATAGCAACATTAATGTTAGTAAAGACCCCTCTCTCTGGGTGTCCACAGTCTAAAGGCTGGTTTATGATGGCAGCTCTTGGGAGGCAACATGGTGTAGGAAATAGACTGTTGGACTTAGAATCCAGAAGACTTCGGTTTGGATCCCACCTCAGACATGTGTTTGCTGTGTGAACCTCAGTAAATCACTTCGGTTTCCCTGGCTGTGAAATGAGGGAGTTATGCTAGATGACCTGTAAGGACCTTCCAGCTCTACATCTGTGCTCCTATGGACTGAGATAAAGATGGGCAAAGGGACAATCTGGATATAAGAGCAAAGAGCAAGACATAGAACTAATCGTATTCCTTTCCCAACATGTCAGGGGGCATATAGGAAGGAGCACCAAGTTAGAGAGAGTAGCCAGCAATAAACCTTCTTTTAGGGAGAGCCACGTTTCCAGTACCCCAAGAAGATGGAAGAAGTTTGAAGGGAAGGGATGTAGAATAATGGGGAGTTTGACTAAGGGGCTATGGGATATAATGGAGCATGAAATGGCATGGACCATGAGAGGGAAGGAGGGGATAGGACGAGAGTATGAGCAGATATGAGGAGATAGACAGGTAGACAGAGAGGGATAGACACAGGGAGAGGGAGAAAGAGCGGGGAGAGACAGAGACCTAGAGAAAAGAGAGAAGAAGAGAGAGAGGAAAAGAAAAGAGAGAAAGTAGAAGAAGAAAACAGGAGACAAGAGAGAAGAGAGAGAGGAAAGAGGGGAGAGAGAAAAGAGAGGAGAGAGAAGATTGAGAGAAGAGAGGAAGAAAGGGAGGTGATTTCACTTTAGCCAATGTTGACTCTAAAATATGTTGATAAAGGGAGTGGGAAGTGGTAATTGCCCTCCATTGGAGGAGAAATGACCAGTCTTTAGGGTCAGTCACTATCTAGGGTACTGCAACGATTGAACACGAAGTCAGTGCAGGTCCTCACTGCCTCTGACTTTTGGATGGCTGGGTCACTTGTGGATGAGAAAGAATAACATGCTGACTAGGTTCCTGGGAACTAGGCTGAACTCATGTTCCACATCCATTTTGGAATCTTATCCCAAGATGTCAGGGGATGAGACCCCCACTGGAGGTCCCCTGTGTATGGTTTAAGCCTTCAGCTCCCAATCTCTGGGTCCCAGGAGTCAAAGACCTCCTCATCCCTGACCTTGGATGCTTGGGATCTGGGATGGCTTGAAGTCAAGCCGGTACTGTTGCCCTGTATGTTTCTAAGCTAAGATGGCTGAGACAACCCACAGACCACAAGCAACATCATTTCATGAGATGCTTGGACATTCAAGCCTTGCAGGACTCCTGGAAAACACCCACAAACAGACATGGCAAAGATGAGTGTATCTTGTCTCCCATGTCTACTGCAAAAAGTGTAGAAGACATATTGAAAGAACCTCACAAGCTCCCCCAGACACATATTCAGTTGACTTCCATTAAAAGGTGGGCACAATGCAGGATAATGAGAAATACACTGGAAAATGGGGGTCAGTTGAATGCAAGCCACTGGGTTTGCGTTAGCTTCTTCAGGACGGGGATTGGGGTTACTTGGTGACTGTTTTGCTGCCACACCCCTGGCCCAACCACCCTCCCCAGGCATGCCAGCTTCTTTGGTGCTCCCTTGGCACCTGACATTCCATCTCCTAATTCTATTTCTTTAGCCTGTGTCTAGACCCCTCCTCCCCTCAGCTTCTTGGGATCCCCAGCTCCCTTCAAGTCTCAGATCAAGTGTTGGATCTGCTGGAGATCCCAAGAAGCTGAGAGGAGAGGGTTCTAGGGTCTTTTCTTATCTCCCCAATGTCCTCCCATGACATTCACTTAATACATATTTTCTGTTGGCTTATATGTGTTTATAGGACTTTTCTCAGCCCCCAGGGCCTTCTCCCCCTGTGATATCCCCCTGTCATGCCGGCCCCCTCCTCCCACTGTTGAGTTCTTTTCAAGGCTTCCATCTTGGGGGTAGACCTGGACAGAGATGCTTCAGCCTCTTCCTGGCTATACATCTGACTCTAAAGACTTTGCCCCCATGCTTCCTCCACCTTGCCTTTTATGTGTTGTCTTCCTGGGTTTGAACGTAAGCTCCCAAGGGCAGGTACTGTCTTTCTTTTTACTTGTATTTGTATTCCCAGTGCTCAAACTGGCACATAGTAAGCTCTTAATAAATGCTTGTCATCTACCACCTCACAGTAGAATATAAGCTCCTCAAAGGCAGGGATGATTTTCATTCATCACCGATGCCTGGCTCATTGGACATACTGATAAAATGTTCATTGGACTGAACTGAGTTCAGGATAAAGAAATGAAAGCAGCCAAAGGCTTATAGATGACTCAGAAGAGTCACCCCCATCTATCCTGAGCACCTCGAGAGGAAAGCCAGAACTGATCAAATGTTGCAAGAGCCAACCTACATCATGGGAAGATAAGAAAGGAAAAATGGATTTTTATCTTATCCAACAGGAAACAACTGACTGCTAACAGGAAGTCATCTTAAATTCAGTGTACTGCAAAATTATCAACAGGCTAGAGCCAAGGTCAAAGTCAACAGAAGGAAAGATAAATAGAAGGAACTGTATGCAGTCACAAGAACTCTACTCTAGGCTCTTTGCACAATGGATGTGCAAATGAGTGAATGAGAGAAAAAGTATTACTTAAGCACATCCAAGCTTTGTGCTCAGCATTGGGCTTGTGATATGTTTCTTAAACTGCCTATGTGTTTCCTATGTGGCCCAGATGGGATGTAGATTTTGCTCTTCACCCAAATGTTCTCCACCATTCCACCTCCTTCTCGCTTCTGTGTTTCCTCCTGAAAATACATGTTCTTATTATACAGGGCTGCTCTGTGCCATCCCCTCTATCTATCCTGTTCTGTTGATACCGTTTGGAGCTCTATTCCTGTCATGAACAACACCCCACAAAATTTCAGGGGTACCTGTGGAGTTGGTTCTCCCATACCCTGAATATCTGAGCAAGGGTTACAAGGTTAGGGGCCTCAGTGGCAGGGGAAGGGCACCCACTCTACCTGTCAGATCAAATTTGCCTCTTTGCGTCAGGATCTCGAGGGTAGCTTGCTAATTACCTTCACTTTGTGCATTTGTGTACAGATGTCTGAGATCTTGTATTTTCTTGTTCCTTTCTTGGATTTTGTCTTCTGGGAATTCTGGCCACCTCTAGGTCTTGGGGGATAGGGTGATGGCTTCTGAGGTCCCTAGATGATAATGATGATTCCTAGCATTTATATAGCACTTAATGGTTTCCAAAGCATTTTTATATGTCATATATACATATATTTATAATGTCTTTATAACTACCGTATGAGGTAAGTACTATGATTATCCCCATTTTGTTGTTGTTGTTGTTGTAGTCATATCCAACTCTTTGTGACCCCATTTGTGATTTTCTTGGCAAACATACTGGACTGGTTTGCCATTTCCTTCTCCAGCTCATTTTACATATGAGGAAACTGAGGCACGTAGGGTTAAGTGACTTGCTCAGGGTCACACAGTAAGTGTCTGAGGCTGGATTTGAACTCAAGCCTTCCTGACTCCAGAGGCAGTGCTCTGCTCACTGAGCCACCTAGCTGCCCCCTACTATTTCTATTTTACAAATGAGGAAACTGAGGATCATAGCTATATGATATGATACCAGTCACTATTTCATTGGTTTTCTTGTCTCCATTATTAGCCATAAGAAACTCTATTTGCTCAGTGAGACAGGAACAGACTCAATCTGAAGATTTTTTTTTAAAGTTTAACATTTGAAAATGATAAAACTCTGAGTATTTCCAGGTGCAAACATTCTTAGTCATTGATAAATATCAGAACTTTGGAGATGAATGCATTTCCTTCCTCCTAGTAGAGTCCAGTGACTCCAAGAACAGCAAGAGAGAAGGATGTGTTCCCTGTGGACAAAAGCTGAGGCCTTTAAGGCAACAGACAAAACCTTTCAATGTGGCAAAAACATCTTTCTTCTGATTTACCAATTACCCTTTGAATGCAGATGAAACATGGGTTCCAGAGGACAGGGAGAACAGGAATAAATCCTTTTCTTTCTTATGCCTCTGATAGAATGTCCTTCTTGCTTGGAATCCACAGTTGCCTTTGCGTCCAGAATTCTGCCCCGAGAGGTAAAGCCTGGCCTCCATCAGTGACTGGCCAGCACACCATGGAGATATGCTATAAAAGTGTCTCCTCTCATTTTCAGGGTAAACAAATGGCATTGTGGCCAGGAAATGGCCCCCGTGAAAAGGAACTTAGGGAACCTGGAAAAGCTGTTGGAGCAGGCAATCTTTTCAGGCATAAATTCCAAGTCCATTAGCTTCATTAGCTAGAGTCAATGGCACGAAACATTAGGCCTTTCAAAAGACTCATAAAATGTGAAATCGTGTCAATTCATCTCTGAGGGTGGAATCATTAAATCTCTCCTCTTTTCTATTTCGTCCAGGGCTTCGGCTATATTCTTCCCCCAGATCCCATCTCCCCCCTCCCCCACAAATATTCCTTGTTTCACCCCTACTGTTGGCTAAGTATAAAACTCGTAACACAGAAAAGAAGTTGAAAAGAGAGACAGCCTTTTTTTCTTGTCTTAAATATTAATATTCAGATCCTTAAACTGTTCCATCCTATGGAACTTATTTTGTTCCCCCTCCCCCGCACGCCCTCTCTCCTCCCACCCTAAACAACCTATCCCTCCTCCAAGCTTCCTCATTTCTGTTGAGGGAGGGCATCACCATCTATAGGCCACCCAGGTTTGCAACCTTGAACAGTCTCACTTTTATATTGGTAGCTCCAGGGCCTAGAACAGATTCTGGCATATAATAAGAACTTAGGAAGTGTCTAATTAATGAATTGATCATTAACTCTTTCTGCTCCCTCAGGCTCCATATCCATTTCATTGCAAGCCCGGTTGATCTGACCTAGACGACGCCCTTTCCCATCCATCTTCTTGTCTCCACTCGCATAGCCCCCGTCCTAGCTCAGGGCCTCAATATCTCTCACCTTGACCATTCTGATCGATGTCCCTGTCTCCAGACTTTCCCTTCGCTAGTCTTTCAGTCATATTTCACCCACATCCACATCCACACAGCTGCCAAGTTGATATTCTTAAGACAAAGATTAATCATGCCACTCTCCACATTCAAAAATCTTCGCTACCTTGTCCTGTGGTTGCTAGAATAAAATACAAAAATCCTCAGCCCATCGTGTAAATTCTCACACAACCTGGCTCCCACCGACTTTCCCGTTTCTGTCGTATGTTTCTCACGTCCACGCACACTGTGACCAATGCGGACTAACCTGCTTTTTACATCTAATACTTTACCTCCCCTCTTCATCCCTTTACGATCTGCCAACCCATCCCTAGGAAGCTCTCCTGCCTTACCTTTGGAGTCTACAATCCCTGGTCTCCTCCTTCCCCACTAAGCTCTGGGGCTGCCTCCTCTCTGAGATCTTCATGGATTTCCACTAGCTATTAGGATCTTGCTCTCCAACTACCTTGAAATAATTTTATGTGTGTTCTGAATATGTACATGTCTCCCTTGTTAGAATGGACTCTTTGAGGGCACAGACTGCTTCATTTTGTCTTCACATCCTCAGTATTTAGCATGGAAACTGGCACACAGTAGGTGCTTAATGAATGATTGTTGCTTAATTGACTGATTGCCAAGTGTTATGAGTTCTACTTAGTGAGTGATCATCAGACAGTTTGCCGTTGGTCAGTTGCTTCAGTCATGCCCAACTCATCAAGACCCCAGCTCAGGTTTTCTTGGCAAGGACACTGGAATGGTTTTCCATCTCCTTCTCCAGCCCAGTTGACAGATGAATAAGTGGGGCAGACAGGGTCAAGGGACTTGCCCAGGGTCACACAGTTACTAAGAGTCTGAGACCAGATTTGAACTCAGGAAGATAAGTCATCCTGTCTCCAGGCTCATCACCTAGCTGCCCCCACATCAGAGAGTTACTTTCCCCCTTTTTCAGCCCTGATTCTAAGACATGTCTTCCTTATTCCCTCCACCCATCCTTTTTTTCAGTCTGTGAACCTGAGCTGGGTCATATCTATCCCTTCTACTCATCGCTTTCCAAAACCTGCAGTTATGTGGGGCTCCGTTCCATTCACATCTGAAAACCTAGGAAAGAAATAAGAGGGAGTGACTGGGAAGGAATGTCTCCATCTACGATTTTGTTTCTATTTCACTTTATTCTTTGTGCAACAAACTATTATCCTAGAGGTGTGGAGGTCAAAATAGCCAGACTTGGCAACTGATTGGCTATGTGGGGATAGTGGGGAGTCAAGAAAGAGAGGGTGATTGCAAATCTGGGTGACTGGAAGGAAGGCTGATGGCTCCTTCTGATTCCCAGAACATATTTTTCCCTTTGAAAGATCCCAGTGTATTGGAATTTCCACAATAGCTCCTCTCCTCCTTCCTCCCATTGACTTACCATTCAAACACAGACAATTCCAGTGTTCTCCTGTCTGGCTGGCATGCCTCCCGCAACTCCCCATCCACCCCCTTCAAAGAAGAGGGGATTCTTTTCTTTTCACAAAGCCGGAATAGCCAGAAGAATGACTCAAATGTGAGGTATCTTGAAGAAGAGGGAGTTTTCTAAACAAAGTTATAACTAGCTTAGTGTGATGGGGACTTTCCCCCAGGGCACCAAAATTTAGAGATGCTGTCAGTAATCATAATCATTTAGTAAACAGAAGCACTAGGCATAGTCCCTAACTGGCAAGAGTAGTCAAAACAGGAAGCTACTAGATGGTATTTTTTCCACTGACCCATCAGTCACTCAATAACCTTTTATTAAGTGCCTACTATGTGCCAGGCACTGTGCTAAGGACTGGGGCTACAAAGAAAAGGTAAAATTCGATCCCTGCTCTCAAGGAGCTAACACTAATGGGGGAGACAATGTGCAAAGAACTATGTATAAACAAGTTATAGACAGGAGAAATTGGAAATAATAGAAGGGTTAGGAAAGGCTTCCTGAAGCAGGTAGGATTTTAGTTGGGATCTGAAGGAAGACAGGGAAGACAGGAAGCAGAGATAAAGAGGAAGAGCATTCCAGGCACTGAGCACAGACAATGAAAATGCCCAGGATCAGGAGATGGAGCATCTTCTTCAAGGAACAGCAGAAGGCCAGGTTCACTGGGTCACTGAATAGGTTATGGGAAGTGGGGTTGCAGCACACTTCAGGTAAGCTATTCTCATCCCTAGCCCTGCCCTGCTTCCACACCCTCTCAGTCCCCACTAGTGGCCTTCCCAGCCTCAAGGAAAGCCAAAGTCCTCTGTTTTCTCCCACAAGACCATGTTTT
The DNA here is from genome assembly GCF_011100635.1 of Trichosurus vulpecula. Classification (NCBI taxonomy): domain Eukaryota; kingdom Metazoa; phylum Chordata; class Mammalia; order Diprotodontia; family Phalangeridae; genus Trichosurus; species Trichosurus vulpecula. The sequence continues at coordinate 21,360,263 of NC_050574.1, read as the reverse complement.
GTAATTCCTCTTTTATGTCCCCAAATCCAAAGTCTCCTTTACGTCAACTGTCCCAGTCCTGGTTCAAGAAATACTAGTCATGGTTCTATTTTTAGGCATATTTTAAATTATAAATTCAGTCCCCTGGAAGTGCAAAGAGGAGCCGGTAAAAGCACCAGCAACAAGAAACCCACAGAGACTTTATCTTTCTTCTTTTCTGTTAGACTAAGCCCTCCCTTTGGGCCATGCAAAGCCAACTGCAGAACCAGGCTCTGTCCTGCAGAGGCCTGGTTCAGTCACCTGCTCTCCCCACTGTCCTATGTGTGAACTGTTAACTTCTTGTGAAAAACGAAAATTCCAACCCCCCAAGTCAAACACATAGGATCATAGACTTGGAACTGGAAGAAAGTGCATTTTACAGAAGAAACAAAAGTCCAGAAAGGTTGAGTAAGTAGGCATTGCTTAGGTCCCACAGCGAATAAATGTCTGCGGCAAAATTTGAACCCAGGTCTTTCTCACTTCAAGTCCTATGCTCTAGCTACTACACTACACCACAAGAAAGGAGAAGACCAGCTTTGCATGTTTTATGTAATTCATCCTGTCAGGCCTATGGCTTTAGCACCGAGAACAGGAGAGACGCTCTTATTGTAATCTTGGGCATTGAAGAAGAGTTGATAGAGAAATCCATTCTTCCAAAAAGTTTTCCTACTTCCATGAATATATCTCCATACCTTTTGTTTGTTTTGGCAGGGAGGCAATCAGGGTTAAGTGACTTGCCCAGGGCCACATAGCTAATGTCTGAGGTCACATTTGAACTCAGGTCCTCCTAACTCCAGTGCTCTCTCCACAGCACCACCTCGTTCCATTCCTTTTAATGTGGGTGAATTGGTTTTGTTTCTCTCTTTCCTCAACAACCAACCTCATTCGTTTGGTAGAATTTTCTGTGCTACCTTTTGAAAGATGCTGGTGAATAAACAATACTTAACTTGTCCTCTTCTATACAGTTCAGGAAGCCAAATCTAGCTCTTCCTGCACCACTGTCAGGAGAGGAAGGACATAGTCCATAATCCCAGGTCACTAGTAATTAACAACCAGCATGTGTCAAGAATTGCATAGTCAGTAGGGGCTACATTTCTATAAACTCGCATGCACTTGCATGCACACACACACACACACACACACACACACAAAATCTCTGTGCCATGTAGTAACCCCAAGTCGATCCAGGAAAATCTTATTCATATTAACCATGAATCATAGAATCATAGGGTCAGAGATCTTGAAAGAACAGCTAAGTCCATGCACCAGAGTTACTAGGCCTCTCTCTCCCCTAGACACACAACTGAAATTACATTTTATTTACTTCATAGATATATTTTATATTTAATAAGTATTATTATTTTAGTAATTAATTGTAGCTATCAATAATAATGGCTATAATCAATAATAATTATTTAAATTTTAATAACAGCATACTTTGCACATATTATCCCATATTTTAAGTTTTCATCAGTGTGTGCTTGTGAGTCTTTTGTGTTTAAGCCTTCTTTTGCATAGAAGAAATAAATAGCAGTCCTATATCTGAACTATCTTGTACATTGGGTACCTTTTTAATTCTTTTTGGACAGACTTTGGACATAAACCAACCTAAGCTTTAAGTGATTTTCCCTGGGACTCTAAGTTGGGGTTATGGAGATCCTAAAAATATGTGGGAGAAAGTTTGATTTCTCTCTTTAGAAGCCAGGTCCTCCTGGACTGAACCTAGTCTGATCTTGAGGCCAGATCTAGGATCACTTGGCGGGAAAAGGCACCCCGCCCCAGCACCTGGACCAGAATCAATCTGTTGTTACACTTAACTGTGTAAATGTTATAAAATGGGGCAATGTTGTAAACATTTATGGGGCAATGTTGTAAAGTTTACATAGTTTATACTGTGGACAGAGGAAAGTGATATTTCCTGGTAGTAGAATGGAAGCTTCTTGAGACTAAGAACCTTTTCCAATTTTTGTCTTTGTATTCCCAGTTCCTAGTACAATGTCTGGCACACCATAGTTAGTGGCAGGCGTAAACATGAGTCACATTTGAATTATAGTTTTATTTTTCCCACGAGTTATTCCGGGAAGGCAAACAAAAGGGTCATGGTTTCAGAGCCCACATCTCCAGATTGAGTCTGTCCATGGAAACCTAGACCTTGGGAGACTAGAACACAGTTACCTACACTCCTTAATCTTATGTCTTACTAGTTCTTATAGAATGGCTGGTAATAGATGTACTCAAGATTATAGATTTAGAGCTACAAGGGACCTTTGAAGCTATGTAATGCAAACCCTAGAGGGTGGAAATGACTCACCTAGAGTCACACACATAGGAAACAGCTGCCCCAGGATTTGAACACAGTTTTGCTGGCTCCAAAACCAGGAATCTTTCCATTATGCCACATTACTCACTGTTCTCTGTCAGACTTTCCAAAGGTGACCATTGTCCAGAAATGTTCACACATGAACCATAATTCTCTCCTTAGAGTTTACTCCCCACTCTGTATCCTCCAGCCCATCGAGGTTTATGCGTGGATCAGAAGCGATGTCGTATGCCTACAATGCTAGTCCTGGAATTTTGAAGACTTGAGTTCAACCCATATCTCCCTAGCAAGAACTCCCAGATGAGGAGACACTATCTCCTTATGCAGGTCGGCACTTCTCTGCAACATATGGTGTTAAAGAGTTGCCTAAAGTGTTCACTGAGTGGTTAGGTGACTTATTCAGGGTCATACAGCTAATAGGTGCCAGAAGCAGGGTCTGAACTCTGAGCTACCATCCCACACTGATCAGATTGGCTAATATGACAGAAAAGGAAAATGACAAATGGTGGAGGGGATGTGGGAAAACTGAGACACTATTGCAATGTTGGTAAAGTTGTATAACTGATTCAACCATTCTGTAGAGTAATTTGGAACTACGCCCAAAGGGCTATAAAACCATGCATACCCTTTGACCTAGTAATATCTCTACTAGGTCTGTATCCCAAAGAGATAAAAAACGAAAAGGAAAAGGACCTATATGTTCAAAAATATTTATAGCAGCTCTTTTTGTGGTGGCAAAGAACTGGAAATTGAGGGGCTGTCATCAATTGGGGAATGGCTGGCCATATTGTTGCATATGATCATAATGGGATACTATTATGCTATAACAAATGACAAGCAGGATGCTCTCAGAAAAACCTGGAAAGATTTACATGAACCGATGCGAGGTAAAATGAACAGAATCGGGAGAACCTTGTATGATGGCTATATTGTATGAAGATCAGCTATGAATGACTTAGCTATTCTCAGCAATACAATGATCTAAGACAATTCTGAAGGAGTTATGATGAAAAGTGCTTTCCATCCCCAGAGAAAGAACTGATGAAGTCAATGCAGATCGAGGCATACTTTTTCTTTACTTTCTTTATTTTTCTCAGTCTTTTTTGCCTGTTTTCTTTCACAAAATGACCAACATGGAAATATGTTTTGCATAACTACACATGTATAACCCATATCAAATTGCTTGCCTTCTCAATGAGAGGAGGAGGGGAGGAAAGGAGGGAGAGAATTTGGAACTCGAAATTTTTTTAAATGAATGTTAAAAATTGTTTTTGCGTGTAATTGGGGAAAAATAAATATTAAATTTTTAAAAGGATATGAAGGACTCAACAAGAAAAAAATAGAAATCAAAAAACAGAAAATAGAAAGAAAAAGGCCCCTAGCCATAAATATGGACTAGGTGATGTGTTCTTTCCTCTGGAAAGGATTTGTCAGACTGTTATGGTTTCTGAGTGTTGAGAATGGAAACTGTGAGCCAATGGAGTGTAAATTGGGCAGGCTATCACTCATTTCATTGGCTGAGTTAGAAGTACAGATGAATCACAAATACCATGGAGATGCATCTATTTTTTAAGCACTAACCTTTTTTTTTCTTTTTAATGGAATAACCAAGGATTTATAGTATGCAGGGGCATTAGGAAAGGTGCACCCAGAAGACATGAAGCAGAACGGGTGAGCTGTCACAAGCACAGGCTGACTCCTGGCTTTTGTCAAGCCAGCAGTTTTCTTGGTATCTTGGCAGTAGTTAAAGGACAAATCGCTGGTCAGGAGGAAGAGGGCAAGATGACAAATTGTAATTACAAAATAGCCTGTGATGTTTTAGGACAAGTTTTTAGGACAACTTAAAATACACTTTCTCCCCTCACTTTTTTTTCCCTTCCTTGGTCATCAGGCTTAAAAACTCATGTGGATACACATATCCTTGTTGGACACCAACACCAAGAACGATATCTGGGCTCTGGGAGCTGGTGGGCTGGGTACTCTCCTTCACCCTCTCCTCCACCCTCTCCTCCATCATGGAGCCCCTCTTAGCTTTGCACCTGTGCCTACTGACTGACTTCAGCCTGAACACCTAAAAGGAGGCATGCTCCATGGGGCACAGCCCTGACTATGTATGTACAACACAATCACACTCATATTCACAGGAAGCAACATCTCCAGGAACCAAGAAAACTCTCACATATCTTTGAGACATAACAAAATTAGTGTTGGAAAGAATCCTGGGTATGGAGTCTGAGAACTTAGATCTACATGCCATCTTTGCCACTTAATTACTTAGCCTAGGACCTGGCACATAGTAGGAGCTTAATGTTTACTGACTTTCGACCTGTGTGACCTTGGATAAGTCACTTCACCACCTTGAACCTCAGTTTCTTCATCTGTAGAATAAAACAGAAGGAGCAGAGAACATTGAAGGTCCCTCCCAAGTCTAAGGCTTCATATTTGTTTACATGTTTTTCTCTCCCATTGGATTGTAAGCTCTTTGAGGGCAGGGGCTGTCTTTTAGCTCTTTTTGTATACTTAGTGCATAGAACAGTGCCTGGCACATAGTAGGTACTCAATACATGTTTATTGATTGATTCATTGCTCCCATGCCACCAACCTATTCACAACCCTCTTTCTTTAATATTGGAAGCTGTACTTTCCAGTTTTTGAAAAAGTATGTCCCAATTCCCAATTTCCATCTGGCATAATCTTTATAGCAATCATCTGTGAGAGAGAGCAGAGAAAGTTTGTTCCACAAGAAATCTCCTTTGTATCACTCTGTGCTCTCATTGTTTTAAAACTAGCTCCAAGGATTTTCATTTCCTCACCTTAAGGTCTTTAACATTCTTTCACAGACTTCTCACCAGTTTGAATGAGCCACATTGTCCTACAAAGCTGGAATTCCAAGGTATAATGATTACACAGCAAGTCATTCAATCAACAAACATTTATTGAGTCCTAACTAGGGGGAGAAAGGAGAGCTTAGTGTCAGCAGGAATTCTGGACAAAGTTCACCAGCTCCACCCAGTGCTTCTGGCCTTGATGAGTGAAGGTCCAGAGTAATTTGTATAGAGCTAGAGGCCAGGAGCATGATGGAAGCTTAAAGGAATTTTCTCACCCTTACACAAATGGCAGACAGGCCTGAGGGAGTTGAAATTGGGAGGAAATAAAGCAGTATAAAAGATGGACTTGACCTAAGGGCTTTTGTTAGAGGATTGGGCATGGTTGTGGATGTGATTCATAAAAGCTGATATAGCCCTGAGACTATGTGCTTGCAAGCACACAAGAGTTGTGCTTACTCCCTCAGAAGAAAGAGGCCTCAGAAAAGCTGCAATTCAGGGAATAGCCAGCAGGTGACAGTATAGTGGAGAAATTGACCAAGGCTATATAACACACAGGACAAAGCATATTTAAGCAAAACAGAGAAAGTAGCCTACTGGTTGACCAATGTGGTAGGTGATCTTAAAAGCTCTGCAATGAAGCAGCAAGTGAAAATTTTAGAGACAGAAGGTGTTCTGGATATCATGAGCATCATGAGTGATTGCTTTTCTGATTCTTGCTTCTTTTCCAAATCCATAAATCACTCAAAAACCTACTACTGGCAAAACAAAGATAAAACTGACTATCTTTATCCTTAAAGACTTTACTTGAGGGAGGGAGGGGAGATACAATACTTAGTAGATATGTAAATACAAACTGTAAATACAATATTTTTCGACAACCCAAAAGGCAACTCTATACATGGATATCACCAGATAGTCAATATTGAAATCTGATTCATTATATAATTTGCACCCAAAGGTGGAGAAGCTTTATGCAGTCACTTAAAATGAGACCTGGAGCTGACTGTGGCTCAGATCATGAGCTTCTTATTGCAAAATTCAGACTTAAATTGAAGAAAGTAGGGGAAAAGACCAGATCATATAGGTATGACCTAAACAGCATCCCTTATGAATGTGAAGTAGAAGTGATGAATAGATTTAAGGGATCAGATCTGGTAGGTAGTGTGCTTGAAGAACTATAGACAGAGGTTTGCAATATTGTACAGGAGGGAATAACAAAAAACATTCTGAAGAAAAAGAAGAACAAGAAATCAAAATGGTTGTCTGATGAGGTTTTACAAATAGCTGAAGAGAGAAGAAAAGGGGAAGGAGATAAGGAAAGACAGGCCCAACTGAATACAGAATTGCAGACAATAGCAAGGAGAGATAAGGTTTTCTTAAATGAGCAATGCAAAGACATAGAAGAAAACAATAGAATGGTAAAGACCAGGGGTGGGGAATCAGCAGCCTTGAGGCCACATGTGGCCCTCTAGCTAGTGCAGCCCTTTGACTGAATCCAAACCTCACAGAAGAAATCCCCTTAATAAAAGGATTTGTTCTGTAAAACTCGAACTCAGTCAAAAGGCCGTACCCGAGGACCTGGAAGGCCATATGTGTCCTCAGGGCTGCAGATTACCCACCAAGAGAAGAGAGCTCTTCAAGAAAATTAGAGATATCAAGGAAACTCTTCATGCAAAAATGGGCATAATAAAAGACAAAAAAAAATAAAACAACCCAGGAGGGACTTAACAGAAGTAGAAGAGATTAAAAAGAGCTGGCAAGAATATACAGAAAAATTATACCAGAAAGATCATTAAATGACAGAAAACCATAACGGTTTGGCTGCTGATCTAGAGCCAGACATCCTAGAGAATGAAGTCAAGTGGGTCCTAGGAAACACTGCTAACAAGAAGGCTGGTGGAGGTGAGGGAATTCCAATTGAGTTATTTAATATCCTGAAAGATAAGGCTGTTCAAGTGCTGCGTTCAAAACATGAGCAACTTTGGAAAACTCCACAATGGCCACCGATTTGGAAAAGATCAGTTTATGTCCCGATCCTAAAGGAGGGCAATGCCAAAGAATGCTCAAGTTACCAAACAATTGTGCTCATTTCACATGCTAGCAAGGTTAGACTTAAGATTCTGCAACCTAGGTTTCAGCAATATGTGAACCAAGAATCACCAGAAGAGCAGTCTGGTTTTTGAAGAGGCAGAGAAAGTAGAGACCAAATTGCCAACATTCGCTGGATTATGGAGAAGTGAGGGAGTATAGAAAAAACATCTATTTCTGCTTCCTTGACTACACTAAAGCCTTCGACTGTGTGAATCAGAACAAAATGTTACAAGTCCTTAAAGAGATGGGAGTACCACATCATCTTACTTGTCTCATGAGGACCCTGTATATAGGCCAAGAAGCAACAGTTGGAATGGAATATGGAACAACTGATTGGTTTAAGATTGGAAAAGGAGTACAACAAGGCTGTATGTTGTCACCTTATTAATTTAACTTATATATAGATTCTGGATGAATCAAAAGCCAGAATTAAGGTTGCCAGGAGAAATAGCAAGAATCTCAGATATGCAGGTGATACCACTCTGATGGCCAAAAGTGAAAAGGAGTTAAGAAGCTTCTTAATGAGAGTGAAAGAGGAGAGTATAAAAGCTGGCTTGAAGCTTAACATAAAAAAAACTAAAATCTTGACAACTGGTCTCATCATGTCCTGGCAAATAGAGGGAGAAGAAATGGGAGCAGTGTCAGATTTTACATTCTTAGGCTCAGAGATCACTGTAGATGGTGACTGCAGCCATGAAATTAAAAGATACTTTCTCCTTGGAAGGAAAGCTATGGCAATTCTGGACAGCATATTAAAAAACAGATACATCACCTTGCTGACAAACAGAGTCAAAACTATGATTTTTACAGTAGTAATGTATGGCTGTAAGAATCGGACTATAAGGAAAGCTGAGTGCTGCAGAAGCAATGCTTTCAAATTGTGGTGCTGGGGAAGACTTGTGAGAGTCCCTTGGACAGCAAGGAGATCTAATCAATCAATACTTAAAGGAGTTCATATAGACTGTTCACAGGAACTTCAAATACTGAAGCTGAAGCTAAAATACTTTGGCCACATAATGAGAAGATAGGACTTATTGGAAAAGACCCTGATGTCGGGAAAGATTGAAGGCAAAAGGAAAAAGGGATGGCAGAGGATGAGATGGAGAGATGATGTCATGGAAGCAATGAACATGGGCTCAGACATACTTTGGGAGACAGTGGAGAATGCTATGGTCCATGGGGTAACAGAGTCAGCCACAACTGAATGACTGAACAACAACAAAATACAATCTGAGAAATAGGTAAATACATCTAGGAAGAGAGAGAAAACTAGCAACCAGGGAGATCAATAGAGATTTCCTATGGGATGTGGTACCTGGACTGAGCCTTAAAGAAAGCCAAGGATTCTAAGAGGCAGAGATGAAAAGGGAGTGAATTCTAGGTGTAATGGGAACCCCATAAGGATAGTCATGCCTATAAAAGAAAACAGGTCCAGGGACTCTGGTCATTCCTCTGTAAGGCTAGAGTTCAAGACTGTACTACTGCCCCCTATAGCTACCACTTCCCAAGACACGCAGTTCCCACTCTGGGAAGTCTTGCAAAGTTCTCTACCTACCCTCTCAGAGGCTTGAGGGTTGGAATGTGGTGGCTTTTTAGAGTTGGCAGCATAGGTATGGAGACCACCTCCTCAGGGACCCAAGTCTGCTCCCTGACTGTCAGCACTGAGCCATGTTCAGCTCTCCCTGGCTCTCCTTCTCCAGCAGATCTGTGTCTTCTCTTTTTCCCCATAGGTTTACAGATGAAAGACTGGAAGTGACTTTAAAGGCCAACAAGTTCAGATTAAATCAAGGGTCAGATCTACAATGGCCTGACTCTTTCCCTTCATCCCTGAATGCTATGACTCTATCAGCCATCCCCATGGAAGCAACACAACATGTACACAGGCCAGAGGGACTTTATGTCTTCTTTGAGGCAGCATGATCAAAACCCCAAATAAGGTGATAGTTATTGGGAATGTAGGCCTATTAATCAATCAACCAGTCAGTCAATAAATGCCTACTATGTGCAAGGCATTGCTCTTGACAAAAGATGAAAAAATCCCTACTCTCAAGGACCTTGCATCTTAACAAGGGCAACAGCAAGAACATATACAAGCACATAGGGATGGATAGGGTAATAGAACTGAAGCTGGGATATCATTGGTATTTAGAATTCTTGGATGAGAGAACTCCCTCTGCCCATGCAGGCAGGCCCCTTCCCCAAAACTTCTAATCTTAGATAGAGTTGCTGAGAGTACTAAGAGGCTAAGTAATTTGCCTGCTGTTGTTGTCCATTCATTACAGTTGTGTCTGACTCTTCTTGACCCCCTTTGGGGTTTTCTTGGCAAAGATGCTAGAGTGGTTTGTCATTTCTTCTCCAGCTCATTTGACAGCTAAAGAAATGGAGGTAAAAAGGGTTTAAGTGCCTTGCCCAGGGTCACTCACTTAGGAAGGGTGTGAGGCCGGATTTGAACTCAGGTCTTCCTGATGGCTTATCCAGAGTTCTGTGCACCATGGCATCACCCAGTTTCCTTGTTAATTGACTAACTGAAGAAGAGAAAATTCATGAGTACAAGAACTGTCTTCATGTACATGAAGGGTTGCCAGCTGGAATGGAGCCTAAGCCCCAGTGTCCTGGTGGGCCCCAAAGGACAGAAATGGAAGCAATAGGTGGAAGCTTCAAAGAAGGAAATATAGGATTGATATCCTAATGATGAAAGTTATTCCCTGGCGGAATCCAAGCCAGTCTAATCCATCAAACATTTATTAAATATCTATTACGTTCCAACACTGTATCAGGCACTAGGGATATACAGAACAATTTGAAACATAATCACTTCCTACCCTCAAAAAAATCAGTTCCTACCTTTAAAGCCAGCACCATTTTGTTCCCCCTTCTCCAACATATAGGTTGGGCTGGAGGGCTTCTGAGATCCCTTCAGAGCCCAAGATTTTGTGATTCTTTTCTCAGTTGTCTGTTCCTAAAGTCTAAGCCCAAATAGTAGTTTCAAACACAGGGTGATACAATGCAAAGAACACCAGATTTTGAGCCAGAAGACATGACTCTGATTCCTAGCCTTTCTACTTACTAGCTGTGTGACCAGAGGTAAGTCACTTACCTTTTCTGGTCCTCAGATTTCTGATCTGCAAAATGAAAGAGTCATGTCCCTCTTGCTCTTCTCAGGTTCAGTGTGGCTATTTTAAGTGATTAGTTATTCAATTTGTAACTCACACCCCTATGTAATGCAAACTTCCTTTTTCTTACTAGACCATACACTTGACCTGTGATGCCAATAATAATAACAATAATAAAAGACAGGAAATTATATAAATAACAAGGAAGAGAGTCAAGGCACGGCCCCATCCACAAAGGGAGGACATACCTCTAGAGAAGATATAATCTGTTGTTGGGTCATTTCAGTCATGTAGGACTCCGTGACCCCATTTAGGGTTTTCTTGGCAAAGATACTAGAGCGCCTTGCCATTTCCTTCTCCAGCTCATTTTACAGATGAGGACATTGAGGCAAACAAGGTTAAGTGACTTGCCCAGGGTCACACAACTAGGAAATGTCTGAGGTCAGAGTTGAACTCAGGAAGATGAGTCTTCTTGACTCCAGCCTGGGTGTTCTATCAACTGTAGCGCCACCTAGCTGCCCAAAATATAATCTAATTTCCTTGTAATTTCCCCATATTTACCTACCCAGAATAGGTGGAAGCCGTAGGATAGCAGATACAGAGGTCTTGAAGACTTACTTTGATCCTCACAATAGCCCAGCTGAGACAGGAGCAGAGACAGGTGCTATCGTCCTCACATTTTACAAATGAGGTTCACCAACACCCAAAGAAGGACCACAACCACACAGATCAGAAATCTATATTAGAGAGAGGATTCGAACCCAGATCTCTTTGTTCGGCATTCTTTCCACTATGCCTCTCACAGATTTAATGATACATCAAGGTACATTTTAATGTTTTCCTCAAGGAAAGACCTTTGATCTATTAAGAATGGAACCTTTTGTCCACCACAAGACAGTTATTTCCAGGGTAGCTGGCACATAGGCAGAAAATAGCATTCTTGTAACAAGGTACCTTTGTCCTGGTAAACACTAGTGACCTTGGTGACGAGGAGAGTAGGAGGTGGTATTCTGATGTTACTCCTCAGAACATAGGGAGAAATGGAATGTTTTCAGTAATTATTAACTGTCCTGAAAAGGTTACAAAATTACATATAGCAAAAAAAAAAAAGTCTTTCAATAAAAATATTTTTTCAAATGCCTGAAGAAGTTAAGAAAGCAATCAGTGCTTATAGAGGAAATGGAACAATGGGAATGCTGGACTTGGAAATAGATACCATCTAGGATACTCACTAGCTGTGAGACCCTAGTCAAGTCATTTAACCATTCTCGGCCTCAGTTTCCCCCTCTACAAAATGAGGATAATGAATTTAGTATAACGGAAAGTCAAGAAGATGTAGGTTTGGGTCCTGCATGTGACACATACTAGCTCCATGACTGGGTGAGTGACTCAATAATTCTCAGTAATCTTGGCAACTGTTAGACTATAAATTCCACAGCAGGTGCCTTCCTGCATTGGTAGAAGGGGTTCATTCATTGGGAGTTCCCTATGCCAATAAAATAACAGGTCTGGTAAAAAAAATAGCATTTATAACTTACAGGATTATTGTTAGGATCAAATGAGACATCTATAGAGTGATTTGTAATTCTTAAAGCTCCATGTTAATGTCAGATATTAGGATATGTGTCATAGGCAAGGTGCCAGGCACTGAGATATGAAGTCAAAATAACTAAAGCCCCATTGCTCAGAGTTTACATTCTAAAGGAGAGAACACCATATACTTGTGTAAATGTAAACAAACTATATCTAACCAAGGAGGTTTTGGAGGGAGAAGGAGGGAAGAATGTATTTGTTAGAGTCAGAGTAAGGAAAAGCCTTATGTGGGAGGTGGCATTTAGCTGAACTTTGAAAGAAGCTAGAAAGAGGCAAGGAACAAGTGCATTCAAGGCATGAAGCACAGCTTGTGCAAAGACAAGGAGGTGGGGAAATTAGAATATCACATATGAAGAACAGCAAGATCTGTTTTGCTAGACCATAAATTGTGAGAAGCCACAATTGATTCCAGAAATTTTGCTTCCCAAGCCACAAGCAGTTTTAAGGAACATAAAACCAAAACTTCAAAAGCAAGTTTGTCTATAAATCAGAAGGCGTTGAAAAAGCTCTTATGTGGATTTGGAAATCAATACCTACTATTAAGCACCTCCTATATACTGGATACTGTGCTAGGTACTGGAAACCAAAAACCACCTGGCCCTGTTTCCTGCTTTCTGGTCTTCTAAAGCCTTGCCTTCTCTACTGTGGGCTCATCCTACAGCCTCCTCACCCTGAAATGTCCCTCTGTAGGACCGGTCGCCCATCCCTTCTCCTACTAGTGAGTTCCTCCTGGAGCCTGCCTTTTTTGGAAGGACTCAGGCTCACCTGCCTTGCTTCCCCTCCCAGCCCTGTTCCTGACTTTGGGGACTTCAAACCCTCCCCTCACACCAAGTATCTTCATTCTCCCCCATGTCCCTAATGCTCCTATTTTGAGTTGTCTTCCTCCATTAGAATGTAAGCTCCTTGAGAGCAGGGATTGTCTTTTTTTTTTTTTGCTTATATTTCTAGCCTTAGCCCTTAGCACAGTGCCTGGAACATAGCAAGTGCTTAATAAATGCTTATTTCCTTCCTCCTAAACCAAGTCAAGTCAACAAGCACTAATTAAGCACCTACTGTCTGAGCACTGTGATAAGTGCAGAGATTCAAAGAAAGAGAAAAACAGTGTCTGTTTTCAAGGAGCTCACAATCTTATGGGGGGAGACTGCATGCAAATAACTATGTATAAGCAAGATATAGGCAGGAAAAATGAAAGATAATCTCAGAGGAAAGGCACTAAGACAGGAGGACTGGGGACTTCACCTTAAAAGAAGCCAGATTACATATCTGTGTATTGGACTTCTTAGAAAATACAACATGCCTTTCTTTATATTCTTTGTAGGATACAGCTATATAGACATAGATATATAAATATACACATATATTCTATATCGGGCAGCTAGGTGGTGCCAGAGTGGATCCAGTGCTGGGCTTAGAGTCAAGAAGACTCCTCTTCATGAGTTCAAATCCAGCCTCTGACACGTACTAGCTGTGTGACCCTGGGCGAGTCATTTCACCCTGTTTGCCTCAGTTTCCTCATCTGTAAAATGGGCTGAAGAAGGAAGTGGCAAACTGCTTCGCCAAGAAAACCCCAAATGGGGTCAGAATAGTCAAACGCAATTGAAAAACGACTGAACGACAACAAAAGGGATTCAAGGCAACTAGAGCTGCTGTTCATCCTCAGTTTTAGAAGAGGACCATGGCATCACTTGTTTGTGAATTGGATTTAAATGAGGGAGAGTTGCACAACATCTTCAGCCGCACTCTCTTCCAGAGTCATCAAAGTCTAGTGGCAAGACGAAGTCAAGATCACTGGCAATAGATGGCAGGGATGTAGGATGTGATGGATGACCTTGCCATCTTCAATGTCTGACCAAGTTCTAAGTGCTCCACAGCATCTACTTCAGCTGCCTTCATAAATGTTGAAACAAAATGTTCTCATCCACCCGTTCCACTGGAGATGTCTTCACGTGCTTGGGGTGGATGTCCTCCTAACTCCCCCATGGGTTTGAGGCCTGCTGGCTGAACTTAGCCTGGTTTAGCCTGTCTGTTGAGACCATTTTGGGGTGCCAGTTTGGGTTTTGGGGTTACATGTGGTATTCTGAGGGAGTCTCACTGCTGGCGTGAGGACTTGCTGAGCCCTTTTCAGGGCTGCTCTTCCACTTATCACCCAGTTCTCACCTGAGGCTCCAAGAAGGTATATAGCATGTTCGGTGGCCCCACCCCTTAAAACCAGCTAGGCGGGCAACTAGAGAAGGGTCGGTCAAAAGAAAAGACCAAAAAAGGCTGAAGAGCAGAAGGCCAGCATATGGTAGCAGAGACTAGCTCAGGAAACATCACACTAGGTACCCACAGAAATGATGTGACTCAAAGCAGAAAGCATAGACTCAAAGACCAGCAGACAACTGTGGGAATCAACATAATGATATCAGCAGGGAACATCAGTGACTCTGAAGTGTCAGAGGTGAGTTCCCTGTCCCTGGCCACGTCTATTCCCATGTGAGCACTCTTCACAATGTAGCTAAGCCATATGTTACCGGCATGTGTTCTCATCTCCTACTCTGTCTTCATAAGTGAAATCTCCCACTGTTCTCATGGAAGATAACCTGCGGGAGAACATGCTCCTTTGAGCTGGAGGAAAATCTTCCTGTTACTTAATTTGCTATCCTATTTGATCAAATGTCATTTCCTTTGAATTACAGTATCCCTTTGGCCAATTAGTAAAAGTAAACACATTGATGGGGGCTCTCAAGTTAGAACATTGAGGGGGTGCTTCCTTACAAAGTAACTCAAACTTGAAATAACTTGCTGAGTGTCTACTGAGAGGAGTCCTGAGTGCTACATTATTAATTCTCCAGGACGGTATTCTTATAATAAATGAGGGCAAGGTGCTGCCCTCAACATATACTCTTCAATCCAGTGACACTGGCTCTGGGCATTTTCTCTGGCTGCCCCTGTGCCTGGAATGTGCTCCTTCCTCTGCTCTGACTACTGATCTCTCTGGCTTCCTGCAAGTCCCAACTAAAATCCTACCTTCTACAGGAAACCTTTCCTAACCCCTCTTAATTCCAGTGCTTTCCCTCTGTTAATTATTTCTTCTTTATCCTGTATATAGCTTGCTTCACATATATTTGCATGTTGTATCCCCCATCAGATTGCAGGATCTACCTTTTGCCTCTTTATTCATCCCTAGCATTTAGCACAGTGCCTGGCACATAGTAGGTGCTTGTTGTTCAGTTGTGTCCAACTCTCCATGACCCCATTTTGGGTTTTCTTGGCGAAGATACTGGAATGGTTTGCCATTTCCTTCTGCAGCTTACTTTACAGATGAGGAAACTGAGGCTAACAGAGTTAAGTGACTTGCCCAGGGTCACACAGCTGGTAAGCATCTGAGGCCAGATTTGAGCTCAGGAAGATAGGTCTTCCTGACTCCAAGCCCAGTGCTCTATCCATTGCACCAGTAGGTGCCTAATAAATGTTTATTAATTGATTGATATTGGAAGGGTACTTCATCCTCTCATTTGGACTCTTAAAATAACTTCCAAGTTGGTCTACCTGTATGAATTCTCTCTCCTCTATACTCTGTCCCCCAGATCGCTGCCAAATTCACGTTCCTAAAGCACAGGTGTGACCACGTCACTCCCCTGTACAAGAAGCCTCAATGGCTCCTGATTGCTTCTAGGATAAATTACGAATTGTTCCACTTGGTACTTAAGACCCGTCACTATCTGGCCCCTGCCTATCTTTCCAGACATTTCACCTTACTACTCGTTATGTAACTATGTACCAGCCAAACTGGCCTCCCTGTATAGACAATCATGTGACAGGCTGTAAGCCATGCCTAGGACACTCTCCCTCCCTCTGTCTCAGAGTCCCTGGCTTCCTTCAAGACTCAGCTCGGCTGCTGCCTCAAACAATAACCCTCTCCTGATCTTCCCTTCCCCAGTCACTAATCCTCTCCCGCCGTCCTCCAAACTCCTCTGCATAGATTTTGCATTGACCTGTCTCTGTACATGGGATTCTCTACCACCGCCGCTCCACTCCAGAATGTAAGGTCCTTGAAGGCAGAGTCCGCTTTTGTTTTTATCTTTGAATTGTGCTTAGCGCAGTGCCTGGCACATAGTAACTACTTAGTAAATGTTTGTTGGACAGAACAGAATGGAACAGAATTCCTAGGTATTTCCTCCTACCTTTTAGAATTAAAACATAAAATGAACAGCTAGGTGGCACAGTGGAGAAAGAGACAGCCCTGGAGTCAGGAGGACCAGAGTTCAAATGCGACCTCAGATACTTCCTAGCTGTATGACCCTGGGCAAGTCACTTCAATCAGTGTTCTCATCTGTAGAATGAGTTGGAGAAGGAAATGGCGAACCACTCCAGTGTCTTTGCCAAGAAAACGCCAAAACGGGGTCACAGAGAGTCGGACATGACTGAAACAGCTCAACAGCCAAGACAAAGAATAACTCCAGGGACTGTCTGAGACTGAAATGTGAAAAGCGAGTCATCCTCCAAACCCCCAGGGCTCTGCCTTTTTACAGGCAAGAGTATAGGAAGCTCCCTCTCCTTTTGTGCGGCCTACAACACGTCAAATTCCTGCCAACCTGATCTCTGGGTTCCCCAGCCTCCTGCCTGACTCCCCAGTCCCCTTTCCCTGGCCCCAAAGCTTCTCTTCCCAATTAATGGGGTCTGTTGCCTCCACTCTCGTAGCCCTCGAGTAAAGAATCTAATTTCACTTGAAAAAGACAACGGCTGCTAACCAGGTGGCTTCTGAATGGACAAGCCGGATCCATTGAGCAGAGCTGAAAAAAACAAGTTAAATGGAGTTTAAAAAAAAATTCTCTTTAAGAAAGAGAACAACACCGTCTGTGTCGGTGCTATCGGAGGAATTTCACTCAGCAGGAGCGACTGTTTTCCTCAGAGAAAGGGATTATGGAGCCCTTGAGAGGAGTTTCCAAGAAACAGAAAGAGTCCCCATTCAAGGAGAGTAAATAATGAGGTGTCTGTCTGTTGGCCACTGAAAGGCCAAGGCCCACGTGAAGCTGGAAGCCGAGAAGGGGATGAATGTGCTGTCTGAGGCGGCCTTGATGAAGGACCCAACCAAAAGGCCCTCATCCAGCAAGGACAACAGAGCAGGAGGGGATGGAAGATTTGTGGGAGCAGTGTCACCCAAAGCCACCCTCCTGGGGGCCCAGCCAAGTGCAAATGGGTACGGAGCTCCCTCTGCATCTCAAATGCATTCAACGTGGTGAAAGCCCTAGCCGGAGGAAGAAGAAAGCTTTGTCGCTTCTGTCCTACTTCAAGGGAGAAGAATCTTAATAGTGCAAAAGCTCTACGTTAGGAATGATAATAACAGTGGGTGGACACGTAGCAAGCTAAGTGTGGTCAAGCACTCTCCCTACATTATTTTGTGTGATGGAGGAATCTAAATTTAAAGATATATACATAAATATGAGATATATTTCATCATCTTTTAAAATATGTATATAATGGACATTCATATAATATGAATTATATATTATATGAGTGTATACTTACACATATACAAATATATATATGAGTATATATACTCGCTTGTACACACACCCAAATATGCATATATGTGTGGGTGTATATTTACATTCATATATGCACATGTTCATATATGTATACATACACTCACATATGCAGTCATATATGTGTGCATGCTTATATATACTCATTCACATATACACACTTATTTTCATATCTATATGTTTATATTATAGAAGAAGTGGGTATGGGTTTCAATGTACTGTTTTGTCTGATGTTAGACCAGATACAGTGCTAAAAAGGTGCACTCTGGGACAACTGCACGCACACACACACACACACACACACACACACACACACACACACAGGCACACACACAGAAGCTTGTCTCCCTGCTTAATTTCTCTACGGGTTCAAAGGCAGTCTATCAGGTATGCTTTGGAATATATTTGAAATTACCAAAGAATGCAAAACATGTTTTCTCTCTAATTACTCACAACTCCCATTTTCTCCACAGGGCTTTCCCTCAATTTCAACAATTTTAACTGAAAAGATTTGACAAGTCATTAGTCAGTCAAGCATTAAGCATCTATTAAATGCCTACTGTGTGCCAGGACTGTGCTGGGGATACAAAAAAAGGAAGAAAGAAGTAGCCTGCCCTTAAGGATCTCACAGTCTAATGAGAACAGCAGACAGATATGTACAAATAAGTTTTAGACAGGATAAATGTTGTTAAGTTGCGTCCAACTCTTCATGATCCCATGGACCATAGCATGCCGATACTGTTCATGGGCTTTTCTTGGCAAAAATACTAGGGTGGTTTGCCATTTCTTTCTTCAGTGGATTAAAGCAAACAGAGGTTAAATGACTTGCCCAGGGTCCCACAGCTAGTAAGTGTCTGAGACCAGATTTAAACTCAGGTCTGAACTTCCTGACTCCAAACCCAGCATTCCATCCACTGAATCACCTAGCTTCATCCAGGATGAATAGGAAATAATTAAAAGATGTAAAGTACTAGAATTAAGAGGGGTTAGGAAAGGCTTCCTGTAGAAGATGGGATTTTAGTTGAGACTTGAAGGAAGTCAAGAAAGCAGTGGGATGAGGGAGAGCATTCTCATCATGGGAGACAGTCAGAGAAAATGCTCCAAGCTGAGAGATGGAGGGTCTTGTTCCTAAAAAAAAAAAAAAGGGGGGGGGTGGCCAGTGACACTGAAATGAACAATACTTGGAGAGGGGGTAAAGTATAAGAAGATTGGAAAGGTGAGGGGGGCAAAGGTCATGAAGGGCTTTGAAACTAAGCAGAGCACTTTGCATTTGATCCTAGAAGTAATGGGAAATCACTGGAACTTACTGAGTAGGGGGTGACATGGTCAGACCTGTGCTTTAGGAAAATCTCTTTGATGGTTCACAGAAGGATGGACTGGAGTGGGGAGAGACTTGGAGCGGGCACACTCACCAGCAGCTATTGCAATAGTCCAGACTTGAGGTGATGAGGGTCTGCACCAGGGTGGTGGCAAGTGTCAGAGGAGAGAAGGGGGTGTATTGAAGAGATGGTACAAAGATGAAATGGACAACAGCTTGGATGGTGGAGGTAGGGTCAGAGATAGTGAGGAGTCCAGGATGACACTGAGACACTGGGAGGATGATGGCGGGGGAAAGATGATGAGTTCTCTTTGAAACATGCTTAGTTTAAGATGTCTACTGTACATCCAGTTCAGGATGTCTGAAAGGCAGTTAGAGATGAGAAAGTGGAGGTCAGTGGAGAGATGGGGGCAGCATAGCTAGATTTGAGAATCATCAGCATAAAGATGGTAATTAAATCCAAGGGAGCGGATGAGATCACCAAGTGAAGTAGTACAGAGAGAGAAGAGGAGAGGGAACAGGAAAGGGCTCTGTGGACACGTAAGTTTGGAGGGCATGGCCTGGATGAAGACCCAGAAAAAGAGACTAAGAAGAACCAGTCTGATAGGCAGGAGGAGAACCAGGAGAGAGGGTTGTCCCAGAAATCTAGAGAGAAGAGAGTATCAAAGAGATTAGGGTGATCAACAGAGTCAAAGGCTACAGAGGAATAATAAAGATTGAGAAAAGGCCATTCATGGCAATTTAGGAATCATAGGTAACTTTGAAGAAAGCAGTTAGAAGATGGATTGTAAGGGGTCTTAAGAAGAGAGGGAGAGGAAAACAAGTGAAGGCACTTATTATATATGACCTTCTCAAGGAGTTTTAGCCACAAAGGGTAGAAGAGATACAGGATAATAGCAGGGATAGAAGGGTCAGACAAGAATTTTTTGAGGATGGAGGAGACTTGGGCATGTTTGTAGGCAGTAGAGAAGGAGCCAATAGAGGAGAGATAGAAGATAAGTGAGAGAGAGGGTAATAGACATGCCAGTTTGCTGGAGGAGTCAGGATAGAATGGGATCACTTTGGGTAGATAGAGGGGTTTGCCTTGGTAAGGAGTAAGGTCACCTTTTCATGTGAGATAGGGGGAAGAGGTAGTGGAAAAAGCATCTGAGTGACTGAAGATGAAGAAGACGGGGGATGAGGGATCTCATGGCCTTGATTATTCTGTAAAATATGAGGCAAGATTCTCAGCTGAGAAAGTTGGGGGATATAGTTCATCCTTACCTGAAGATGACCGATGACGTCACCAAGTCAAGGTCAAGGTATGGTGTGTTCGGTTGTGGCTGATCAGTCCAATACAAGTTTGGAAGTTTCTACCACAGGTTGGGCACAAAAAGTCCATTTCAACATTTTCAATAGAGATGAGTCTAGATGTGCGCATCTCATGTTTCCTATTGTGCTACCACAATCTGCTTTGCTCAGAGAGCACAGGGCCATCTTTGATGCCAGCACGTCATGCCAGGCAGTCCTGTGCCAGTGTCTCCCATGTCTCACCATCAATACTAAAGTTCTTCAGAGAGACCCTGAAAGTATTCTTGTACCATTTCTTCTGACCTCCATGTGAGTGCTTGCCTTATTGGTAGGAGAGAGGCATTGGAGTTTTGAAGAGAGGCGAAAAGGTTTGAAAGAACCAATGTAGAAAGTAGGAGAGGGAGTTGTTAAGAGAGGTGTAAAATGATTGCCTATCTAAATCACTATTGATTAGAGAAACACAAGTCAAAAGAATTCTGAAGTACCACATCACACCTATCAGATTGGCTAACATGACAAAACAGGAAAATGATAAATGTTGGAGAAGATGTGGGAAAATTGGAACACTAATTCTTTGTTGGTGGAGTTGTGAACTGATCCAACCATTCTGGAAAGCAATTTGGAACTATGCCCAAAGGGCTATAAAAATGTGCATACCCTTTGACCCAGCAATGCCATTTCTAGGTCTATATCTCAAAGAGAGCACAAAAATGGGAAAAGGACCCACACGTACAAAAATATTTATAGTAGCTCTTTCTGTGGTGGCCAAGAATTGGAAATTGAGGGGATGCCCATCAATTGGGGAATGGCTGAACAAGTTGTGGTATATGAATGTAATGGAATGCTATTGTCCTATAAGAAATGATGAACAGGCAGACTTCAGAAAAGCCTGGAAAGATTTATACGAACTGATGCTGAGTGAAGTAAGCAGAACCAGGAGAACATTGTACACAGTAACAGCCACAGTGTGTGATGACTATCTTTAATAGACTTAGCCCTTCTCAGAAATGCAAGGACCTAATACAATTCCAAAGGGCTCATGATGGAAAATGCCATCCACATCCAGAGAAAGAACTATGGAGTCTGAATGCAGAGCAAAGCAAACTATTTTCCTTTTGTGTTTTGTTTTGTTTTGTTTTCTTTCTCGTGGTTTCTCCAATTCATTCTAATTCTTCTGCACAACATGACTAATGTGAAAATATGTTTAATAGGAATGTATATATAGAGCCTATATCAGGTTGCATGCCATCTTGGGGTGAGGGGAGGGAAGGGAAGGGGGGAAAATTTAAAACTCATGGACGTGAATGTTGAAAACTAAAAATAAATAAACTTAAAAAAGTAAAAAGATTACCTACAAGCAGTGAGGGCCCAATTGAGGTTGTGCACCATAAATCTGTCATAGACCCAGTCAGAATGGTTGCATGACTTTTTCCACCATTGTTCAGCAGCACATGGGTAGGAGTAAAGGCAGCAGACCATAGGGGTGATCCAAGCCTGAGGATCGACAAAATGCAGTAAGGCTAAGAACTCAACAGAAGAAGATGATGCAGAGTTGAATTGGTTCCCCAATGAGTCAAGATAGGGAAAAGAGGAGATAGTGACTAGTTCAGGGATGATGGTCTGGGAGGGACCTGAGAGTAGAGCAATCGGAGGTCACAGTGTGATCCCAGAGTAAGGTTTGGTTCGAGAAGGCAGAGGTAGATCAGATAAACTGTAATTCTTGAACGTAGAAATGGCGCCTTTGTAGGCGATGGTAAGATCAAGGATACGATCATCTTTGTGTGTGGCTGAGATGGGGTGGAGGAATAGGTCATGGAAAATGAGGAGGTTGGGGAACTGTAAGGTTAGGGTGCATGGAGGAGAGTCAGTATGTATGTTAAAGTCTCCTACTTGAGGGCAGGAGTTGGGAAGGAGAGAACAATTTTGAGTCATGTACTGAACTCATTAAGGAAGGAAGGGAAGTGAATTGGGGTTCTCCTAGACAATGGCCACCGGGATTTTGACTGAGTGGTAGATAAGGATTGAGTGAACCTCAAAGGAGAAGAAGTTACTGAGTAATGGAGGTAAGGAGAGAACATGGAAGTGGCAAAGGGGAGTGAGGAGCAGGGCGACTCAATGGAATTCCAACTCCAAGTCACTGGTAATGTCTTCACCCCACACCATTGGGCTGAAGCTACTGTCTGCAGTTACCAACAATCTCTTAACAGCTAAACCCAATGGCTTTTTCTCCATTTTCATTGACTGCTGCAACTTCTCACATGGTTAACTATTCCCCACCCCTGTCAGACACTCTCTCCTCCCTAGACTTCTCTGCTTACTGGTGACAGATTCTATGGATCCTTATGGGAAACATCCTTCTCCCATCACCTAAGGGTAAGCTTTTGCCTAGGCTCTATCCAGACCACCTTCTATTTTCTCTCAGTGATCGTCCTAATAGGCTCAATTACCATTTCTAAGGAGATGATTTACAAATCTGCCTTTCTAATCCTAGTCTAAACTAGATTTAGCCCTGAGGTGTAGAGATAGCTGCGGGCTCAGTGGATTGAGTGCTGTGCCTGGAGGTGGGAAGACCTGAGTTCCAATGTGACCTCCACTACTTCTTAGCTGTGTGACTCTGGGCAAGTCACAGGTTTCTCCTCTGTAAAATGGGGATATAATAACGCTTACTTCCTCAAGTTGTTGTGAGTCTTGAATGAGATGATAGTGGACAAAGCTTAGCACAGTGCTTGGCTCATGGTTGGTGCTGTAGAAGTGGTCATTTCTTTCCTACTCTCTCTTCTACACTGAAATCTCACAGTGCTAGCTGCTGGCTATGTTCACCTGGATACCCAACAGGCACCTCAAACTCAACATGTCCAAAACACATTTGACTATATTTCCCTCCAAACCTGTCCTTCTTCCAAACTTCCTTGTTGATGTTGATGGTTCAGCATCCTTCCAGTCACCCAGGTTCCTAACCTCAGAGTCATTCTTGACTCTTCCTTCTTCTCAATCCTCATATAGGATATCTGAGTTGAACTAAGACTTTTGGGACACACTGTAATCAATCAGTCAGCTGCTGATTCTCCCTCCACAGCATGTCTAACATTACCACTCACACTCTCCCCAGTCTTGTGTAGGTCGTCATCATCTCTCATTTTGACAACTGCCATGGCCTCTTAATTAGGCTGTCTGTACCCTGTGTCTCCCCTTGACGATCCTTCCTTCCCTCAGCTGCCAGCTTGAGATGCCTAAAACACAAGTCTGACTTTGCTCAAAAATGTTTCATGGCATCTAAGATAAATACAAGCTCTCACCCTCACATTTAGAGTTCTACATAATCTCACTCTTACTTCATGCTACTCTTTTCGAATGTTCTTCAGTCATGTCCAACTCTTCGTGGCCCCATTTGGGGTTTTCTTAGCAAAGATACCAGAGTGGTTTGCCATTTCCTTCTCTAGCACATTTTACAAATGAAGAAACTGAGGCAAACAGAGTGAAGTGACTTGCCCAGGGTCACCCAGCTAGTAAGTGTCAGAGGCTGAATTTGAACTCATATCCTCCTGATTTCAGGGCTGGCACTCTATCCACTGTACCACCTAGATGGTCTAGCTACTACTAATAATAATAACTAATATTTATATAAAGCTTACTATGTGTTTAAAAAACAAATGTTAAAAATTGTTTTTCACATGTAATTGGGGAAAAATAAAATATTAAATTAAGAAATAAGTAATACTATGGCCAGGTTTGAACTCAAGAAAATGAGTCTTCCTGACTCCAGGCCAGCACTCTGCACGATGGCGCCACCTAGCGGCCCCTTCATACTACTCCCTTTCATGCATTCCTCATACCAGGCAAACTGGCCTACCACCTGGTCCCGTCCATTTCCCGTCTTTGTGCCTTCTCATGAGTAGTCCTCATGCCTGGATTGTACTCCCCTCTCCCCCCCATCCTCTTCCCCTTCCTTCAAAGCAGAGTTTAGGTGGCATCAGCTCCATAAAACCTTTTTCTACCCCCTCCAATCATTATCATTCTCTCCCTCTTAAAATCACTGCCCAAATTTTGTTGTTACTTGTATACAAATTGTAGATTATAAGTTCCTTGAAGGCAGGAATTATTTTTATTTTTTCTTTATATCTCCAGCCCTCAGTCTAGTGGCTTGAACATAGCAAGTGATTAAAAAATGTTTGTTGAATGGTGAGAACCATGAAGTTTGGTGCTGCTTTCAGGGGCCCATATGGATGGGGGTCTAGGCTACATTTGTATTTCCAGCACCACCCAGGGCCTTGTCCAGAATTTAATAAGAATTTAATACTGTCTATCAGGTTTTTTTTAGTCATGTCCGACCCTTCATGACCCATGGGGGGGGGGGTTTCTTGGCAAAGATACTGGAGCAGTTTGCCATTCCCTTCCCCAGCTCATTTTATAGATAAGGAAACTGAGGCAAACAGGCTTAAGTGACCAGGGTTACCCAGCTAGTAAGTGTCTGAGGCCAGATTTGAACTTGGGTTTTCCTGACTCCAGACCTGGGCTCTATCTGCTGTGCCACCCTAGCTGCTCCTACAATTATTGTCTCATTTGGTCCCCACAACAACCCTGTACAAATAGTTAAATTGTTTTATTTTTTCCCCAAAGGGGAAAAAAGAACCCCATGCTCAAATCTACCAATTGCCTTTTAGTATATTAAGGGCTTTTCCCAAGATGTTGCCATTCACTGAAGTCTGCCTCCTAAATCAGCAAGGCTACAGGGGATGTGTAGCCAGGAAGAAGAGAAAGCTCAAGTGGGGACATGGTCCTTGTCTTCAAATAGTTGAAAGACTGTCACATGGAAGAAAGATTCACCTTGCTCTGCTTGGCCCCCAAAGGGAAGAACAAGGAATAGAGGATGAGTTATGCAGAGGCAGATTTGAGTCCAGTGTCAGAGAAAACCTTCCTAGCCAGTAGAGTTCCATAATAATAGGAAGGGCTGCCTCAGGGTGGAGAGCTCTTCCCCTTCCCTGGAGGGTTTGGGGTGAAGGCTGAATGTAGTAAGAGAGAGAATTCTTGATTAGACCTGGTTTGGACTAGTTGGCCTCTCTGCTGCTATCTCTGACGGGAGGCTCCTGGTTTGGAGTCATAGAGAAGGGAGAAAAATAATGCATGGAGAATCTGGAGGGCTGTACAAGCAGGGGCCGCTAGGTGGCGCCATAGTGAACAGAGCACCAGGCCTGGAGTCATGAAAACTCATCTTCCTGAGTTCAAATGTGGCTTCAGACACTAATTAGCAAAGTGATCCTTGGCAAGTCACTTAACCCTGTTTGCCTCAGTTTCCTCATCTGCAAATGCAAACCACTCCAGTATCTTTGCCAAGAAAACCCAAATGGGGTTACAAAGAATTGGATACAACTGAAAAATGACTTAACAACAAATATAAGCAGTGGAAATACAATAGGAATGGGAAATACCATAGGTGGTGTTAGTACATACGGCATCAAGTTGGGGAGAACTGAGTTCAAATTTGGCCTTTCTAGCTGTGTGACCCTGGACAAATCACTTAACTTCTCTCTGCCTCAGTTTTCTCATTTATAAAATGGGGGTCATAATCTGTGTGTGTGTGTGTGTGTGTGTGTGTGTGTGTGTGTGTGTAAAACCAAGAAAGGTTTCATTTTCTTGCAGTAGCTTTGTTAATTGCACAAAATCATATTCTCATATTCTATTTTGCCATTTGCCTCCCAGAGTGGTTATGAGGTTCAAATGAGATACTATTTGTAATGAGATAATATTTGTAAAGAGCTATATAAATGCTAGCAATTATTATATCATTACTAAGAGGAGGAGACATCAAATCACATTTGCTATATGAATCATTTTATTAATTAGAAAGTTTATGTCCCATGTGTCTAAAGTCAAAGAGGAAACTGACCTTGGAGTTGAAGAATCTTGTGTGCCTGTGTGTGAGTGTGTGGGGTCCTGAAAAAAGAATAAAAATGTAGTAAAATGCTTCTAATGCACCAGCTTTTTTTTATAGACTGAGTAAATTCTAAGCATGAAAGGAGCTAGTGTCAACAGAAATTACCAAACTAATATGTCCCTAGGGCGCCACCTTGTGTGCAACTGCAAGATCACAGGCGATCCCGTTGACCTCTCATTTCATCCTGACCAGTATTTCTTGATAGAAATGGATTCCTTTTCTCTTCTGGGGAAGGGGTAGAGAATAAGGGGGGTGGGCAACCACAATCAGCTGTAAATGGTATTTTTTATGTCAAAGATAAATTTGGTAAAACATAATCAGGGATTCTGAGGACAAGCAATATGGAAAGTGCCTTTCAATGTACTCTCTAAGACAAATTGAGTTGGAAGGGGAGACGGAAATGTTGGAATACTGTTGTACCAGCAGCAAGCGAGACACACCACAGAGTATAAGTTTTAAGTGGAGAATTTATTAGCCAGCGGCCATTGGGGTATGGCACCACAAATCAATGGCAAATGTGTTGGGGTGATGGCTTGGCTTATATAGGATATGGGGGTACAGAGTGGGGGGGGGGAAACAAGAACAAAGGTCCTGGCTGATCAAAAGATTCAGTCAGGTTATCGTACTAGTGGGATAATCTCATTTACATTCCTTGGTGGATTCACTTAGCCCCAGAGATATCTGCTAGAAAGGGTCTGCCAGGTTATCCTTCAGTGGGATGGTCCTATCTACTGACATTCCTTGGTGGAGTCATGGAGTCCCAGGGGGTTTGCTAAATACCAAAGATATCTGAGTCCATTCTTTCTGGGGGTGCTTGTCAGTAGCTAGGGGTTTCTCAGGAGTTCCTAATTTTCCTTGTATTACAATGCAAGACCAAAATGGGGGAGCTAATCTATGGCACAGTAGGGCATCTGGGAGAATTAAATGTGTACTATCTGCTGGTAGCTTCCAATTTTAATTTATTCTTGCTAGCAAGGTACAAAACACAGCATACTGCTGAAGGAATATAGATACTGTCAGTACCTCTACATTGTGATAGCAAGGTACTGGGCACATAGCAGGTGCTTAACAAATATTTATTGGTTGTTCAACCGATTGGTTCCCTGGGGAAAACTCACAGTCGCCTTATCCTGGTTACAACTCTAACCACAGTCAAATGTAGATTGACAGAATTGAAATCGACTTTCATACCATGTGTAATTCATCTTTGTATCAATCAACCAAAAAGTGTTTAGTGCCTATGATGCAGTGGCCTTGAATAGAATGTGAGTATTTGCTAACTGTTAATGGAACCCAGGTTTCCAAAAGGGTTCTGGGGGGTTTGTTTGCACTCCGCCTTTTAGGTGTGATTCCAGACTTGTGGGGAGACTAATGACCTCCTTTGTTCCTTCCTGAGGTAGGGGAGTTTGTACAAGAGTTTTGGAGATAAGACACATTCTTCATTCCTTCTCCAAGACAGAGATATCTCAGTTCCGGAGTTTCTTCAGAGAGAGTCATGGAGAGAGAAGGAAGACTTTGGAAGGCAAAGGGTGGTGGAGGGGAGCCTGCAACATGGCCTTAGATTTCCATCTTGCCTCCGCAGAGACTTTGGGGAATTTACCCTTGGGTGAGATTAAAGTATCTTCTTCCAAGCAGAAATGACAAATGGCTCTTCTCAACAAACTCTTGCAACCACTCTGGCAATCATCATTCTCCTTGCCAACCCAAAGTCACACCTAATCAGTAGCATGTTTGAAACCCAAGCCACATTCAAGTGTGCAAGGAGCCTCTGTAGAAGACCATCATGATCTCATGATGTCTGTGGAGCAGAGAGCCTCATTGGAGAAACAGTTCTGACCATCCTGGCCCAGGAGGCAGTGTGGAGATGTATAGTAAGGGCACACCTCTCAGAGGCAAGAATTATAAGAAGAAGGAAAGATACAGTAGAGAGCAGAAAATAGCTGTTCTCTGCACTATGGAAGCCACATCCTACAGAGTTTGAGACATCAAGGATTTCCCTTTGACTTTTAATCACAGAGAGAGCAGCCACAATCCGGATGTGAGTTTTGTCCCATTGGGACTCAACATGGACACATCCTTTTGGATCCTGGGCAGATTTCAGCCCATCCATCCCAAGAGCAGTTGGCCAATTCTAGATAGCCTAGCAAGCCATAAGATAGACAGCAATTACAATACCAAAGTAGAGGTAGGGAACCTTTATATACCACATAAATAGGTGGCCAAGTCTTACGCTCTGTTGGCTCCAAGATAGTGCTGGGGAGCCATGGAAGAAGTTGGTTTGGGTGATTGCACTGAATATACTTTTAACTATTGGTCTTGATGTATTGTGTTTGTTAAAAATGAATTATTATTGATGTCAGTTGGATCATAATTTCAATCAATCATTAAACATTTATTTTGTCCCTACTATGCGCCAGGGCACTGTGCTGAGCACTGGGGATACAAAAAGAGGCAAAAGACAATCCCTACCTTCAAGGAGCTCACAATCTAATGAAGGAGACAACAGGCAGATAAATACATATAAAGCAAGCTATAAACAGGATAAATAGGAATAACGGACTGAGGAAAGGCACTGAAACTAAGAGGCGTTGAGGAAGGCTTCCAGTAAAAGATGGAATTTTAGTTGGGACTTAAAGAAAGCCACGATGGTCTGTAGGTAGCGCAAAGGAGGGAAAGCAGTCCAGGCATGGAGAGACAGCCCAGAGCTGAGAGAGAGTGTGTGTGTTTTGTTTCTAGGAGGAGGCCAGGTAGGAGTCAGAGAACACTGGAAAGGTAAAAGGAGACTGGAAGCAATAGGGAGCCACTGGAGTTTTTTTGAATAAAGGAGTGAAATGACCTGACCTGAGCTTTAGGAAAATCACTTTGACGGCTGAATGGATGGTGGATTCGAGTAGACTGAGACCTGAAGAAGGCTGACCCATCAGCAGGCTACTGCAGTAGTCCAGGTGTGAGATGATGAGGGCCCACAGTGCTAGAGGAGAAAAGGAGGCACATTTGAGAGATGTTGCAAAGATAAAATCAATTCCCTCAGCAATCCTCCTCCCCCAGAGAGCCTCCCATATGACAAATTACACAATAAAAAAAGAGAGGAAAAATCAGTACAATTGATCAATACATCAAGAAAGTCTGAAAGTATGTGCAATGCACCACAGTTGTGCCCCTCCTACCTCCGTGAAGGGTGGGGGCATCTTCTCATTTCTCTTCTTAGGGGCCATGCTTATTCCTGGTGATTTTGTAACATTCACTTTTGATTGTTTTGTGATTGTTCTACACTGTTGCAGTCATTGTGTAGATTGTTTTCTGGGCTCTGCTTACTTCACTCAGCATCAGTCCATGTGGATCTTTCTATCCTTCTCTATTTGCTTCACACCCATCTTTTCTTATAGCACAGTCATATTCCATTACATCCATGTGTCACGATTTGTTTAGACATTCTCCAATCTATGGGCATGTACTTTGTTCCCAATTCTTTCCTATCACAAAAAGTGCCAATATAAACGTTTTGGCAGATATGGGGATTTTCTTCTCACCGATGGCCTCCTTATCAATGGCCTGTCCATCATACTCTTTATGGAGTATATACCTAGAACTGGAACCTCTAGGTCAAAGGTATAGACATTTTAGTCACTTTGTTTGCATAAATCCAAATTGCTTTCCAAAATGGTTGTACGGATTTACTCTACCCACAATGCCCTTAGGGTGTCTATCTTCACATAATCCACTCCAACACTGATTATTCCCATCTTTTGTCAATTTTGCCAATTTCCAGGGTAGGAGGTAAAACCTCAGGGCTATTTCTATTGGCATTTCTCTTATTAGTGATTTGGAACATTCTTTCATAGGCAATAATTTACAATTCCTCTTTTGAGAACTATTTATTCATAGCTTTTGACCACTTATGTTGAGGAATAGCTCTTGTGGATGTGTATGTTAACATATGTATGTATATATATTATATGCTAATTGTTTATTATCTTGGATGCCAAACCCTTATGAGAGAAATCTGATAGAAAGATTTTTTCCTCATTCAACTACTTCCCTTATTGTATACATTAATTTTGTTTGTGCAGAAACTTTTCAGTTTCCTGTAATTAAAGTTATCTTTTTTTGTCTTTCGTAATTGTCTCTATCCCTTGCTTGGTTAAGAATACATTTCTGATCTGTTTATCTTCCAAGGACTGCACCTTCTTTGGACAGTTCCTCCATTAAATGAGTACTTGGTTTGGAGACATCTGTTAAAAATATTATTCTTTTTTTGAACTATCAATACAAGATGAAGTAAAATGAGAATTTAGTAATTACCTATATAGATTTGATTAATATTGACAGACTATATGTTGGGGCATCTTTACTTTTCATTGCGTTGTGAAAACAGAGTTCTACTAAAAAGAATATGAATGATGAACAGTAATAGATGAAAATAAAAATAGGATATTAATATAAAAAATATTATGCTTAAGTGTATATATATATATACATGCGCACATATGTATCTATGTATGTCTGTATATGTGTATATACATATATATGGAGAGAGGTATATATAAACATTTATATATAAAATTTTATTTCTATATAGATTCTCATTTTTCAGTCATTTTCAGGCATGTCTAACTCTTCAAGTTCCCATTTAGGGTTTTCTTGGCAAAGATACTGGAATGGTTTGTTGTTGCCTTCTCCAGCTCATTTTACGGATGAGGAACTGAGATAGACAGGGTAAAATGACTTGCCCAGGGTCACACAGCCCATAAGTATCTGAGGCCAGGTTTGAAGGTGAGTCTTTCTGACTCTAGGCCCAACATTCTATCCATCATGCCACCTAGTTGCCCATATATGTAGATATCTCTATATCTATATCAATCTAAAGTTAAATATAGATTTTTTTGGCATAGCCAATATAGGACTTTGTTTTGCCTGACTATACATATTTGTTATAAGGGTTTTCTTTCTCTTTTGCAGAGAAAAGAAAAAGAAAAGAAACACTTGTTTACTTTTTTTAAATAAAATATAATGGATTAATGCTAGAGCTGGACAATTGTGTCCAACACTTCTGTCTACAATGGTGCTCTGGTTCCAATGCACTTTATTTGTTGAATTCTCAAGGGTGTTTGGGAGTTTGTATATGTAGTCTGGGGATATGTCATTCATTCATTTATAAAGGATGGAGAGCCTCCTGATTATGTCTTTGTAGGCATCTTTTGTTGTTCAGTTGTTCAGTTGTTTCAGTCATGTCTGAATTTTCTTGACCCCCATTTGGGGCTTTCTTGGCAAAGATACTGGAGTGGCTTGCCATTTGCATCTCTAGCTCATTTTACAGATGAGGAAACTGAGGCAAACAGGGTTAAGTGACTTGCCCAGGGTCACACAGCTAGCCAGTATCTGAGGCCAGATTTGAACTCAGAGCATGAGTCTTCCTGACTCCAAGCCCAGGGCTCTATCCACTATGGGCATCTGGTAGATGTTAAATTTTATAAAATGAACACCTATCATAATTTAAGTCTCCTTAAGGATAAACTTTCTGTAATTTCTGAGGACCATGACCTGATCTTGAATCACCATCCTAAACCCCTCTACTTCTATAAATAAATCCATGTGACTCAATGGACACTTCTTTGCCAAATATTTTTGATCGAGTTCATGTGCGAGTCACCAGGGCAGGGGTGGGGGGGATATTTTGATTCCATTCTCGGATCTCAGCTGTTTCATAGGCTCAGTCCAGAGTTAAACCACATTTGGTTACACCTAACAAATCCAGCAGCATCTATCTGTAGTCTATCTTTTCTATTGCTTTGTGAAGCCAGTTGTTTGTTCCAAAAGTATTCCTGTAAGTTTTTAACATTTATCATGCACTCTCACAACATTGGGCAACAAGGAGGCGCTGCAGGAGATAGACTGCT
The DNA here is from genome assembly GCF_011100635.1 of Trichosurus vulpecula. Classification (NCBI taxonomy): domain Eukaryota; kingdom Metazoa; phylum Chordata; class Mammalia; order Diprotodontia; family Phalangeridae; genus Trichosurus; species Trichosurus vulpecula. The sequence continues at coordinate 21,328,335 of NC_050574.1, read as the reverse complement.
GGTCTAGAGTCAGGAAGACTCATCTTTCTGAGTTCAAATCTGGCCTCAGACACTTACTAGCTGTGTGACCCTGGACAAGTCACTTAACCCCATTTGCCTCAGTTTCCTTATGTGTAAAATGAGCCAGAGAAGGAAATGGCAAACCACTCCAGGATCTTTGCCAAGTAAACCCCAAATAGGGATGTGAAGAGTCAGATACAACTGAAAAAATGACTCAACAACAAACTCAGAACATCTATCAATACATGTCTTTCTTTTTGATCAGGAAGCATTCTTCTGCCTTGGGGTGATGAGTGCTACGTTTTATCAACATTTTGTGGGTCCTTCTAAATCGGTCGTCATCCATTTTATCATGCCAAAAGTACACATGACAAGTGGTATTACAGAAGTATCAATTACTTTAAACATATTCTTCCCATTAAACTTTGACTTCAGGGTGGTGGTCAATCTTTTAATATACTCAGCTCAGTTATCTCTTGATAGTCTTTTGTTTTATTGGTCTTTCCGAGAGAAGAGACAGTATTTGTAAATGTCACCTTCACCCAGTTGTTCCATTTGGCTTCCAGATTCAAGTCCAAAGCCTTCAGTCCCAATTCTTTTTGGTGTCATTGAGAAATTTATAGTCATTGAATGCAAATGTCTCATTGGAGAAAGCTTCCATGACACAAGATAATGATTCTTCCAGCGGAGACATGTAAGGCATGTGAGACAGCTCTTCATCCATGTACATCAAGTGGTTGATAGGAGGTTTTTATACAACTCCCTCTTTGACTTGAAAGCTATGATCAGTTCTGTTTAGGAGTAATGATAATGCAACATGACTAATACGGAAATATGTTTTGCATGATTATAAATGTATAACCTATATTGAATTGCTTGCCTTCCAACAAAGAGGGATAGGGAGGGAAAGAATTTGTAACTCAGTTTTTAAAATGGATGTTGAAAATTGTTTTTATGTGGAATTGGGGAAAAATAAAATATTAAATGTTTTTAAAAAAGAGCAATGAGAGGGCAGCTAGGTGGTACAGTGAGTAGAGCACCGGCCCTGGAGTCAGGAGGACCTGAGTTCAAATCCAGCCTCAGACACTTGACACACTTACTAGCTGTGTGACCTTGGGCAAGTCACTTAACCCCAATTCCCCTGCCTTCTCCTGCTCCAAAAAAAAAAAAAGAGTAATGATAATGGGTTTGGTTCCAGGCAGAACCAGAATGGACTTAAACAGTCTCCCAGGAAGATGCTTTGATTTATATTAATTGTTCTTGACATCATCATTATCATTATCATCATAGCTAGTATTTATATAGTACCTACTATGTCACTGATCCTTATAACAACACTGAGGGATAAGGACTATTATTATCACTATTTTAGAGTTGAGGAAACTGAGGTAAACAGAGGTTAAGTGACTCTCTCAAGGTCATACAGCCAGTAAGTGTCTGAAGCTGGATTTGAACTCAGTTCTTACTAACTCAGGGCCCAGATACCTAGCTGCCTTATTGTACTGAGGTCATGTTGTAAATAAAGAACAGTTTTCCATGTGAACATCAACTATTCAAGCATTCTCACTATGCTTCGATCTCTTGTATATATTTGCAGTGTGTGACTAAGACATGAGTGCAGGACTGAGTCAAAAGCTTTAAGGTAATGAATTAAGATAATATAAATGCTATGGTATTTTTTAGTGCCTTGTTACATTATTACTAAGTCAATGATGACCTAGTCCTTACCACCACCCAACCCTTCCCACTCTGGACTTTTTAATACATCCTTTTTGTTTCTCAGCCAACATGTAATTTTCTTCTATGATTTATATATTATGTATGTGTGTATATATATATATATATATATGTTTGAGCAATATGAACTATGAGTATTTTATATACAACATACAAAACGTAATTGGCTTATTTTTGGAGGGCTCATGTGTTGTGTGGTGTCTTTGGGTAATCATTGTTTATTTATTTTTTGTCCTTCATTTTTGAAGAGGACCGATAGCATCACAGGATGAGGTCTTGACTTGTAGGTGAATCAGATTTACGTGAGACAGAGTTGTACAAAGTCATCAGCCTCACTCTCTCTTCCCGAGTCATTGAAGTCTAGTGGCAGGAAAAAAGTCAAGACCAGCGACGGCCTGGGATGCAATGGATGACCTCGATGCCTTAGATGTCTGACCAAGTTCTGAGCACTCCACGTCATAATAAATATCTGACAGTTTATGTTAAGAAAGATGAGATCAAAAAAGAAAGGATCCACATATAAGAAAATGTTTGTAGAATCTTTTCAACTTTTTCTTTAAGAAGAAAGAACTGGAAATAAAGTTGAAGCCCATCAACCAGGTAATAGCTAGGGCTGTGCTGGAGCCAGCTCATACCCTCACGAGATCTGACAGTTAAATTTCAGTGCGAACATTCACACCTCAGAAACTGGCAGATGTTACAAATCAGGGTTTGATTTATTGTTCTGTTGGTTGTCTAGACCAGTGCTTCTTAAACTTTTTCCACTTGGGACCCCTTTTCAGCAGCATTCAATGATGCTGCATGGCCTGAGGGCATGCACAGTACAAAGTGTGCATGCTTTGTGTTCAGACCAAGGTTGTAGTGAAGTTGTATGATACAACATGGGCAGGCGCTTCCAGAAACACCTCAGATTCATTAGACATTTGAATTTTAATTAATTTTGGGGTCATTGCACGTTCAGAAACCTTTTACTGTTGCCAGATTTTTCATGACCCCATATGGGGTCATGACCCACAGTTTAAGAAGAGTTGGTAGGTTTAAAAAAGTGATAACCAATATCAAATATCTTGCCTTCCAACAAAGAGGGATAGGGAGGGAAAGAATTCATAACTCAATTTTTAAAATGGATGTTGAAAATTGTTTTTACGTGGAATTGGGGAAAAATAAAATATTACATAATAATGTAATAATGTGGATTAGTCAAAACTTTGAAGGAATTGAGTACCATGAAAGTGGCCATAGTGCCGCTAAAATGGAACTACAATTTAGAATCTAGAACACAGAATGTTGTAAAATATCCAGGCAAAAGAAAAGGGTAAAGTTGTATCAGTTTTCTGTGGTTTGCAAACAACCACAAGGAATGGAAGGTGTCACAGAAATAGAAATGGAGCATCTTTTAGCTGGGACTGAGGACTGCAATAAGAAACACCTTCCTCTCCTCCGAGCAGCCATTCAGCTGAAGCTCCAAGTTTATTTAAGGCAGTGAAAGAAAATGGAAATGAAGTGGGCAGTGAAGAAACTTTGAATGCTCGTGTTGGCCGGGCTGCTTGCTTTAAAAATCAAGTTCACTTACATAATGTCAAAATTACCAGAAAGGCCAGCCAGGACATATAAGGACACACAAGGCAGCTTGGTGACAGAGTGGGCACCAGAACTGAGCCAAGAAGACCGGCTTCAGACACTTCCTCCTAGCCGGGTGACCCTGGGCAAGTCACTGAACCTCTGTTTGCCTCAGTCTACTCAACTGTGAAAGAGAGATAATGTTAGCACCTGCCTCCCAGGGTTGTTGAGGATCAAGTTAGATAATACTTATAAAGTGCTGAGCACAGCATCTGGCACATAGTATTTCTTATTTCTTAATTTCATATTTTATTTTTTCCCCAATTACCTGTAAAAAACAATTTTTAACATTTGTTTTTTAAACACATGGTAAACTTTATATAAATATTAGTTATTATTAGTAATAGTAGCTAGACCATCTAGGTGGTGCAGTGGATGGAGTGCCAGCCCTGAAATCAGGACGACATGAGTTCAAATTCAGCCTCAGACACTCAGTAGCTGGGTGACTCTGGGCAAGTCACTTCACCCTGTTTGCCTCAGTTTCCTCATCTGTGAAACGAGCTGGAGAAGGAAATAGCAAACCACTCCACTATCTTTGCCAAGAAAACCCCAAATTGGGGTCACAGAGAGTCAGATGTGATTGAAACAACTGAACAACAACAAATTAGTTAAATATTCTGATATGTTGTAGGAGATAATCAAAGAAGGCAGATACGTTGATTAATAAACTTTTAATGTAGGTGAAACGGGCTTCTGGAAAAAGATGCTTTGTAGAACTTACATTTCTAAGAAAGAAAAAATTCAACCTGGATTTAAAATGTCTAAGGATTGATTGCCTAACACTTTTATTGGGAAGTAATGCAGAAGGGCATTTAAAATTAAAACCACTGTTTGTTTATTGGTATCTATATCCTTGGGCTGCTGCCCCTAACAAGATGGCTTCCAGGTCCTTGAGAGTCAAATAAGAAAGCATGGGTGACTAAAGCTGTTTTCAAAGACTGGTTTGCCCAGCTGTTAAAAAATACCATAAGGACAATAATATTGTGTTTAAAGCTTTGCAGATTTGAGATAATGATCCCAGGTCATCCAACTCATTATGTAAGAACGTGAGCATGTAAATTCCCCAAGATATGTGTGTGTAAAGATTTTTAAAAAGAGAAGACACTGCATGGCTGGGGAACCTGCAGCCTCAAGGCCACATGTGGGCCTCTAGGTCAAGTGCGGCCCTTTGACTGAATCCAGACTTCCCAGAACAAATCCCTTTAATAAAAGAATTTGTTCTGTAAAACTTGGACTCAGTCAAAAGGCCACACCCAAGGACCTAGAAGGCCTATGTGGCTTCCCCACCCCTGGGTCTATGCTGCTAAAATATTTTAAAGAATGTGACAATGTTTTAATTGTATCATCAGTGTAGGCTTATCTCTAAATATGATATTTATTGTATTTTTGTTTTAAGTTTTAATTTTATTTTAAAATAAAGTACTTTAAAATATCTTTAATATTTTCTTTACATGTTTTAATGGCTACTCTATCATTTTGTAATAAATTAACCAGAAATGCATTTTTCAAATTCTTTGCTGTTTTGCTAAATTAATAAAGATAGATAATTTTAACAATTTTCATTGTGTATTTCCATTGGGCTGGAACAAATTGCCGTATTCTATATATAATTATAACTTTGAGTAGTGCCACTGCTTCATGGAATTCATTATTTGCACTAATCAGGACTTAGCTATAAAATTAAATTAAAAAAAGAAACTGGAAAAAAATGCTGCTAGTAATTCACGAACCAGCATGAAGTTTTCAGGCAATAATCATGGATATTGCCCCCCCTTTGCCTTTCTGATTTGTAAAGAAGTTACCCTTTCAATCACCTTCTCCCTTGATATAACCATTCTGTTGCTCATTATATTAACAGTAAATAAGCTTTCTAACTCACATTTCATTCAATTGGCATTTTCATTGTGTTAGATTTCTTGCAACCACATCAAGATCCCTCATCCCATTCCCACATGGTTTGATCTCAACCACTTCACAGGCTCCAGCCAGAGCAAAACCGCTGTTGGTCAAACTCAAAACATCCAGTAGCTGCTCTGTATTGGCAGCCTTTGTTATTCTCTAGGAATTAATGTCTGTTTGTTCCAGAAGTATTTCTGTAAGCATTTCAGCACATAGTAAGCATTTAATAAATGCTTTTCCTTCATTAATTCCTTCATTCATTTTTAACCTATGATGTGCTCTGAAAATATGCACAGCAAGGTTCTTTATCCTTGTAGTGCGTCCTAGAACCTTGGGCCTCTGGACCCCTTCTCAGAAAAAATGTTTTTAAATGTGTAAAATACATAGGATTACAAAAAAAAAAACCCAACTATATTGAACTAGTAATCATTATCTATTTACATGTTTTCATATATATGGTCTATATCTATCCATCTATCCACCTATCTACCTATCTATCCAAACACCCATCCATCTATCTATCTATCTATCTATGTCTGTCTGTCTGTCTGTCTCTGTCTGTCTATCTATCCATCCATCCATCCATCTATCCATCCATCTATCTATCTATCTATCTCCATATGTATGATCCATATCTATCCATCCACCCACCTATCTATCCAACCATCCAGCTCTCTCTCCTCTCTTTTTCTTCTCTCTCTCTCTCATCTATCATCCCTTTTTCTTTATTCATCTATCTCTCTATCTACCTACCTACCTATCTCTCTCTCTCTCTCTCTCTCTCTCTCTCTGTCTGTCTCTCTCTGTCTCTCTGTTTTAAAAACTGACTTCACACACCCCAGGCTCAGAACCCTTGGCCTGCATCATCGACCTTCATATTCCTCTTGGAATCAGGGATAGTAATCATATCATAGTCATTCATTGATGTGCAGGTTTTTGTTAGGATACAATTCCATATCTTTATGCTCCCAAAACGTATGTTAAGGCTGGCGTTGTTTAGGCGTTCATTGCTCCACATGTCTTTTCCCCAGTGAGCTGTGATTTCTGGATGCCAGGCTCTTGCCTTGTACACAATCATCGCTCTCTCCTCAATAGCAGCATTACCATTTCTGCTGCCATTGCTGGGCTGTGGTGGCTGGCCCCAGCACTGCCAGATTCGGCAGCTCCCCTGCCTTGCAGTTGCCCCTTTAAGGAACCGGGCCCAGACCTGCTGATGCTTCTGCAGCAGCTCCCCTGGGCCCACAGGCAGGAGGACCGGAGCAGTGATGTCATCGGCAGCCTCCCCAGCCACAACGCAGGCTCCTGGAGCCGGAGAGATGATGATGCTGCAGGAGGGACAGCAGCCAGAGCCTGGGCCTAGGAAGCACAGCCTGGGATAAGGCAAGTCAGTCAAGCAGCACTTGAGAAGGGATGCTGGCCCCTTTCATCACAGGTACCACCATTTCCTACTGCACCGACCTCCTTCCCCCACCCCCGCCCCGAGCTTCTGAGGAGGCCAGGGGGAAGAATGATGCTTCTAGCTAAGCCCCCAGCAGGAAAAAGCTCCCCCCCAAAGGGGGGACTGGAGGTTTGGCAGGGGGAGACCTTTGTTCTTTGTGGATTATTTCTAATGAATTTCATTGTCAGCAGAGAGAACTCCCAGCAGCCCTCTGCGAGCAGCAATCTTCAGCTAGGAGAGACAAGGAGCCTTCTGGGGACAGCTATTTTTTACACCAGTAAATTAAAGTCATGGTGGGGGGGATGGAAAGATAGAGGAAGGAGCTGGGAGAGTGTAGCTCTAACCCATTGGTGTAGCAAGAAGGTTGTCCCCATTCCCCAGCCGGGTTAAACTGGCTTTGAAACCAGCAACCTCAAGTTTACCCAGGGTCCTTTGATAGACAGACAGACCCCCACCACTCCCCTCCTTCTGCCGCTATCTCAGAGCTAAGCTTAGCAAATGCAATCCAGTTTTGGTGACTCCTTGAATTAAGAATAGCAAAAAGGCTGGATTTGGGCTGGTGAAAAGGGTGTGTGTTGGGGCGGAGGTGGGCACCCACCTGCAATTTTTTGAACACGCAGGCTTCCAAATTCAATTTAACTTATCCCCAGTACAAAGGGTGTCTTTAAAATATTCGATATTTCCATGGCTATCTTTGTCTTCCTGTTGACCTCATTACTCAGCATTTATTGGGGAGGGAGAGAAAAAGGGTACAAAGCACTGTTTGAGACAGAAGGAAAGATCGCTGAACAGGAGACTCTCAGAGTGAACTGTCTGATATGTCTGGAAGAACCAGGGCAAGGAAGAGGGATGTCCCCAAAGGAGAAATGAACAACTGACCATGAGCCAGACAGTCATCACTTCCAGAAATCTTACCTGTACCTGTCTTTAGGAACCAGAGCTGGTCTAGGAAAGATTTCTTCGAAGAAGGAACTTTTGAATGAGGCTTGGCCAGAGGAGAAGGAAATGGTTTAAGTGAAATGATTACCCGTGATGGTGTAGTGGGAGGGTATGGAGGGGGGTCTCCCCCATTTGAGAAGACAGTGGGAGAAGAAATGGAAGCAAAATTTCCTTTCAGGGCGACTTTAAGCATAAAAAAAGGACACAGGTGTGGCCCACTTTCATCAATACGGTTTGAGATGCCGGCTTCCTCCAATAAGTCTTAAGGCATTTCGTAAGCTCAGTGATTTCCTTATAGTAAAAAAGGGCTTTCCCCGAAGGGTCTGACCTCTCGGAAGCCAGAGGCTTCAGTGCGTTTCCTGCTGACTGTGGAAAGGCTTGGGTATTACTAGCTAGGATTTCTAGGTCTGCAAATGGCTTTTTCATAGGTTTCCTCATTCTATCCTTACAAAAAACCCTGTGAGGCCAATGCCGTTGTAAACTCCATTTTACAGAGAAGGAAGGTGAAGCTCAGAAAGTTGAAGCGACCGGTGCAGAATCAAATTGAGGTGTATCCTGAGGCAGCATTCGAACTCAGATCTTCCTGAGGCCAATTCCTGGGCTCTATACAGTATGCAGCACCACCTCCTAGCCTTCCGGGGTAACTTAATGAAAATGATCTGAAATAGGAGACAAAGGTTAATTTCTGATTTGAATTAGGATGTAAAATTCTGTTTGAGCTTTTAAAATGTCAACGTAGCCTACCTAGCTCTAATCTAATTAGATTTCCACCCTCAGCCCTAACCGCCATTCATTTAAATTCAAATATGAAAAACTGCAGGGTTTTGTATTTTTCAAGTAAACTTTCTCAGGTATAGCTTTGAGCTGGTGTTTTACTAACAGCATAGGACATTATATTCACCCTATGATAACAGGACTGGAATCAGGGAGACCTGGGTTTGAATCCAGCATCAGATATTTATTAGCCGTGTGACCCTGGGCAAGTCCCTTAACCTCAGTTTCTTCATCTGTAAAATGGGGATGATTAAAATAGCACCTACCTCTCGGGGTTTTCCTGAGCGTCAAGTGAGATAATAATCGGAAAGTCCTCGGCATGTAGTAATGGCTACATAAATGTGAGCTATTATTATTAATCCCCGACGATAAAAACCTCACTTCATCACAGGATCCTGGAATGAGAACTGGGAGAGAGCTTAGAGATCAGCGCCACCCGCGTTCATTTTACAGATGAGGAAACTGAGGCAGATGCTGGGAGTCCAAGGTCGCTTTCCTTTTCCCCTTAGGCTCCACCTAAAGTCTAGTGTGTCTGACGCGAGGATGTGGCCTCTGGGTGTAAGACCAGTGAGAATGTCACGGAATCCAAGGACCATGGCTGAGGAGCATTTACAAATAGGGTCTCACGTGAGCCTCACAGCAGCCCCGACAGGGAGGTACAGTTATTATCCCCATTCTACAGGGGAGGAAACTGCCCCCCAGAGATCTGAAGGTCCTTGGAAAGGACCAAGCCCTACTTGAATGAGAATCCCTCTTTCACCCACCCCAAAGTAGTCACTGAATCTCTGTGAGTGAGGGGGTGCTCTCCGTCCCCAACACAACCAGTTCCTTTGAGGCGGCTTGCCGGGTTACGGGACTTGGCCCTCACACGGCGCTGCAATGGGCCTCTTGACTTCCACCCGAGCCAGACAAGTCCCATCCCGCCCTCCCCCGGTCCTTCAGATGCTCAGGTCTGCGAAGCGCTAAATCCGGACGATTGGAGCCGATTCTTCCAGCAGCGCTGGCTAAAACCCCCATTTTGCAGAAGAGTACACCGAGGTGCCTAAAAGTCAGCTGCCCTGCGCCGGCTCACCCAGATGGAAAGTGTCTGAACTCGAATTCAAAGCCAAGGCCCTCTCGCTGCGGGATCACGCCTATTTCCCAGCTCACCATCATTGTCAGTGCGGAGAGCTCCCAGCCGCCGTCTTTGAACAGAACTCTTCAGCTAGGAGAGGCGGGGAGCCTTCTGGGGACAGCTATTTTTTACACCAGGAAATTAAAGCCATGGGGGCGGGGAGGGGGAGAATGGAAAGGTAGCAGAAGGAGCTGAGTTTGTGAAACAAAAACTTCGACATTGTCTGCGTTGGCTCTGGAAGGCCAGCACCATGAAACACTTAGCAGGTGCTTTTAAACCACTACATCGGCGCGATTTATTATTACTGCCAATTTTAATTAAAAGTGATGGGGGAGATAAGGCGCACCCGGCTTGTAAGTTTCAGCCTTGGGGGGGGGGGACTCCCAGTGTGGGAACTCCCTCCACCAAAGCAGATCACCATCTCACTTATCTTGGAGAGTTGCATTGGTGGCACCAAAAGGTGAAGGGACTTGCCCAGGGTCACACAGCCAGTATTTGTTAGAGGTGGACCAAGGAAGGCCTGCTTATTTATACTACCCTGCTTCAATTACGTAATATCATTGCATCTTATTATGATTATCAATCATTATAATAGGATCAACGTTATTATATTATTAATGCTAGGTAGCTAGATTGCTCAGTGGATAGAGTGCTGGGCCTGGAGTCAGAAAGATCTGGGTTCAAATCCAGCCTCAGACACTTCCTAGCTGTGTGAACCTGGGAAAGTCACTTAACCTCTGCTTGTCTTCATTCACTGGAAAAAGAAATGGCAAACTACACCAGTATCTTTGCCAGGAAAACCCCGGGGAAAGTACTGGCATGCTATGGTCCCCTCGGTCATGAAGAGCCAGACCTGACGGAACTTACGATAATGTGATTGATATCACATAACAATGTTATAATTAGATAATATATTATGATTTATAACAATACAATATGTGATTGCTATTAGGACAGTGATAATAATATTGTTTTATTATAATCACAGCAGCATGATTATCTAGTGTAATGGCAGGGTACTTAGAAACTCCCATGCCCCCAGTATTTTCCTGTAGGTTTGATAATGCGTTTTGGTTTATTTTTAAAGGAAAGGGGCCTTTTAAAATCAGTAACTACAAATCTGACTTAAAATTCAAATCCTGTTGGAGGAAACCAAGGGATGCCTTCAACTCATACAAAGGTGTAAAAGCCTCGAGGATCTGCCCCTTTGCCAAACAGACTGGAGAATATGAGGGAAGGAGGGACTAGGAAACAGTTGGGATCTAAGGCCAGGAGGGCTAGGGTGGGGTGCAGAAAGGGTGGATCTGAGGGGCTGTAGAACTTCACCTACCAAGAAAGGAGAGAGGAGTTAGGGCACTCGGCCAGCCCTGCCTCCCTCCTACAAAAGGCCTTGTGTCCATTGGACGCAGCTTCTGAAAAGATGCGTCATGGGGCCATTTTATTCCTTTGATTTTTTTTTTTTAGTCACTTTAGTCACATCTGACCATTTGGGGTTTTCTTGGCAGAGATACTGGAGTGGTTTGTCATTTCCTTCTCCAGCTCATTTTACAGATGAAGAAACTGAGGCAAACGGGGTGAAGTGACTTGCCCAGGGTCACATAGCCAGACTTTGGTTTTGTTTTGTTTTGGGGAGACAATTCGGGTTAAATGACAGTGCCTAAGACAGGATTTTAAATCAGATCCTTCTGACTCCAGGGCCAGTGCTCTATCCTCTGCATACTGACTTGGAAAACCACATATGAACATTATCTATGCTCTATTGTATTTTTATTTATTTTTAAAAATATTTCCCAATTGCTTTTTAATCTGGTCCAGGTGGCACTGGGGGAGTGTTACCAGCCCTATGTTCACACCTCTGGATTGAATGACCTTAGATATTCCTCCCAGCTCAAAATCTATGATTCTACATGGCTTAGCCAGCACCCCTCCCTTAGGTCTAGCCCCATCCTTATTTTGCAAAGGGAAGGGGGTAAGTGACTTGTCTAAGGTCTCCAAATCCATCGGTTATAGAGCGAAGATCAGAAGGTAGGTATAGGGTATGCTGGTAAATGTTTAACTACCAGCTTTTGGTGGAGGGGTTATATATAAGACACATTTAAGTTTAATTACCATTATTAACACTTTCTACATAGCTTTCTTAAATCTAAACAATTGACCAAAAAATAAATCAAACCCTGATTTGTAGCATTTGCTGATTTCAGAGGTATAAATGTTCACACTGAAAATTTAACAATTGGCATACCACTGGCTACAATTAGGTTTTCAGGAAGGAGTCAGACTAGACCAGGGATGGGGAACCTGAGGCCTCAAGGCCACATGTGGCCCTCTAGGTCCTCAAGTACGGCCCTTTGGCTTTTGTTCTGTGAAGTTTAGAGTCAGTCAAAGGGCTGCACTTGGGGACCTAGAAGGCCACATGTGACCACAAGGCCATAGGTTCCCCACCCCTGGACTAGACAATAAATGCTTAAAAATGCTCTTTCCACTACATATTCCCCCATCTTCAGGGCACAACAGGAGGCTGGGAGTACTAGGATCATAGATTCAGAGTGTGTCATGACGCTGTGAAAGACGTTCCCTCCAACTTAGTGCACCCGGCTTCCAACAAGCCCTCATTGCTCTTCTTAGCTGATGGATGGGTGGGGTGCTTGGGTCCTTCTTCACCTCCACACCTGAGCAGCTCTAGGACACAGGTGAGGGCCTTGGGTTTTAGAGGAAGGCATGGCTTCTCACATAGGCATGTCTGCTTGGTTTCACATCTGTGATGTCACAGTCAGGGAGGCCCCAGGGATTGGTCGGTGGTTATACAAGTGTAGGGCTTGGAAGTTTCCAGGCAGAGAAGATTCCAGAAAGGGGCAGGAGGAAGGGGAGATTAGGCAGGAGAAGGGGCGTGTCTATAGCAGAGAGTGCCTGCCACCAACAAGCCTTATGGATTTCAGATGGGCCCAAAGAATCAGCCAGGTTGTTTTGGACTATCCCACACGATTTTTTTTCCAATTAGAGTCATCGGGAAATGTTGTTCCAGGGTCACTGGGGGTAAGTCCACTATGGGGACCCCTTCCTATCCCTGTTCCTAAGTCCCTTCTAATCCTCTTGACTCTCCCCCTCCCACCACCTTCACTTTATCCTACAATGTCGTCATATTGTTACAGAATTTCTCGATTTCTCTTTCTGGGTTGGAAATGCCTTTCTTAAGGAGATGCCTGAGGGGCATCACCAGGAGTTATGGTGCTCTCAGATATGAAATTATGCCATTAAAGTGAGCAACGAACTTGGAATCACAGGACCTAACGTTGAACGTTGGCTCTGCCCGTGTGATTTTGGGCAAATCTTGTCCTTCTCTAGGTTTCTGTTTCCATAAAATGAGGGGGCTGGGCTAACAATCTCTAAATTGGTCCCTAGAGCTATGACCCCATGTAATAAACATTGAAAACTTTTGTGATTTTTAAGATTGAATTTATTACTAACTAAACATGGTTCTCATCATAAGATAAATGATTCAAGATTTTGTCAGTTTGGGAAACTCAGTATAAGAATTCTCTCCATCAACCCAGATTGTGACCCATCTCCAACGTAATAAAAAAAAAAGTCTCTAGCACATAGTAGGCGTTTAATAAATGTTGATTGGGGGTAGCTAGGTGGCACAGTGAGTACAGCACCAGCCCTGGAGTCAGGAGGATCTGAGTTCAAATCCAGCCTCAGACACTTGACACACTTACTAGTTGTGTGACCTTGGGCAAGTCACTTAACCCCAATTGTCCTGCCTTCCGCCTTCCAAAAAAAATGTTGATGGATTAGTAACAGGCTCACAATAATGAAACAGCCTCTGTGCCAGGCTATCTGTTGGTAGGATGCATGCAGTGGGGACAAGGGAGAAATAAACGATGAATTGAAATGGAATCAGTCGGCCAGATAATCTTATGGACCCTTGTAACTTGCCAGTCTTGGGTCGATACGACACCATAACTAACTTTTAAAACTTCTTTCTCTGGGTTGGCTCCTGTATTCATTTTCTACAGAACCATCAGAGAATGGGAAAAATTAATAGGTAAAACAGATTCTGGATCATGCAGAGTGGTGGATCGAGCGGCTCACCTTAAATCCAGGGAGACCTGGCTTCAGCCCTGCCTCTGATCCTTACCAGCTGTGGGAAAATTGTTTGGATCCCCTGGGCCTCAGTTTCCTCATCTGTAAAATACTGTAAAATATAAGGTTTGGGCTAACTGGCCTCTGAGGTCCTTTCCAGCTCTAGCTCCAGGACCCTTGCCTCCTCTGGGGTCTACCTCTGGGGTCCCATGCTAAATGGATGCTCTTGAATCTGACCACATAAAGTCTCTGAATGCTCTGTCTTTTGACATTTTTGCTGATGGGCAGTGTTGATGGGAAAAGGATGCCCAGAGCCTCATTCAACCTGCCTTCATCGTCTGGGAGTCTCACAGAACCTCAGAGCAGACAGGGACGTTGGTCCATCCAGTGTAACTCTTAGCTGAAAGAATCCCCCTCCCCAACAACAACCAGGCCCTGCCTAAAGACCTCCCATGAGGTCTTCCCTCCCACTGGCTGCCCTGGTGACTCGATGCCCCTCTCAGCTGGCCTGTGAGTTTTCCTGAATCTCTAACATGAACAAACAGCTTTTTTCTTTTACTTGAAAGGAATGAATGAACACTACAGGGGAATATTGGAAATTACTCAGACAAGTTAAACTTAAAGATGAAAACATAAGAAGTTCCTGCTGACATGAGAATTTTTTTGGTCAATCAATCGATGAACATGTATTAGGTGTCTGGAGGACGCTGGCCACTGTCCTAGATTAGTCCGTGGGCATACACACGCAAAAGTGAAACAAGGGAAGAGACACCACATTCACAGATAAGTGAATATGCAGCGATAGGGGTGGCGCTAGCAAACAGCAGAATCAGGAAAGGCCTACTGGGGGAGGCAGAGGCGAGGAGGAGAAGCCTTCCAGGCCGAGGGGACAGCGCACGTGGGAGATCAGAATGCAGTGTCCACAAACTCATTCTTGGCTGCCGGAGCTCTCCCCACTCCCACCCCGAAATTTCCTTGGATTTACTTTGCATACACTTAGGGTTAAGAGTTGGAAGGCACCTCTAAGGCTATCTGGTTCTGCCCCCTCATTTGGTAGATGCAGATCCTGGAGCCAAGGGAGGGCAAGGCTCTTTCCCAGGATCCCACAGGCTGGGTTGGAGGTGGATGTACCTGGTGTTTTCCCCGACAGAATGTGAATTTCTGTGGGGCAGGGAAGGTTCCACTTTTGTCTTGGTCTCTTTCACATCTAACATAGTGTCTGGCACCCAGGAGGCATTTAATAAATACTTGCAGTTTGATTGACTAAGGGATAAATGTCTGTATGTATGGAGGCAGGGAGAAATGGATGGATGAATGGATGAATGGATGGATGCCAGTGCACACATCTGACTTCTCTTTCCCACAGGAACGTCCACTGACCTTCCTTTCCTAGGATGATCCCTCCTACTACTGGGACCCCTCCTCCAAGTGAGGTTCTCTTCCCTACGTTGACTTCTCAGGAATTCTGGAGGTCGCAGGTCTCGGGGTACTCGGGAACCGTGACTCGGCACATCAGCCATCGGGCCAACAACTTTAAGAGACACCCTAAGAGGAGGAAACATATCCGCCCCTCTCCACCCCCGCCTCCGAACACACCCTGTCCCATAGACCTGATTGACTTTGGAGACCTGCACCCCCAGAGGTCCTTCCGGGAGCTGCTATTCAATGGCTGCATCCTCTTTGGAATCGAGTTCAGCTACGCCATGGAGACAGCGTATGTGACCCCCGTACTGCTCCAGATGGGGCTCCCGGATGAGCTCTACAGCATGGTCTGGTTCATCAGTCCAATTCTAGGTAACCTTTAATTTCCAATATTCCTCTGGCATCTTCTCGTCTTATACAGTAATGGCAAAAGCTAACATCTATATACTTTAAAGCTGGCGGAGCTCCTTCTGTATATTAATCGGTCAGTCAATAATCATTTATTAAATGTCTACTGTGTGGCAGGCACTGTGCTAAGTTATAGACAGGAGGCAGGGATAAGAGGCAGCCATCCAGACACGGGGAACAGTCACTGGAAATGGCCAGGGCCTGGAGATGATGGGGTGTCTGAGACAGGAAGATCAAGGAGGTCGGGGAGTGAGGAGGCTGGAAAGGCAGGAGGGGGCTGGCTTCTGAAGCCAAACAGAGGATTTTCTGTTTGATCCTGGAGGTAACAAGGAACCACTGCAGTTTGCTGAATAAGGGTCAGACTTGTATCTTAGATGACTTTGATAGCAGCTTGAAGGACGGACTAGACCAGGGAGATGCTTGAAACAGGAAAGCCAATCACCAGGGATGGAGTCCTGCACCAGGGAGTGGCAGTACCAGAGGAAAGAAGGGAACATAGGTAAGAGATGTTTTGAAAGCAGAAATGTTTAGGGGGCAGCTAGGCGGCACCATAGTGCATAGCACACAGGGCTAAGACTCCTCTTCCTGAGTTCAAATGTGGCCTCAGACACTAGCTGCATGACCCTGGGCAAGTCACTTCACCCTGTTTGCCTCTGTTCCCTCATCTGTCAAATGAGCTGGAGAAGGAGATGGCAAACCACTCCAGTATCTTTGCCAAGAAAACCCCAAATGGGGCCACAAAGAGTCGGATACAACTGAATGACAACAACAGGAATGTTTAAACTTGGCAACAGATTCTATATGGGTGGGGTGGGGGAGGACTCAGAGAGTGAGGCACCAAGGATGACCCCTAGATACAAGCGGGGGTGACTGGGAGTCTAGTGGTCTTCTAGGGAAGTTTAGAAGAGGGCAGAGATTGGCGGGGAAAGCTAATAAGTTCTACTGCAAGCATGTTGAGTTTGAGGTGTCTAGGGGATGTCCAAGATGACCAGATAGATAGATGAAAATGCAAGACTGGAGGTCAGGAGAGGTTAGGGCTGGATAAATGAATCTGAGAACTGTCAGCATGAAAAGGTTCTTCCTGTCTATGATTCCTTCGAGCTCTGTCATATGTCAGGACGGGGAGGGGCAGGGAAGGGGGGGTTTCTGTTGAAGATGGAGGATCCTTAGATTTGGGGCTGGAAAGGACCTGCTACATCAACTAGTCACTGCCTCATTTGACAGATGAGCCAACTGAGACCCCCAGAGATCAAATGACTTACCAAAGGTCTCATAGTAGGAGACGGATCCAGGTCCTGAAGAAAAAGGAAAACAGCGAGAACAGATAGCAAAAGACAATGTAAAGTACATTAGCTTTAAAACCACAGGCTATGTGTTTAAATCCCGACTCTGCCGTTTACTACCTATAGGATTCTGGGCTTAAGTTTCTCCTCTCCCAAATGGGGTGGCTGGTCAAGACAGTCTCCTGCAGCTCTGTGTTTTAAGGCCCTTCCAGCTTTTAATTTGTATTGTCCTGAATTAAGTTTTCTTTTGTCCAGACTAGACCAGACAACTGCTATGTAACAGTCTTTTTTAAAAAGTACTTTTAAATTCTAAACTTAACACCCAATAAAATGAATATTTCTATATACAAATAGGAAAAGAGGTTTGTATATAAAACTATAAATCTCCTATTAATTATATATAATGATACATAATTAATAATATATTCTATATTAACATATATTAATTATATATTGCTGCTCCTTTTATACAATAAATCTAATACATATAATTTATATAACAAATAATTATATGGCATATAATTATATTATCAAACATTATACAATTGTATTATTGCAGTACAATATATAATCATAGAAACTATATATTATGGATAATTATATCATAACACATTAGACTTACAATATTAAATATATTATGATATAATTATATAATATATGGTTTCTATGATTTTATGTTATATGATATATGATTAACATGGTCACATGTTATATTCTGGGGCATATACTTATGTACCATATACCCCAATATACATTATATGATTGTATAGAAATACAATATATAATAAATTCAATACAGTATTTACATAATCAATAATAAATTCAACTTGTCACTTTCAAAGCTGGTCTGCTTTTCTGCGTTCCATTTCCTTCTGTCCTCTCCTTGTGCTTTGTGAGGGAAAACATTAGGCCTTAAAGAACGCTTCCGTGACCCTCTTTTTTTTCTTTTCCTTTTTTTTTTACAGCCGTATCACTTTTCCCTCCAATCTTTTGCCCAAATGGAAAAAAAAAAATTCCACACACATGCAGTCAAGGAAAACAGATCCATGCAGTGACCGTCCAATTCAATCTATCTAGTCAAAGCCCAGCTCCGATGTGAGCTCCTACACCAAGACCGTTCTTGATCCTATTCCCCTCCCCCCATCTCACCACTTATGGTTAGTCCAAAAATACATGTGCCATTTTCCTTCCTGAGCTCATCCCTCTGCAGACAGAGGTGGGTAGTGTGCTGCATGGGAGGAATCATTGGTCGGTCATTGAATTAACTAAACCCCTGGCCTGTCAAAGTTGTTTTTAGCATACGGTATTTAAGAATTGCCTGGAACACCAAGAGGCCATGTAAGCAGTGCCACCTGGACCGTCTCCGTCAGAGGCAGGATTTGAACCTTGGTCTTTCTGACTCTGGATCTAGCCCTCTGTCTGCTATGCCGGGCTATCTTAGACTTGCTTATATCCATTTCATTTGGTTCTAAAGGTGGCCAAACCAGGGTTCTGCTTTTTTTCTATTTTAAAGTCCTCAATTTAGACCAGAGAATGGATTACTAATTTAGGAGGCCTTACGGCTAATACCCATCCTGGACCACTTTGGGAAGACAAAGCAACAGGGCTGAAAGTTCTCTGGGAGTGAGAGACCCAAGGGTCAGTAATTCCTAGGAATCCTCTGGGCTGTCACAACTACTTAGGGTGACTTCTGACAGCAGCCGAAGTAGAAACTTCACAGGAATCCTGAGAGAATCCTTCTCTTTATTCCAGAGCTCGTGCTTTCTCTACTGACCGACACCCCAGGTTTTCCTTTCACTCACCCTCTGAAAATAATAATAACTACCATAGAGAGCATTAAGGTTTTCAAAGCACTTTACAAATATTATTTTATTCTTACAACAATCCTGGGAGATAGGTATTGTTATCATCCTCACTTTCAGGTGGGGAACCTGAGGCAGGTTAATTGGCTTGCCTTGGGTCACATAGCAAGAAATGATCTGACACAGGATTTGAACTCAGGTCTTCCTGGCACAAGCTCCAGTGCTCTACTCACTGTACCACCTGGCTGCCTAGAAGCCACATGGCTCTTCGAAACACAACTCAGGTGTGACTTCTTATTAGACCTTTCTTAGACCTTTCCTAATTCTATCCCACCTCCTACTTAGTACTATTTCCTCTTACAATTACTTTGTGTTTAGTTTACTTCTGTGTGTATGAATTTTTTCTGCCCAGGAAAATATTTCAGAGCAGGTTCTAAAATGGTTTCTTTCTCTCTCTCTCTCAATCTCTGTCTCTGTCTCTCTCTGTGTGTATGTGTGTGTGTCTGTCTCTGTCCCTCTCTTTCTCCATGTCTCTGTTCTCTGTGTCTCTGTTTCTGTCTCTCTCTCTGTCTCTGTCCTTCTCTGTCTTTCTCTCTGTCTGTCTCTGTGTGTGTCTCTCTCTGTCTCTGTCCATCTCTCCTCCTCACTGGCTCTTCTGCATGCCAGATGTGAACACAAATGATAACCACGGCACCTTTCTGTTGCAGGCTTCCTACTGCAGCCTTTGCTGGGTGCTTGGAGCGACCGGTGCACTTCAAAGTTTGGAAGGAGACGTCCTTTCATCCTGGTGCTGGCTATAGGTTTGTGCCTTTGCTAGTTTAACCTCCCTCCTTTACCCTCCCTGCCCCAAGGATTGCCCCCCTTGATTTCAGGAAAGCCTAACCTGATGATGAAAGCAGCCATGCAGACAATTCCCACCTGCCTTACTCAGGGAGCAGCTGGTTTGGCTTTTGTGTTTTCACCTTTAGACACTTTCCTGAGCTGAATTGTAAATCACGTAGAAGGCTCATCCCTACCCTGAGAATGTGGTTTATATTGGGCCATCTGCTATGACTTGGCCCTCTAGAGCAGGACTTAAACTTTTTCCACCCATGACCCCTTCAGCGCTTCTTAAATTGTGACCCCATATGGGACCCAACAGTTTCAGAAGCCTGCTCTACAGGACTAAGTCCCCCACCATAGATGGCAAATCCATTTCTTACATGAAGGGATTTCTAAGTCACAGCACCATTCCAAATGACTGGGCCTGGCATTCCCCAAGGGCATGTTGCTGGACCAACAGCAGCCTAGGGCTTGGGTTTATTTCAAAATGGCCACTTAATGTCTTCTCCTAGTTGACTCACTAGGATCTTTTTTCCTCTCTTGTGTCCCAGGTGCACTTCTGGGGCTTTCACTTTTACTGAATGGGAGAGACATTGGCCTAGCTCTGGCAGACACTGTCAGTAATCATAAGTGGGGTATCATCCTCACCGTATGCGGAGTGGTCCTCATGGATTTCAGTGCTGACTCAGCAGACAACCCAAGCCATGCCTACATGATGGACGTATGCAGTCCTGTGGATCAGGACAGAGGACTGAACATCCATGCCCTCTTAGCAGGTACTATATTGCCTTCAAAAGGCCAATCAGGGCCTTGCTCAACATGGTGCCATGACCCTTACACATTGAGGGAGTTGATTGTTGAATGTGATTTAATTAACTTCTTGCTTACAAAAGCTTTCTAACCATTACCCATCTCAAACTTGAATGAGGGTAGGAGGTAATGAGTTCTTGCTTCGCTGTAGGGGAAGGGGGAGGGTCTTCAAGCAAAGGTTGGATGATCCTTTATTTGAGGAATTGTAGAGAACAGTCTGTTTTGGCTGCCTGTTGGACTTGCTGGCCCCTGATATTCTATGATTGTGCCTTAGTTGGGGATGAAAAAACAATTCTTTGTAGTCTGGTGGAGAGGGATGGTGATTTGCACCAATGGAAGGAGCTGCCCTACAGACGAAAAAAGAGGTTAATCCAAGTGGGAAAACAACGTTCTTGTAGCAATTGAGTTCCACTAAATGCCCATAAGAGTGAGACCATTCACATGACCATAGGTCATAGGACCACAGACTTAAAGTTGGAAGATATCTAAGACATCAAGGAAACTGAGACCCAAAGTAGTTGGGTGACGTTAGCAATAGCCATTACAAATATTCTGAATCTATATACACTGATTCTTCTAACAGCTATATCTGTCATCTGGAAAGCATCCTTTCCATTATTTGTTCAATCTCACAAAGCTTATCAAGAACTACAACTACACCCTCATCTCCAGTTTTGCGCCCCCTCTATCTGGATAGACATAAAGGTCATAAAGCTCACCAGGGCTCTATATCATACCAAGTAATTGGTGTTATTCCAAGAAAACTTACTATAAATTAATGAGGCTCCTTTGGGAAGGCTATCAAACACACATCATGATGCACTACTCATTCCCATATGCATCCTTCCCAGGATTCCTGAGTCAAGTACCAGATTCCCTTCCTGGGGCCATAGGCATGGAAAGTGCATTGTGAGTATTTACTCGCCAAAAACAAAAACAAAAAAACACCTTTTATGGACATAGGTTAGAAGGGATTCTTGATTCTTTGAACTGACCAACCAACGTTGATAGTCAAGTCACCCTGTATGGCCCTCAGCTAGTCATTCAAGAAATTCTGGACCTCAGAGTATTACTCTGTCTAGTTAGAATGCCTCAGCATGGTAAGCGATACTATTAGTGAGAAGAGGGGAGTTCTGATATATTTACTTCATGCAGAAATGGTTTGGAGTCCTCCCAAACCCACCTGGAGTTGATTCAATTAGGTTCCTGTCCTAAGGACAGTGGGTTTTTTTAATTGTATCAACTAGTGGTCTCTAGGTCTTCTTGTGAATTCCAGACCGAAACTGCTTTGTTGGCTTTATCCCAATTAAATATCACTTATTGCCTCCTGATTGATAAAGACTCTAAAGTACTGGGCAAGTTGTGTCCATTAGAAAGCTGTAGTTAGAACAGGAGTATTGGAAAGCAATAGCTTGTTAAAGAAAGGGTCCCCTTTACAACATCTAGCAGAGCAATGACAACCATCTACCTCTCTCCCAATTTTAGATTCTGTAAGGAGATAGTGGTTCCATTCTCACGTAGATCGCCAGTACCAGGAACTATGTTTATATCTCGTTAGTTTACAAAATGCAGTGATAACAACACAGTATAAGCATCAATGGAAAAAAATCATACATTGATCATTACAGACACTTTGTACATTATTGTGTACACTTAACAAATACTTTATAAAGATATAGACACGTGGTAAAGTGCATCTGGTCATTCCATACAATATATCTCATGTTCCCAGCTAAATCTTTGACTGTTTCTTCCAGAAATTGACATAGTATCTTTTGTCCTGGAGATGGTAGACATTCTAACTCAAGGCCCAGTCTATCTTCTCTGGAGTAACACCTCCCCCTCAAACACCATGGGGGCAAAAATTCATTTACGGGGTATTCGTAAAGTCAGTATTCTTTTAAATTGTAATTTAAGTTAATTAATTTAATTTTAATTTTAAATTTTCAGTTCCAAATTCTATCCCTCTCCTCTACCACCTTTCCCACTCATTGAGAAGGCAAGCAATACCTTATATATGAGAAGTCATACAAAACATATTTTAAACTCAGTATGGAAGACCTTAGCTTCCAATGGCTATTGGGTGTCTGATGTTAATCTAGTCACAAAAGTCTTCTGGTAGTTTCCTTCTCTTTGGCATTTGCCTTAGCCATGTGGCAAAGCTCATTTCATCTTTAAAAAAATCAAAACCATATATCCCATAATAAGGACTTATTAATTATGAGTGCACTTAGGCATTCGAATAAATCAATTCATATGATAACAAAAGAAAAAGACCCATCATGGCCACTGTTCTCTTTATTTTAACGGCAAGCACATATACAGAGCTTTAAAGTTTGTAAAGTTCTTTACATAACCTCATTCCATTTGATCCTCATAACAACCCCTTAAAGTAGGCAGCTGTGAATTCCAGTAGTTAGAGCACTGCACCCGGAGTCAGGAAGACCCGAGTTTAAATCCAGCCTCAGATACTTCCTTCCTTCCTTCCTTCCTTCCTTCCTTCCTTCCTCCCTTCCTCCCTTCCTCCCTCCTTTCTTTCCTTCCTTCCTTCCTTCCTTCCTTCCTTCCTTCCTTCCTTCCTTTCTTTCTTTCTTTCTTCCTTCCTTTCTTTCACAAAGTGACTACTATGGAAATATGTTTTACATGATTGCACATGTATAAGCTGTATCAGATTCCTTATTGCTGTGTGACCCTCTGTCCACCTCAGTTTTCTCTGCTGTAACAACATCTCCCTCTCAGGGTTATTGTGAGGATCACAGAAGAGAATATTTGTAAAGTGTTTAGCATGACTGGTGCATAGTAGGCACTTAACAAATGCTTATTCCTATTCCCATGCTACTATTCTATGCTTTTTACAGATAAGGAAACTGAGGCTGAGAGCAGCCAGTAAGTGTCTGTGTCTGGGGCAGAAAATGCAATCCCTCATTTAAATCAAATTAAACCCTTCACACTCTAGTTAATGCCTCCCCAGCTGCCTTTTTGTCTTGGTCAGATTTCCCATTTTTATAACTACTGTGGCTGCTATATCATCTCAGTAAACTGATGTCATTCGGTCTTATCGGACTCTTTGTGATTCCATTTGGGATTTTCTTGGAAACGATACTGGAGTGGTTTGCCATTTCCTTCTCTAGCTCATTTTACAGATGAGGAAACTGAGGCAAGCAGGGTTAAGTGACTTGTCCAGGGTCACATAGCTAGTACGTGTCTGAGACTGGATTTGAATTCACCTAGCAGATGAGATTGGTACAATAATATTATTAGGCTATTAAAAAATTTTAACCAAAATTGTTGTTCCGTAGCAACAATACCAATGGACATCCATTCCACTGCCCATCCCTTTCGCTGAAGAGCGTTATGCCAAGGACTGGAACAAGGCAAGGATAATCATCATCACCATGTAGTGGTATTTTAAAGGTTGCAAAGTACCCTACAAATATCTCATTCTGGCCCAGAGAGGTGGATGGTATTATTTCACTTATTTTATTTATTTTTAAATAATATTTTATTTTCCCTAATTACAAGTAAAAACAATTTTAACATTCATTTTTTAAAATTTGAGTTCCAAATTCTCTCTCTCTTTCTCTCCCCTCCCCCCTTCCTGAGGCAGTAAAGAATCTGATATAGCTTATACATGTGCAATCATGTAAAACATATTTCTATATTAGTCATTTTGTGGAAGAAAGAAAGAAGGAAGGAAGGAAGGAAGGAAGGAAGGAAGGAAGGAAGGAAGGAAGGAAGGAAGGAAGGAAGGAAAGAAAGAAAGAGAGAAAGAAAGAAAGAAAGGAAGGAAGGAAGAAAGAAAGAAAGAAAAAGGGGAGGAAGGAAGGAAGGAGAAAGGATAAAGGGAGGAAGGGAGGGAAGGAAGGAAGGAAGGAAGGAAGAAAGAAAAGAAAAGAAAAAAGAAAGGAGAGAGGGAAAGAGGAAGGAAGGAAAGAAGGAAGAAAGGAAGCAGGGAAGGAAGAAAGAAAAAAGAGAGGGTGAAAGATAATGTGCTTTGATTTGCATCCAGACTCCATCAATTCTTTCTCTGGAGGCAGATAGCATTTTTCATCATGAGTCCTTTGAGATTGTCTTGGATCATTGTATTACTCCCATTTTATAGATGATTTTATTTTATAAGGTGATAAGGAAACAGGCAAACGGGTTAAGTGACTCGCCCAGGGTCACAAAGCTGGTTAAGTGTCTAAAATCAAATTTGAACTCTGATCTTCCTCACTCCAGGTCAAGTGCTCTATTCGCTGTGCCACCTATCTGCCACTTTAGACAAAAACAAGCCTTGTAGAAAGTCATAACTGTTCTCCCCAAGGGACAAAAAAAGACCCCAGCTGTTGGCTTTGGAGTCAGACTAGGTCTAGAGCTGCTCTTTCTGAGGTTCCCCTAGCTTTTCCCAAGTTGGACTGACCTGACCTGCAGAGTAAAGGATGTGCCTTTGAAGCTGGCTGATTTCAGCTGCACCCATGTAACAGGGAGCCTGGTCACTTTCCTGGGCACAGAAGCATCTAGAACCTTGATTTCTCATTCAATTAGCCAAAAAGTCAATAAGATAGTCAAGTCTAAGAAGACTGGGGGTGAGGGTAAGGAGATGTTCTTATGAAGGACTTTAAATATCCAACAGAGGATTTTGTATTTGATCATGAAAGTGACAGGGAGTCACTGGAGTTAACATTGAGTATGAGGTGACATGGTTGGACCTGCATTTAGGAAAATCACTTGAATGGCTGAATGGAGGGTAGATTGAAGTACGGAGAGACTTGGGGCAGGCAGACTCACCAGAAGCTATTGCAATAGTCCAGGCATGAGGTGATGGGGGTCTGCACCAGGGTGGGGGTAGAGGAGAGAGGGGGACACATTTGAAAGATGTTGTAAAAGTGAAATCAACAAGCCTTAGAAATAGATTAAATATTGGATGGGGGGAGGGGGTAATAGATAGTGAAGGATCCAGGATGACTCAGAGGTTACAAGCCTGAGGGACTAGGGGGATGGTGAAGCCCTTGACAGCAATGGGGAAGTTAGGAAGATGGGGGAGGGTTTAGGGGAAAAAAATAATGAGTTTGGGTTTTGGACCTGAGGAGTTTAAAATGCCTACTGGTCATCCAGTTTGGGATGTGAAACTGGAGGTTGGCAGAGGGGTTGGGGCAGGATAGGTAGATTTGAGAAGTGCCAGCACTGAGATGGTAATTAAATGCGTGGGAGCTGATGAGATCACCAAGTGAAATAGTATAGCAGGAGAAGAGAAGAGGGCCCAGGACAGAGCCCTGAGGTTGTGGTGAAGACATAAGACAAGAATCGGGGTTGGAAGGTACAGGGAGAGGTAGAAACGCAACAGGTTAGGATCCGATAAGGAATTTTCAGAGTTCATGAACATAGAAGTGGATTACTTTGGGGTGGGTGTGGGGGTGAGATCAAGGGTATGACATCATTACACATGTATAAATCAATTAAAATTTCTGATTGTCGACTAAGGTAATCCTCAAGGAGCTTACTTTCTATTGGAGGATATAATAACTATACACATTAGTATTTGTACCGATTTGTTGTTGTTTTAGTCATGTCCGAATCTTTGTGACTTCATTGAGGTTTTCTTGGCAAAGATACTGGAGCCGTTTGCCATTTCCTTCTCCAGCTTGTTTTTAGATGAGGAAACTAAGGCAAACAGGGTTAAGTGACTTTCCCAGGGTCACAAAGCTAGGAAATGTCTGAAGCCGCATTTGAATTCAGGACCTCCTGACTTTAGGCCTGGCATTCTAACCACTGCACCACCTAACTGCCCAATTTGTACCAATACAATGTAATTCAAACGAACAAACTTGTGGTGGGAGATTACATTAGCCTTGTAGCAGATGAGGAAGAGGTGACATTTGCTACGGGAAGATGAGTGGAAAGAGAAGGTGCCAGGGCCCTGTACCCCAGGAGGCTTGTCTAGGAGATGGAGTCTCTGAGTGCAGGACATCTGCCCTGGTCTGTGTTCTGCTTAGGGATCACAGAGAAAGAATAGTAACAAATCCTGGTGTGCTGGATTAGCTTATTAGCTTTTCAGAAAGAAAAGAACAATGAGGCTTTGACCTCAATGACTTCTCAAAATTTGAACTGCCATTTTTAGCAAAAATCCTGCTTTTTTTCTCTCACTGTCACTTTTCTAGCACCTTCCCCCACCCCCATCCTGATCACAATGTAGAACCAAGTAAAACAAATGAACACCGCAGCTACATCTGACAATTGATGACTGCAGTCATTGGCCACCGGCTGTCTGGCCAGAGATGGGAGGTGAGACACGCTGTAACAACAATGCTGCTAGCAGCTGCTGTGGAGGTGTAAGGCCAATAACACCAGCACACAGGAGGGCTGCTAGCACAGGATCTTTGATCTGCTTTTCTAAGAAAAGCAACTTTAAGGGGTTTACAATCTCACTTTAATTAAACATACCTATATCATTCATTTAGTTCAGGGCAAAAAGTCAGTACCTTGAACTTCAGAGAAAACACAAACAGAAATTACAAGCAGAAATTATATAAACAGAGCAAATAACACAAATCAGCAGACAGGGCTTCTGTCTGTCCATAGCAATACATACATAGTTACCAGAGAGAGAAGCACCAACATCTGGGTTTTCAAAGCCAGGGGGCTCCTTAATGGCTACCCAGAGTCTCATCCGGCCAAATCACATGAACATTCTTCTAATGAGTGAGCCCCCAAAAGCAAAATGCTAACCTTAGAGTGTATATACACTTCTTCAGGGTCGGAGGGCATCACAACCACATGACTCAAACTCATGTGACTTAGTCTTTCTTGTGACTTAAACAGGTCATCAAAGACTCTTGATTCAATCAAAGGCAAGGCTCAATCAAAGGCACTTGATTGCCTTATTGCTGAAAAGCACTCCAAAAGAAAAAACAGAGAAAAATCCCACTTTGCTTGCCATTACATGTGCTTAACCATCAGTCCTTTGGCATCAGTCTTGGTCACTGCATAGATCAGATTCTGGTGTCCCATGAGATCCAATGAGGTCCAAATGAGATAATATTTGTAGAGCGCTTAGCACCGTGCTGGCATATGGCAGACACAATAAAGGTTTATTCCCTCCCTTCCCTCCCTCTGAGGTGGTTTTCAAGGTGGTTTTATGTTGGCCATTGGGTATATTGTTCTCCAGGTCCTGCTTTCTTTGCTCTGAATCCGTTCATACAAATCTTTCCATTTTTTCTCTGATTTTCTCATACTTGTCATTTCTTATGCTGCTATCACGCTGTATTGGGGTGCTAGGTGGCGCCATAGTGCCTAGAGTGCTGGGCCTGATATCAGGACCAACCACTCAGCTTCCTGAGTTCAAATTTGGGCCCCAACTCTTACTAGCTGTGTGACCCTGGGCAAGTCACTTCACCCTCTTTGCCTCAGTTTCCTCATCTGTAAAATGAGCTGGAGAAGGAAATGGCAAACCACTCCAGTATCTTTGCCAAGAAAACCCAAAATGGGGTCACGGAGAGTCAGGCATGACTGGAAAATGACTAAACAACAACACAAAGTCATGCTCTGTTATATTCATACCCCACCATTTGTTTAGACATTTTCCAAATGATGTGGTCTCACTTTGTTTCCAGGTTGCTGCCACCACAAAGAGTGAATATTTTTACATACATGGGACTTTTCCCTCTGCCTTTGACTTCATAAGGAATGTAAACTGTTTTCTCCTCCCCTCCCCAACCCTCCCCTCCCGTCTCCTCTTCTCTCCCCTCCCCTCCCCTCCTCTCCCATCTCCTCTCCTCTCCCCTCCTCTCCCCTCCCCTCCTCTGCTCTCTGCTTCTCTCTTCTCTTCTTATCTCTTTTCTTCTCTTCCTTTCCTCTCCTGTCCTCTCCTTGCCATTTCTATCCTCCTTGGCAAGGAAAGGGATTTAAATCCTATTTCTCTCATCAGGTCTTGGAGGAGGCTTTGGATATGTCGTTGGAGGAATAAACTGGGACAAGACCAGTTTTGGTAGAGCCCTAGGTGGGCAGCTGCGAGTTATTTATGTCTTTACTTCTGTCACCCTGAGTGTCACCACAGTGCTGACGCTCATCAGCATTCCAGAGAGGCCCCTGCAGCCCTTTAGCAAGAAGAAAACTGTGATGAAGAGCCCAAGCCTTCCTCTTCCTCCTTCTCCCCCCGTCTTGTTCGAAGAAGGCACCAGTGACAATCTTGGTTCTCAGAATGCAACTCATTTATATGCCAGTTTTACCAGCCCTGTTTCTCCTCTCAGCCCTCTCACACCCAAATATGGTAGCTTCATCAGCCGGGACAATTCTCTGACTGGGATTAACGAGTTTGCATCCTCCTTTGGAACATCCAATATTGACAATGTACTCATAGACTGCTTTACTGCGGGGCATGATAACTACCTAGCCCTCCCCGCCAGCTTACCCAGGCAGACCATCAGTGTCAGTTTTCCAAGGGCCCCTGATGGCTTCTACTGTCAAGAAAATGGAATTCTGGAAAGAGGGGCAGTCTCGGTAAATCATGGGCCGGAAGGAGACACCTTAAGGGTGGGCTCTTTGGATGCTCCAAAGCCTCGGTCGTCTGGGATTCTGAAAAGGCCTCAGACGTTGGCCATCCCAGATGCTGTAATAGGAAGTTGTCCAGAAAGTAGCAGGAGAAGGAACGTGACCTTCAGTCAACAGGTAAGAGCCAATAAAGGGAGAGGGGGAAGGAAGATCTGACAGCATTCGTTAGTGAAGATGATAGACTTAGAGGTATTATTTAGGAATCACTGCAGATAAAGCTTGGGTGGAACTTGAGAAGAGGAAAATTGAGCTTTGATATTGGGGAAAACTACTAATTCAAGCTGTCCAAAAGTGAAGGGGCTGCCTTAAGAAGTAGTAGGTTCCACTCATGAGAGGCCTCAGATGGAGGCTGCAGGCTCATTTGTCAGGCATAGCATAGTAGGAATTCGTTTTTCAGGGTTGGGTGGGACCAGAGAGCAGCTCTACGATTCTATGAGGCTGTGAAAGTTGCACGGGCTGCTACAGGATGTAGTGAGGCTCTTCCTCCCTGCCAGTCCTTGGGTGATGGAAGTTTGGCCGGTTAACTATTTGTTGGATATATTGGAGAGGCCAGAACCAAAACTGGGTAAAATTTGTGGCATGTGAAAGTTGATGCCCTCCTTCAGCCGATAAAAGGAATGGAGTTTAAAGCACCTGGTTACTTTTTTTAAGTTAAAATTTTTTCAATTAAAAATCAATTTTCTCTCCCTCCCATCCTCTATCCTTGGGAAAAACAAAGCAAAACCTTTATGGCAAATATGCATAGTCTTGCATTGACTGTGTCCCAAAAGTCTTATATCACTCTCACTTTGCTCTTTGAAGTCATCACCTCTCTGTCGGGAGGTGGGTAGCAGCATGCTTAATTGTTATAGTTCCTTGTTAGCAAGGATAATTAGTTAAAATAGGAAACTGGAATCACTAATTCCCAATCACGGCTCAACTAAATTTGTCTTACTATTATCATGTCATGTCATTTTCATGTCATGGATCAAAGGTTGACCTCAAAGCTGGCCAATTTCCCTCTGCTGGTCCCAGACACCAGAATGGCTAGTGATAGCTCTGGGAGAGGGAATTTTTGTTCAGAGGGGTCAGACAGAATGACCTTTGGGTTCTCCTCTAATTCTGAGATCTTGTTTGAGTCTATGACATATTATGGTATTATTACACATAAAAAAGCAGAGAGCCTTGTAAATGGGAAAATCTTAAACTATTTACAGGCTCAACATTTATCTAGAGCTGCGTTAGCTTTATATCAGGCTGACTGGATGACCAAAATGAATACATAAGCAAATTACTCTTATGCTTTGGGGAAACAGAGGTGAGAATGAAGCAGTCCCAGCTCTGGGGAAGCTGACATTCTACAGAGGATATAAATGCATAAACGAGTAAGGGAAAAGTATATAGAAAGTGATTCGAAGTAACTTCATAAGGGAGAGGGTGCTAACAGCAAGGAGCATCGGAGGAAGCTTAGGATACTACTGGGAGGCGAGGGAATAAGCAGACTAGAGAGGCCACTTCCATGGAGGCACAAAGCCAGGAGATGGTGTGTCCTGGAGAGGGATGGCTTGGCAGTGGAAGAGCTCATGAAGGTAAGGAATACGGAATTAGGATGGGATTGTACTTCCAATGGCAGGGGGAAGGATTTGTACTTTATCTTTTGGGCTACAGAGAACCACTGAAGTTTTTGAGGGATGGGGTCGGTGACCTGGCCAGGTATGTGTCTTAGTAATACTGATTTGGCAGCTCTGTAGAGGATAGATGGGTGAAGGAAGAGACTAGAGACTGGGAGACAAATTGGTAGCTCATAATAATAGAGAGAATGAGATAAAATTTAACCTTTTTGCAAACTTTAAAGTACTATTTAATTATCCAGGTCAGAGGCGATGAGGGCCTAAAACAGGAGAGAGACTTTGTGAATGGAGGAAGGAGATGGAGGGGAGAGATGTGGAGGCAGGAGCAACTTAACAACTTATTTTTTGGGGATGTGGAGGGAGAGAGGAGATAAGGGTCAGTACAGAGTTAGGAAGGTGAGGGACAGGAAGGATGATAGCATCCTCAACTAAAATGGGGAGGCTTGAAGGAGAGATAGATTTGGGGGAGATAAGTTCCTTTTAGGGCATGTTGAGTGTGAGATGCCTATGGGACATCCATCGGAGATGTTCAGCAGGTGATATGGATAGAGAGAGAGAGAGAGAGAGAGAGAGAGCGAAAGAGAGAGAGGTGGGGGAGGGGGAGGAGGGGTGGATTTGGGAGCCATCTTAAGGGAGATAATCATCGAACCTGTGGGATGTGATTAAGGAGAGAGTAGAGATAAAAGGGCCTGGGGCAAAGCGATCATCCTCTAAATGCTGGCACACCTTTAGGAAACGCCAGTAAAGGAAATATGCCCTAGAAGAATTGTTGAGTTCGTCATTGAATATTTTAGGTATTTCATTTATTTCTTGACCCGACCATCAGATGTCTTGACCATGGGTATACTGGGCTTATTGTTAGTCCTTTGTTCTCAAAGAGGACCAATGACACTACAAGGGCTTGGAAAAGGGAGTAACCCCAAGAGATAAAAACTAAGAATCATAGTATAAAGATTGAAGGAAGCAGTCGTTTATCTCAAGTATCTACCATTAAGTCCCAGAAAAAAATGAGCTTGGAAGGGCGATGAGTTGCTGTCTTTGTCCAGGAAGATAAAACAACCTTCAGAAAAGCTGTTGACCTTTATTTGGGTGCCTGTTGGATGGGTGACAAGAACACAAACTAAATCCTGGGTTTTTATTCTGCCCCTGATTGGATATGACCTTGAGCAAGAGCCCAAAGAGGCCATTTTACTATTTGTAGCGTTGAGTTAAAACATTGATGTGGGTGAAGGGTGGAGCCAATTCAGTTCAAGTCAACTCATTGAGCATTTAGTCATTGCCTACTGTGTGCAAAGCACCAT
Source organism: Trichosurus vulpecula (assembly GCF_011100635.1). NCBI lineage: Eukaryota > Metazoa > Chordata > Mammalia > Diprotodontia > Phalangeridae > Trichosurus > Trichosurus vulpecula. The sequence goes on along the minus strand of NC_050574.1, from coordinate 21,296,744 downwards.
GCTAGCCAGAATAAAAACGAAATGGTCATAGTTTCAGAAATGGAAGATATCTTAGGCTCACAGGACTAGAGCGAAAAGGGACCTTAGAGATCATCAAGTCCAACTTACATAATCCGCAGATGAGGAAACTGAGGCCCAGAGATGTAAGTGACTCGTCCAAGTGTCAACAGGTAGTAAGTGACTAAGCCAGAATTTGAGCCAGGTCCTCTGCCTCCCGGTCTGGAACTTTGTCTACTGCACTTCATGGGCTACAAGTTTCCACTAGCCAGGAGGTCCATTGGGAAGGGAGGGAAGGAGGGATCATGTGAAACAGTGGTTTCCATATGAATTTTGACCTTCAGGGACCTAAGTTCATGGTTCTGTGTTTAATAACCCTACAGTGACTGATAAACTCTCCCATACCAAGTATGATGGTGGAACCAAGGCTCAAAAGGAGATATTTAGACGTACAAAAATGTGTATCTGGATGCCAATTTGAAATGTAAACACTGCATGTCCCAAGGTGGATAAAAGCATGATCTTTATGGAAGAGGACCTAGGTTTGTAAATCATCTCTGCCCCTAAGTACAAATACAACCTTGGACAACACTTCATCTCTCTGGGTCCCAGTTTCCTTATTCATAAAATAAAGGGTTTGGATTAGCTGAGATCTAAATTCTCTTACAGCTCTAAATCGGTAGTTCCCCCTATCTACCCTCCACCCCCAATCTGCTGACTCTTAAGTAGCGTGACGATGCTCTTGACCTGAGTTCAAATTTGACCTGAGACTCATAGGTGCTGTGAGACCCTGGGCAAGTCACTTGACCTCTTTACCTCAGTTTCCTCATCTGTAAAATGGGGATTTATAAAAAGCCTCTAACTCCCAGGGTGGTTTTAAAGATCAAATGAGATAATATTTGCAAAGCGATAAGTGCTGTGCCTGGTGCTCGTTAAGTACTATATAAACGTTAGCTATAAACACCAACAATAATTATTGTTACTGCCATCACCATCTCACAGAGTCCCCACATTGAAAGGGACCTCAGTGGAGACCCTTCCCTGTAAAAGGAGCCCCTCTGCCACGCTCCCAACAAGAGGTCCTTGCCCTCTGCTTGGAGCCCTGCAGTGAGGTGTCCCTGCCTCCCGAGGCAGCCGATTCCACTTTTAGGTGGCTCCATTTGGTAGGCGGTTTTTTCCTTCTATCACAAGCTGAACTTGTTCTGTTTGGAATTCCCCACCCACTCACCCAATTAGGGTACCTAATTCTGACCTCGCAATCTAAACGGAATGAGCCTAATCCTTTTTTTCTGTGACAACATTCAAAGTTTTTAAAGGCCACGAGGAGTCACAGTGGATAGCGTGCCAGGCTTGGAGTCAGGAAGACCCTGGGCAAGTCACTTACCCCTGTCTGCCTCAGTTTCCTCACCTGTAAAATGAGCTGGAGAAAGAAAAGGCAAACCAATCCAGTATCTTTGCCAGGAAAATCCCATACAAGGTCACCAAGAGTCAGACAGGACTGAAACAACTAAATAACCACAACCACAACAACACGGTGGTTCTTCCCCACTGCTCCCCTCAAGGCTTAACATCCCCAGTTCCTTCAACTGATCCTTATACGACATAGATTCCAGTCTCTTCACTATGATGACTTAAAATGTCTCTCCCTGCTTTGATTCTCTGTAATGTTCAAGGTCACTTAACCCGAGGACCTGGATTCAAATTCTGATTCTCCTATTTACAAGTTGGGTGACCTTGAATAATTCGCTCTGTTTCCTCATCTGAAAAATGATGGGGTTGTACTAGCCGGACACTGGGGTCCCTTCCTTTTTCTAAAACCTTACATCTTGTCTGTAGTTTTCCAACTAGCAAAAGAGTACCACGCTGGCTGCTAGAGGGCGCTGTAAGCCATCACTTGGCCTCCATTTTATCATTGTTGGTCACTTTTAGCTCCAGTGCTCTGAAATTGTAAGCAGTGAGTTCATAGGATTAGGGGTGGGGAACTTGGGGCCTTCTAGGTCTTCAAGTGCAGCCCTTTGACAAACCAAATCCCCTCAATACAAGAATTTGTTCTGTAACACTTGGACTCGGACAAAAGGCCGAACCCAAGGACCTAGAAGGCCACATGCAGGTTCCCTACCCCTGGTAGGCAGAGTATCCTGGATCCCTCCCACACACGTGGCATGGACGCTTTGGCCTGTTCCTTTTCTGACTCGGGCTGGTCCACCGCTCCTTGGGTAGCCGGGCGCTCCCGCTGCCCCGCTTTTGTCCTCTTGCACCTCAGAGCTCCCACCAGCCTTGACCTCCCCGGGAGCGAGGACCCCGGGCACTCTGGCCAGTCTCCTGATCCTGGCCTGGCCCTCCGTTCCCTCCTGATGCACTTCGAATGAGTCAGTCCTTTGGCTGCGATGATCGACAGTCTTGCCGCACGCTTGATTTCTGTGCTTTTGCTCTCCTTTACAGGTCGCTAATATTTTACTCAACGGTGTCAAATATGAGAGTGAGCTGAACGGCTCTGGGGAGGTCTCGGAGCAGCCCCTTTCCATGCGGCGTCTCTGTTCCACCGTCTGCCACATGCCGAAAGCTCTGAGAAATCTCTGTATCAACCACTTCCTGGGTAAGTGCCAACCGCACCGCGGCTAAGGAAGGAAGGGAAAGTCCTGACAACAAAAATGATGTTCAAGGTGGCCCTCCCGTGGAAAGTCCTACGATTAATATCACCCTTTGGAGTTCATGGGATTTAGATCTGGAATGACTTCGGAAGTCCTGGGTTCATAGAGTTTGGGCCGGAAGGACCATCTCACCCAATCTCGTTTGACAGATGAGGAAGGTGAGACCTCTGACTTGCTCAGAAGTACAGAGGTAGCAAATGGCAGGGTTGGGATTCAAATCCAAGTCCTCCGCTTTCGAATATAGCACTCTTAAGGTGCTGTCTCCAGAAGGTCCCCTTCAATTCATTTTAGGCAGGTGGTTGGCACAGTGTGGATCGAATGCTGGACTCTTGAGGTCAGGAAGACCTGAATTCCAATCTTGCCTCAGTCACTAACTAGCTGTGTGACCCTGGAGAAGTCACTTAACCTCTGCTTGCCTTAGTTTCCTTGTATGTAAAATGAGAATTATAATTAATAATAATAATAGCATAATATATATGTAATAAGGCATACATTTAAAGCACTTCGTAAAGCTTAAATAGGTATATAAATGGTATTATTATTAATTTGTCAAAGTAGCTAGCTGGGTCATTGTTGAGGGGCAAGATTATGAAAAAATTAGGAGGAGGGTGAGGATGAAACCAACATGGCTCCATTTCCAGGTTCCCCTGCCCCTTCCAAGTCCCTAAGAGAGGTACCTGTTCCTAAGTTGATTAGTAGAACATGTAAGAGTCAATGATAAATTGTTTATTTTTCACTTTCACTTTGGGCTAAAACAATATTAAAGAATTACAGATGGGCAAGGGAGGCACGGCTTTTGTGGGTGACATGAGCGTGTGACACGAGTGTGTGACAAGGGAGAGCCAGGGCTTTAGTGTGTGACACGAGTGTGTGACATGAGTATGTGACAAGGAGAGCCAGGGCTTTAGTGTGTCTCAGGAGTGTGTGATATGAGTGTGTGACAAGGGAGAGCCAGGGCTTTAGTGGGTGACATGAGTGTGTGACATGAGTGTGTGACAAGGGAGCCATGGCTTTAGTGTGTGACATGAGTGTGTGACAAGGGAGAGCCAGGGCTTTAGTGTGTGACATGAGTGTGTGACAAGGGAGAGCCAGGGCTTTAGTGTGTGACATGAGTGTGTGACATGAGTGTGTGACAAGGGAGAGCCAGGGCTTTAGTGTGTGACATGAGTGTGTGACATGAGTGTGTGACAAGGGAGAGCCAGGGCTTTAGTGCATCTCAGGAGTGTGTGATATGAGTGTGTGACAAGGGAGAGCCAGGGCTTTAGTGGGTGACATGAGTGTGTGACATGAGTGTGTGACAAGGGAGAGCCAGGGCTTTAGTGTGTGACACGGGTGTGTGACAAGGGAGAGCCAGGGCTTTAGTGTGTGACACGGGTGTGTGACAAGGGAGAGCCAGGGCTTTAGTGTGTGACATGACAAGCAGGTACCCAAGACATTCAAGATAAAAGTTACACAAACAAAATGTAACCAGTTAAATGCTAATAGCTCTAATCGCCCCTCAAGTGCTTCCTACCTATATGACCTTAGGCAAGTCACTTAGTAGGAGCTAGCATTTATATAGCCCTTTAAGGACTGAAAAGGGCTTTATATAACAGCAACCCTATGAAGCAGGAGCTTTCATCCCCATTTTTTTTTACAGTTGAGGAAACTGAGGCAGACAGAGATTAAGTGACTTGTCCAGGGTCACACAGCTAGTAAATGTCTGAGGCTGGATTTGAACTCAGGTCTTCCTGACTCCAGTCCTGGCTCTCTCTCCAATGAGGCAGCATCAGTTGCCTGGCATTTGAAAATTTTTAAGAATCTCAGAATTGGAAGGGACATCACCTGAGACATGCCACACCCTTTTTGCATCATTTGTTCATGGTTGTGACTACCCATTATTTCCTCTGGGGCCAAGCAGAGTAAACCTGAGCCTTCCTTCCACTTGACTGGGAAGGGAATAAGCATCTATATAGAGCCTACTATGTGCCAGATATTGGGCTTAAGTACTTTTTACAAATATCTCACTTGACTGCTCTTCATGTGCTTAAAAACTATCATGTCCTTCCACCAATCCCCCCCCCCCACCTTGAGCAAATCACATGATCTTTCTGAACCTCAGTTTCCCTGTGTGTAAAATAACCCGATGGACTTGACGATTTCTAATATCTCTTCCGACTCTACGTCTAAGTTCATTTCTCCAGTGGGGGACAAATTTTCTCCAGCTTAAATATCCCCAGTTGGGGCAAATAAATAAATAAGCAAAAAAGATGCACACAAATAAATAGCTGGACAAATATGTATATATATTCAGAGCATATATGTGTGTGTGCGTATATATATATTTATATTTATATGTACATTTTGTTATAGGAAAAAAAATCTCCTTTCAAGTTCCTGTGGTAGGTTGCTGTTGCCAAATAAAACTATCACAATGCAGAAATTAGTTTGAAAACCCAAGTTTATATGCTTAAGCACAGGATTGTAACAAGGCTTTTTATAGACAAAAATTACATCAGAGGGGAGAGATAATCTTCCCAGACCATGGAGCTGAACAGATTTTGTTAAACAGAATCATAATTGCATCCATCTCCTAAGGAAACAGACCTGATTAAAGAGACTCTATAAGTAAACTAAATTAGATGACAGATTCAACCGACTACATTTAGAGAGTTCCCAATGGGCTGATTGAGAGGAGATTTACACGTCACAAAGATAACCAAAGGTGGAGCCGGGAGAATCCTCCCACAAATAGTTACATAAATCACTTTGGGAACCTCCCTTTTGGCTTCTTATCTTAGGAGTATCAAAAAGTCTTCCCTTGATATTATTATTCTATGAGTCAGAATTTTAGCTAGGTGAGACTAATATTAAGAGGAGACAGGTTTCAGTTAGCCGAAGGTTCCCGGAGGAATGACATCATAAAAGTGAATAAAAGGAAATATGAATATTCACATCACGGTATTTTATGTGCGGTGATTACACACTTGTTGACGCCCTCTTGTATGGGACATGGTCTCTCCCTTCCCCCTTTCTCTTCTTTTGGATAAGTATCTCTCCTTCCTGCACAGATCCTCATGGACTTTCATCATTTGTATGTTCTGAAAGGAAGGTATTAGATAAAGAGGGAGTGAGAAAGGGGCCATACTATATGATTAATGATGTACAGATGAGCATAGAAGCCCTTCTCTGCGTGAGGTTGTGGGGAAGGACCTACTATGTGCCAGACATTGTTCAAAGCGCTCTGCAAATGTTATCTCATTTGATGCTGATAACAATCCTAGGAGGGTTATCATTCCCATTTTACAGGTGAGGAAACTGAGGCAAACAGAGGTTAAGTGACTGACCCAAGGTCACAAAATTAGTAAGTATCTGAGGCCAGATTTGAACTTAGTCTCTCGGATTCCAGGCCCAGTGCTCTATCCACTGTGCTACCCAGCTATAGGGTGAGAGAGTAGGGTTCCCTTATTAGAAGCTTTTTCCACTTGTGTCTTTTCTTGTAGGGTGGCTCTCATTTGAGGGCATGCTGCTTTTCTACACGGACTTTATGGGTGAGGTGGTCTTCCAAGGGAACCCCAAAGCCCCTCACACTTCAGAAGACTATCAGAAATATAATGCTGGAGTCACCATGGGATGCTGGGGGATGTGCATCTATGCATTCAGTGCAGCATTCTATTCAGGTATTCAATTCAACCATGTGACCCTGGCTATGGGCCAGGTACTGTGCTGGGTGCTGGGGAGACCCGAGATAAGAGTAATGCAGACCCTGATCTCAAGGGGCTTGCATTCTTCCAGGGAGAAACACAGACATAGATAAGTCAACATACAAATATGCAAAAGCGATTTGGGGGGTGGGGTGAAACCCCAATAACTGGGGGTGTGGGAGGGGTTCAGGAAAGACCTCTTAGGGGAGGCAGCTTTTAACTTGAGCCTGGAAGGGAGCTAGTGAGTCCCAAGAGGTAGAGTTGAGGAGAGGGAGTATTCCAGGTATAGGAGCCAGCCTGTGCAAAAGCACGGAGATGGGAGATAGAAAGTCAATTGCAGAGTGTAGAGAGGAGCTAGTGGGTCAGTTTGATTGGAAAGTCATGTTGTAGGACAAGTGTCAGTCTAGAAACTTGGGTTAGAACTGTATTCGAAAAGGCTTGAGATGCCAAACAGAGGCAAATGAAAGGCATCAATAGATTGATAGGGAGATAGTTATATAGACATCTGTTCAGAAAGAAGTAATGACAACCAACATTTATTTAGGGCTTGAAGGTTTGCAAAGTGCTTTACAAATATTATCTCATTTGAGCCTCACAACCTTGGGAATTAGGTACTATTGTTATCCCTTCTCCACAGATGAGGCGGGCAGGTTAAGTGACTTGCCCAAGGTCATACAGCTGGGAGTGTCTGGGGCTAAATTTGAATTCGGGTCTCTCTCCCTCCAGTACTGGTGCTCCATCCACTACCCCACCTAGCTGCCTCCTAAAGGGCTAGGCTCCAGATTTCTTTGAAACTCTGTATAACATTTATTTAGGCACTGGGATACTTTAACAGAGTAGGTCTATTTGTGCCTCTTATTAAATGTTCTGGACCATTTGCAGAAAACATAGCACAGCTTCCTCTGAAAATTCCCTTGCATACATAGATGGAGGTGGAAGTTTTCTCCAAAGTTTCTTTGTAGGTGGAGAAAATTAATAAACATATTTTTTAAAACTAATAAAATAAAATCTTATAAAATGTAATGTTTATAAAGTTATAAAAGCTAATGTTTGCATCCTGCATACTAAATTGTCGGTGAGGATTCTCATCAAGACAAGATGAAAGACGAACTTAAAGTTGATAATAAGGGTGCACAAGATGTTCCCATATTATAAAATTGGTGACCCCATTGGTACCTGTGTTAGACGGGGTACCCTCACTTTTAGAAATGGAGGAGAAGGCACAGCCTCTTGGAAGGCAGTGGCAAGGTTTACGGTAAAGATACAAATGGTCCTCTTTACACTTAGACCCCAAAGGGCATTGAGGCACTGAGAACCCTCAAGGCTGACATTTTTGTGCTGCCAACGCTGAGTGGAAAGCCACCCTCGGTCTCAGTCCGTTTCTTTCTGTGATTCCCAGCACAAAAACCTTGAGCAGCTGAGGTTTCAATAGGAAGTGGGGCTGTGGCAGCAGACTCTTATGTGGAGTAAGCTTTTCGAAAAACTGCTTACCCCATGAGTAAAGTGGACCATTTAATGCTTTCATTTTAATTCAATCTAACCTGCATTTATTAAGAACTACTTACGATGGATGGTCCAGGCATTATGTCAGGTGCTGGAGAGACAAAAGGGAAAAAAAACATCTGAAACTCTTCCCGCCCTCAAGGATCTTATATTCTACTGCTGGGAGAGAAATTTACCAATATGTAATATACAAGGTTAATTCCAGGGGGAGTGAGGTGGACATTAAAAGCCCGGTGCGGGAAGTATTAGCCGAGCTATGTATGCTTTGAAGGAAGCTAGGGATTAACAGGAGGCAGAATCGATAAAGGAGTATGTTCCAGGCACGGGGAGACCAACCTTTGAGACGTCGCATCGCGTACCAGGAATGAGCAGCAGGCTAGTTTGACTGACAGAGTCAAAGTGAAAGGGAATGATATGAAATAGTCTAGGAAAGGTAAGTGGGAGCTGGGCTGAGGAGTTCATGGAATGTTTTGTGATCTCTGTGGTGGCTCACTATCTTTCTCTGTTTTGTAGCAATGCTAGAAAAGCTAGAAGAATACTTCAGCATTCGCACGCTGTATTTCATTGCCTATCTTGCCTTTGGATTGGGCACAGGTCTTGCCACACTCTCCAGGAATATCTATGTGGTTTTATCACTATGCATAACATATGGGATATTATTTTCTACCCTCTGCACCCTCCCCTATTCTCTGTTGTGTGATTACTACCAGAGTAAAAAGGTAGGTGGTGCCCCATCCCACCCCCCTTCATATTCATGAAAAATCTTAAAATGGAAACTTGTTTTACTTAGGCCCATTCCAATTTCTCTGACCTTTTAGAACTGATCACTACACCTGAGTCCCACTGGAGGCAGACTGCTCAGAGGGCAGCCTGGGGCTCACAGGGGCTAACCCACCTGACCTTAGAGTATAGCATGTGTCAGAACCCGAGTTTTCCTTCCTGACTCCAAATAGAGCACTTTATTTCTCTACATCAAATGAAATAACATACATAAAGTGCTTTGTGTACCTTAAAGCATGTATGTAAACAGTAGCTGTAATTACTATTACACCATACGATCTTTCTGGGAGAGATACCACTAAATCAGTTTGTCCTTTCCCTCTCTGGTGACTGCTTCCAGTTCTTTTGCCAGGCTCACTGTGGCTGCTGCTATGTTTGTATAAAAGATTGGCTTGAGTGGGGTGAGAAGAAAAGTAAATCCCCTTCCTTTCCTTCCTTCCTTTTTATCTTCCTAATCCTTCCTTCCCTCCTCCTTTCCTTCCTAATTCTTTCTTCCTTCCTAATCCTTCCTCCCTCCTTCCCTCCCTTTGCCTTCTCCTCTGGGTTGTTACCTCTCCATAATTACCTATATGTAGGAGCCTGAAGCATCCTTTTCTGTGAGGCAATTTGGTGTTGCCAAGTAGATCAGCCTTGAGTGGGGCTCAGATTCCCTTGCTTAGGAAGTCCTGGCTTGGTAGTGAGCAGAGGGGTCACCTATATAACGCTTGGAAGCAGAGTTTAGCACCAAGTAGGCAGGTTCTATTCCAATATGCCACATTACTTATGTTAAAATGGAGGCCCTTCCAAGTACTCAAGTATGGCAGTTGTCCATACTATGGAGAAAGAAAGCAAGCGATACCCCCCTGGGCATACCTGAATATATTGCACATGCCACCCTGTGGCAGATGAGGATGCTCTGTTGCTCAAGCTTCAGCACAATGAGAAAAGGTTCCCCTTTTTGCTATGAGATTCACTCTTGGCAGTCTTGGGCAAAGAGTGGGCAAGTTACTGTTGACTCTAGAAAGAAGCCCAATTGTGTCAACTCAGCTGAAGTGGTGGTGGCTTTCTTTTCTGACCAGGCTGTGTGTAACGGCTGCTAGAATGTATAAGTGAACCCATTCTAATCACCCTGCTCTTCTGGCTTGATTTCTTCAGTGAGGCCACAATCCCATGTTGGCAACATCCAAGTACTTTCTTTCCGCGAGAGCCGGGTCATGCGAGGGGCACTGACCTCCTCCTGAGCATTGCCCCTAGCCCAGGTGACACTGCAGCCCCCTCTCCTGTTAAAGGAACACGGCTGTCTTCAAGAGACTCCGGCACACAGAGTAGTTGTGACTCTCTCCCTTGTAGTTTTAATTAATGTGAGTACTCAGAAGTCCTGATCACCTTAACTGCTGGAATTAGATAGATGTGCCCAACCCTTAGCAGACAAAAATGCTGTTTCTGATGGGCTGTGTGGCTTGTGTGCTTCCAGGAGAGGCTGTCAGCTCCCCGATTCGGAGGTCAGAACAGAATCAAGCATCGGCTTAGTTTCGTCTATTAATATCATTGAGTTTCCTAGGAACGTGTCAGAAAGTCTTCCAGCCATCTCCCCAAGGGAAGGGGTAGCTGTATACATCCCACAGAATGCTATTGTATTGCCCTTGGTCACAGAACGGAATGGGGCAAGGGACATATATCTCTGATAGAAGCCAGGCCTGAGGACAGTTGGATTTCTAGATTGATAGTGACCCCCGTAGTAGCAGAGGCTTTTGATTTTGGCTGCCTCAACCTCTGGGACCCGTTCCTGACTTAAGAGGTTATTACTATCCTGTCCCTCCGAGGTAGAGATTCAACGCTGCCCTGACATGTATCCATAACTGTGCATGTGTTATATTAAAATGATGTAGAGAAAACTGGCTATTGAATGAAATAATGTAGGTAAAGCCTTTTGTAAACCATTTGTAAATATATGTCAGCTATTAGGAAAGGTTTCTTTTCCATACAAATAGCTCTCAGCTAGGACAGCTTCTGGCCTCTGGGTGCAATGTTGGCATCTGATGAAGGGTAACTGGCTTCTTTAGGGGATGATTCAGCAACACTTGTCATATGACCACAAGGCTGCTGGTGCTTGTCATTAGGGAAGATGGAATAGAAAGGGATTTTCAGGAGCCTCTAACTTACCAATAGAATGGATTCACAAAGTTCATCCGAAGCTTGCATTTTCCCAAGGAAACAAATTGATAATTGGTTTGATTGACTCCCTGAGCCATCTCACAGAAATCTGTTAAACCCAGGGGTTCGTGACTGTTTGGTGTATTCTAGACCCCGTTAGCAGACTGGTGAAACCTGTGGACCCCGAATGTGTCTAAGGATAGCACCATTCTGTGGGTTGTAGGACCTGGGGCAGAGGATCGATTGGTTTAGAAAAGAGGACGTGTGACTTTTTTCTAGAGGTTCTTAAGAGATCTGTAGGAATGAGGGAGGCCTGTGAACTTGCTTTTTTAAAAACATTTTGATAACTGTATTTCAATATCATTGATTTCCTTTTTAATCCAATGTATCTCACTTGATGCATCTAAAACTATGATGCGTCTAAAACCCCAGACTTCATCGAATTGACTGCCTAAGGGGGTCCAGGATAAATTAAAAGGTTAACAATTTCTGTTTTTAAGAAGTTCTGTTTTAGAAACAGAATCAGTGCTGAAAGAGGTTGAGTTTGTGACATCCTCTTCACTTCTGGTGCCCCCATCTCCAGGTACCCCAGGCTAGCCTCTCACTGTCCCTGCTACCTTCCGCTCTCTCCTTCTCCTCTATAATTACACACACACACACACACACACACACACACACACAGAGAGCTTACCAAAGTACTGTAAAAAATTCTCTTCCTCTCCTCTCTGTTGGAAGGCTCAGTTTCTCCATGCCATAAGTGCTTGGTAGGCATCAGGGAGAAAGCCAGCTGATTGAATTAATTCACTCTACACATGCACAAATGACTTTCATCTTTTAACAAAGAGGGTGCTTAGCTTACCCTATGCTAATTCTCACTATGGAGAATTTCTCTCACAGATATACTTTCCAAAGATATGATTTCCATTTTATTTTTAAATTTCAAGAAAACAAGATACCCAAACTCTTTTTTTTAATTTCATGAGTGCCACCATGCCCTAGGCCCAGAATCTCATAGTTTGGAAGGAGACCAAACAGGTCACGCTTCTCTGAACTTTATCTCGTTTATGGCCCAGATTCTTTGGGGTGTTGTCATCACTCTAAAGACAAATATAGAACTCTTGGGCTATTTTCCGGCTTGAGGCTGGCAGTAGAAAATCTGAAAATGTCCTATGGGGGCTTCCTGGTGGTCTTAACATTTGTGTAGATGAATTAGACACTCTTTTGTTGCTGTTTCAGAAAAGGTTTTATGGTTGAGGAATTAATGCAATGGATTATGCATTGTTTGGTTTGTCATACTTTTTTTCCTCACATTTTTCTTCCTTTTGAATCAGTTTTCAGGGTCAACTGTGGATGGCACCAAGCGAGGAATGGGGGTAGACATCTCCCTCCTGAGCTGCCAGTATTTTTTAGCTCAGATTCTTGTCTCCATCATCATGGGACCGTTGACCTCAGTGGTGGGCAGTGCCAATGGGGTAATGTACTTCTCCAGCCTCATGTCTTTTGTGGGCTGCTTGTACTCCTCCCTTTTTGTCATTTATGAAATTCCTCCCGGTGAAGAGTTAGAAGAGGAACACCAGCCACTTCTGCTGAACATCTAGTGCCCCAAGGACCTCTGTTTTGGGACTAATGCTTGTAACACAGGCATTGTGAAAAAGGGCTAGTTAAGAGCTGACCAATGGAATGACTGGATTGCCTTGACCAGCCTTCTCAACCGGTGCACAAGTGGAAAGATTTCCTTTTGGGATGTAAATATGTGACAAGACAATAAATAATAGCAAAAAAAAGAAAAAAAACCCCAAAACTAAGCCTCCTCTTTCTCATGGTGAGGGGTTATCCCAGCAGGGTGAGTAGAGGAACTAATAGTACCTCTGTCGATCCTGAGGTGGAAGAAGCTGTGAGCGTGGACTGAAAAGAAGAATGCTATGTTTCTCCTGCGCCTTACTAACAGAGGAGACCTCATGGATCCCAGCATTCGCCCTTCAATATAAAGCTAATTCCTTTAAGATCTTCTAGGAGGCATGGGGTCCACTTTCATTTTAGATAGTATATCAGCAAGGTAATAGTCACACAGCCTATTAATGGGCGGAAAAAATCTTCAAATCTAAATTGCTATTACAAATAGCAAAGAAGAGGTTATCTAATTTCCCTTGATATATATGTATGTCTCTTGGTCAGAAAGTCTTGTTTTATCCTTCAGATTCTTCTGTAAGTGCACAGTAGAATTGGGTCACTGAACTGGAGGAGGCCATAGAGATCACAGAACCCAGCTCCTCCATTCCATAAAAGAGACCAAGGTTCAGTGAATGGGAGCTTGACTAAGGCTAGAGGGACAACCAGAATGGCTTCCTGACCCACAAGTCCAGTTCGTTCACTTCCTAATGTTGCCTTTGCTTTGTGATCTGTCATTTTTGTGAACCACCAAAGGGATCCACAATTAGAAGTAAGGAGAGAGATCATGGATCAAAACTTGAATTTCCTAGTCAAGCAACATGATGCAAATCTCAGAATCTCCCAAGCAGGTAGAGGGTCAGAAGAGTCCGGGGGAAACGGTGAAGGGTCATTTTAGTGTTGGGGCATTTTAGCTCAGAGGCAGCTCAGCATGTCTCAGGTTAAAGAAAATCATCTAATCTTGGAGGAGAGGTGTTTTTGGTTTAATAGGAAAGGGTGTATCGTCTTCAAGGTTATAATCAAACCATCCAGAAGATATTACTAAAGTTGGCATTGAGAGGTAGAGGGAAAAAAAAGAGGTAGGGGGTTTCCCCTCAGCATCCACATATTTTTAAATATCTTTAAGCTTTTTGGCCAACTTTGGAATTTCATAATTCTGACAACCCAACTACACTGCCAAGAACAAATCTAAGCAAAGGCTGAACCATTGTGATAATAGTGACAAGGGCTGAAGCAATATTGGGGCAAATACACCTTATCCCTTCAAAGTGTCCTTCAAATATCAACTATCACGGATCTGGTTATATGATAGATTAAATCATGTGTCCTGTCCTGGACTAATGCAGGAGACTATCTCTCCCCAGGACACAGCTGCTAGCCTTGTCTCCCTGCGCCTGATCCACTGATAATAGCATGGTGTAGGTCCTCGTTGACTGACAGTTAACAAATAGAATCCAACAATTTGGAGAATTTTTGATAAATAATACAACAGCTGCCTCATCTATCCAGGGTGGAATTAGCTAAAGGTTATTAGGCTGATTTGGGGAAACTTCTCAAGGCATTTGTGGGCCCACATCTAGTTGCTACTCTGATTAGATTAGGGTTATATTATCTCTCACTAGTTTCCCGCCAAATTATTTCCAAATATGCATAGCTCAATGGAACAAGTGTTGGGTTTGAAGTCAGAGGCCCTGTGTTCAAATTCTGGTTCTACCACTTTCTACCTGTGTGACCTTGGTCAAGTCTTTGTAATCTGTAAAAGGAAGTGTTTAGATTAGATGGCTTTTAAGATCTCTCTCTAATCCAGTTCTCCCTGCCCCTCCCTCCCCCCAGTTTTCTAACTTTGACTACGCGGTAGATATCACAATAACATTCATTGAATAAATGAATGACAGGCAGCCTATTACAGGTGATGGAGAAGACCACCATCCTGGAGTCTACAACACTTTGGTTCATATCGTGTCTTTGATATTTCCTAGAGGTGAGACCCCCGGCAAGTCATTTCTTGATGTCCCAAGCAAGTCTCTAAACTGCAAAGTTAGTGTCAATTAGCACTGGCATCAGGAGTTTCCTCTTTGGGAGTTCCCTTTACCAATAAAATCACAGGTCTGGCTAAGGAAAAAAAATAATATAATGATGCCATGAGCCTACAATGTGACCCCACCCATTGTGTGGTAAAAGACAAAAGCTTTTTCCTCTTCTAGGGCTGCCACGTGGTGGCATAAGAAGTACCAGTCATAGGCAAGGGTTGAATCTATTTTGGGGCTTCTTATATAGGGGAAGAAGGAGTTGGGGCAGGGGTGTATAAGAGCAAGGCTTTGCAAACAGCTTGACTGCTCCAATGAGGGAAGCAATCAGGAGTTGTAGGATCAGCAACATCAGCACGGCAAGTAGTTATTGTCTGAACAAAGCAATTTGCAAATCTGTCTAATATAAAAACGAATTTGCTTTGAAATAATCTGGCAGCCTTTGCCAGGCACTTCTAAGCTGGGTATTAACCCTTTTGCTCATTCATCCAGTTAATAGTCAATAAGCATTTATTAAGTCCCTATGTATCAGGCACTGTGCTAAACACTAGGAATACAAAGAAAGCCAAAAAGACAGTCTCTGCTCTCGAAGATCTCCCAGTATAATGGGGGAGAAAACATGAAAATAAGGATAAACGAGCTATATACAGGACAAATCAGAGATAATCGAGGAAGCGCATAGGTAAAGGGGGATCAGGAAAAGGCTTCTTGTAGAAGGTGGAATTTTGGGTGGACTTGAAGGAAGCAGAGAAAGGAGGAGGTGGAGATGATGAAGGAGAGGATTCAGGCATCGAGGGAGGGAAGACAGTAAAAATACCTGGAGTTGACCTGAACCAAGGTGCTGGCTGTGTCAGGAGAGGAGGGGGTGGATGCATGAGAAATGATATGAAGGTAAGATGGACAGATTGGGTATGTTGGGTGGGAGATAGTGTGGAGTAAAGGGTGACATCTTTAAGTCAAGAAGTTTAGAAGGAATAGTGGTGTTCTTGACGGTAACAGGGAAATTTGGAAAAGGGGAAAGTGTAAGTGTAGAGATAATGATTCAGTTTAGGATGTGTTTGAGTTTAGGATGTCTATCGGCATCTATTTTGAGATATCTAATAGCTAGAGATCAGGAAAGAGGTTAGGGCTTGATTAGTAGATCTGAACCATATGCACAGAGATGATGATTGAATTCATGGGAGCTAATGAGATCCCTAAGTGAAGTAGTACAAAGGGGGAAGAGGAGAGAGCCCAGGACATCCCAGCCTGTGACCTAGATGAAAATCCAGGGAAGCTGATTGAGAAGGAACAGTCAGAACCATGATAGAGCAATGTCACAGAAGTCTAGAGGTGGGCTTTCAGGGCAAAGAGGCTGCAGAGAGGTCAAGAAGGACAAAGACTAGAAAGAGGTGTTTAGATTTGATAATTAAGATATTCCTTGGTGAGAGAGCAGGTTTGGTGAATGATGGGGTCAGAAAAGAGACTATAAAGAGAAGGAAGGAAATGAAGGCATCAATTATAGACCACAAAAGGGAGAAGAGATGGGAGAAAATAGTTGGTGGGAATGGATGGATCAAGTTGGAGTTTTTTGAGGATGGGGAGATATGGCCATATTTGTAGGCTAAGTAGGAGAGCAGCCAATAGGCAAGGAGAGACTGGAGTGAGTGAGATAACAGAATGGCACTCTGCTGGAGAAGATGAGATGAACTGGGATTCCCTGTACATATGAAGGGGTTTTCCTTGGTGAGAAGGGCCAGTTTTTGATGTGAGATAGTGGTGAAAGATAATGGGAGAAGGCATACAGGTGATATGAGGTAGAGAGAAGAAGAGGGAGCTCCAGGAGACCTCAATTTTTTTCAGTGAAATATGAGGCCAGGTTCTCAGCTGAGAAGGAGTGGGAAAGGAGAGCCAGGGGAGGTTTGAGGAGTAATGAAATGTTTGGAAGGGCCACTATGGAAAGGGGGATAGTGAGTTAATTGGGAAGATGTAAATCGATTGCTTTTCAGAAGTGAGGGCCCAGGTGAAGATATGCAACAAACACGTGTAGTGGATCCAGTCAGCAAGGTTTTATGATTTTCTCTGGCTTCATTCAGCAACGTGAGTAGGAATGAAGACAATGGATGGTGGGAGCGATCCATGGCTGAAGCTTGGCAGGGGAAGATTGGAAGAAGGGGGACAGAGAGGGACAGTGTAGAGCCGAACCAATTCACCAAAGGATCAAGATGGAATGGCTAACGTAGGAGTAATAGATTGGGGCGGGGGTGGAAATTGAGAGTTCAACATGAGGACAAAGAACTAGGTTAGGAGATGTAAGGCAGAGGGGCAGGTGGACTGACAAAAGAATGCAATTAGATAAGAGAATTTCAGTTTGTGAACATGGAAGTGGTGCATTTGTGGGTGATGGCAAGGTCAAGAGCATGATCATTTCTGTGTGTAGCTAAGGTGGGGTGGAGGGGTAGGTCACATGAGGTAAGTTGAGGAACAGGGTTAGGATTTGAGGGTCAATATTGTATGTTGAAGTCCCCTAGCACTGGGGGTAGGACTTAGGGAGGAGAAAGACTGAGCCTAGGCACTGAATTCTTTGGTGAAAGTGTCCTGGAAGCCAGGAGACAACATTTGCCTTCCACGTCCTGCTGCACCTAGAGGGAAGAAGAAGAGGAAAATTGGTGGGGAGCAAGACTTCCTGCTGGGCCAGCATTCGCCTTATCTCCAGCCTTTGGAGAGCAGAGGAGCAGTGACCTGACCATGTGCCTGATCTACAGTCTCCTCTGGGGAGAGGACTGGAGCCTTCCCCTCTATGACAAACATTCTCACACCTGGTCATACCTTACACATCCCAATGGTCCTGAACTCCTGTAGGTCATCATCCAAAGCCCATTCTCTGTCTTCCACTACCCCATGCGTGCCTTATTCCCAGCCCCCTAAATCCTCCCACCCCAAAGCCCCATCCAAACTCTACTCAGCCTTTCCAATGTGCCCTCTGGAATGCTTATTCCATTGGCAACAAACTTCCCTGCATCCTAAATCTTTACCTTTCCCACTCCTCCCATCTTCTAGCAATCATTGAAACCTGGCCCCCTCTGAGGACACATCCTCACTATCCACCCTTTCCAGTACTGGCTTACTTTTACTCACTGCCCTAGGCTCAATGGTCAAGGAAGGGGAGTTGGAATACTCTTTGCTCCCCATTGTCACTTCTGGGTTCTCCCCTTATCTCCTATTACTCAATGTACTCTCCTCCTTTGAGGCCAAAGCAATTCATAAGCATCACCCAATCAAAATCCCTATATGTGTTGGTTACAGACCTTCAGGTACACACCTTCCTCCATGAGTTTAGTACCTGGCTCACCATTCTTCTCTTCCCCTCAACTTCTGCCCTCATACTAGTGGGCTTTACCATACAATTAGGACTCTCCCTCAAAGACCCTAACCTCTCATTTCCTCACCTCATTCATCTCAAATGACCTTCTACCCCATTTCAGGTGCACACACAAACTGTATTTTTACTCCTGATCTTACCACTACTCATAAATGCACTACCCTCCATGTTTAAGAATTCCAAAATCTGACCACATCCCTCCCTCTGCTTTCCCTTACCAAATCCTACTCTTCCATACTGCGACCTCCAACCCTTGACCCCTCAGTTCTCTGAACCCCCTTAATACTAGCAGTTGACAAACTATATGGTCTGTTATTGTCCTGAATATATCAGTGTTCAAGCAGCAAGCTGGGAGAAAGCAAGCAATGGTAACATGAGTGGGTTTGAGTGCTGGCATCTGTGAGAAAAGTGGCAAGACTTGGGATGTGAAAGTCCTTCTTTTCTTTGGTAACAGTATGTGTGATAAGAGGCTTTCTCAAAGGCCTTGGCACTGGAGGGGAATTTATATCAGCATATACATCAGCCTGGAGTACCGGGTCCAAATCCCAGCTGGGACGTTAGCTTGGTGACCTTGGGCACATCACAATCTCTGTGTCTCAAGCCACTCCTAGAAGGCATCTAGCCCAACCCCTACGTTTTACAGATGAGCAAACTCAGAGACCCAGAGAGAATAAGCGACTTCCTCAAGACCTCACAGATGGCCTTTGGCAGAGGTCTGCTGTACCTTGTGTTCTACTCAATCTACCAAGTAAAAAATGTTCTGCTGGTGCAAGTTCCCAATGCTCCTTTGGGTATATCCACACTCAAGAGGTCCTTTGGATTATGGCACCCCTAGGTCTGAGGAATTTGGCTTTTCTGCATAAAAAGGTGGGGAAGAGAATGAGAGGAAGGGGCATGGATTGTATTTAGTGCAAACCAAGTTTGTGCAGAAGGAAATCCTTTAATCCTGAAACAGCAATTCGGGGAGCTAGAAGTCATAGAAAAGAGCCACACAGAAATGAAGTTAGGAAGAAAAAGGCACTGTTTCAACATACAAACTGCAAGGAGTAAACACGGGTAGGTTGTACCATAAGGCTTTGGTATACAAACACTGTAAAAACAGAAAACTTTGTTGAAAGGACTTATAATTGGCTAGTGCAAGGTCTGGTGATGTGTCAGTAGTTATAAAATGTCTTTTATGATGAACAAAATTTACATATTCAGATTAGGAAAACCAGATCAGTTATTTTCACTCTTGGTTAGAACACAGAAACAGTTTTGTTTCATCAAATGATGGTGTTTGATTTAAAAAAGAAAGTGTTCTATGGTGACTGACAGTTCCATCAGGTTTGGGTATCCAGTATGCTCACTGAGGACTGAAAGGGATGTCTGGCTTGGGAGGAGACCTGAGGCGGTGGGTGCAGGGATCATAACTGCCTTGGCAAGAGGAATGAATCTGGTTCTGTTGGGGGAGAGGAGGAGGGCAGAATTAGGCTCCAAGTAAAGAAAACCACCCTCACCATTACTCCTATGCCAAATTAACACGGACTGTCTCAAGAGTTAGTGAGTTTTTCCTCAGTTTGTATCTTTAAACAATGGCTGAACTGGGCATGGTGGCACGTACCTGTAATCTGAGCTACCTGGGAGACTGAGGCCAGCACCTCTCTTGATCTGGGGAATTCTAAGAAGCTGTGGGCTGAGCCAGTCGGGTTCCTGTGCCAAGTATGGCATCAATATGGTGAGTCCCTGGTAGTGGAGACTACCTGGTTGCCTAAGGAGGGATGAACTAGTCCAGGTTGTTAAGTGAGCAGATACAAACAACCCTGTCAATCAGCAGTGTGAGGGAACTGTGAGTAGCCACTGTACTTCCAGTCTTTAAACGCCACCGCCATATAGGATCCCTTGCAGGAAGGCAGGGCGGTTGTTGCGTTATCCTGGGCAGGTGTGCCCCGCTGCTGCCCTTCTGTGGTTGTTTTCATGTTTTTAATGGATGACCAATCATTCCTACTTAGGAAGCTTCAACGCATAAGAAATACTAGCTGTGGATCCCCCACTTTCTTAGCTATGGGCCCACACCAAAGCTAAGTGGAAGCCAGGGGGCGGTCTGAAAGGGAAGCAGAGAAGAAACAAAACAGAGTGGATGGGAGTTTACAGACTGGAACCAGGAACTGCTTCTAACCCCACTCTACAGTAGGTGGTTTTCTCCTCATCTGCTTTATTTGAGAAAAAAAGAGGAGACTGAGGTTTTTCTTTTGAGGAAGGCATGAGTCACAGCATATCTACATTCTAGGACAGCTCTGCTCTTCACTTTACACTCCTCCTAGCTCGGGAGGCCCTGGAAAAAACTCCCTATTGCAGGAGTACTTCACTTTTTTCCGGGCTGTGGACCTCTTTGGCAGTTTGGGGAGTTCTAGGGACTCCTCAGAACAATGTTTTTAAGTGCATAAAACAAAATACAGTGTTACAAGCAAAGCAATTATACTGAAAGTAATTAAAAAGTTTTTCTAAGTTCATAAACTGCTCTAGAAGCAAGCATAAACATCGATAATCAAATGCCCATAAATGCAGTAACCATGCTAATGTGTTGGAGACACATCGAAAGCTGACCCTCCTTTTTTGGGAAATCCCAGGGACTATAAAAAGAACATGGTCCCAACCCCACGCTCTCCCTTCCCCTGAAGCTTTGGCTCCTGTGGTGCCCACTGTGCCTCCCCTTGCCTCGTAAAGGAGATGGCCCCTTTCCCAAGCCTGGCAGATGGAGGAAGTGAGCAGGGTAAAAGCAAGGAGAGCAGGGCAATGCAAGCCAGGCTCTGGATCGGAAGGAAGCATCTTGTTTTTTCATCTCACAGCCTCCCCAACCTTCACACCCCAAGTAAAGAGACACATGCCACTGGCCAATGCCTGCGTTCTGTAGTGTAGCTTGGTTTTATTTGTCCACAAATATTTCAAAAAAATTACAAAATACTCAAATGGAGAGAACACAGAAGTCACGATTTCTGGGTTTCTACTCTGTTTACACTGTGTTATCTCATGGCAAACTACTCATATGTACATTAAGCTTCCAGATATATATAAATGTAGCAAATCAGAGTGGACACTGCATGTGAGGCCGCAAAACAAGAAGCTCGACCTTGACAACATTGAACAAGATACGTTTGAAACACAAAACAAAACAAAACAAAAAACAAACCTGAAACTTCAACTGAAAAGAGGGTGAATGAATCCCAAAGGAAACCACATGTCTGGGTCACTGTGAAAGGGCATCCAACACACCAAGATGGCTCCTGCAGCCACTGTCAAGAAGCTGTAGCTAATCAGCTAATTTATTAGAATACATCTCCGCGTTTCACCTTGGGATGCTGGCGGCATGGAGACTAACACACAATTAATAAAATGCTGAACTGAAAAACTCATGACATCTTAAAAAAAAAGATTAAAAATCACCAAACTCTCTTTTCTTTGGGAGAATGGGAAATAACAGGATAAGGGGGGAGGAAAGCAGAATTAGTTTAACAGTCACCATTTCAGATCCCAAAGGAAAAAAAGATATGTGAAATGAGGGATGGAAGAGGTGGCAGTCCAGTGTTCTTAATTCCCCCTAGATTTTGAGGTGGACTCGCTCCATTAAAAATTTAGGAGAAAATGTGTGCACAGCAGGTCAAGACATTCTGACGGTATCATCAGATTAGCCCCCAAAGGCCTTGTCCCTGACTGGCCACTTTTGAATGTGAATGAGTTAGCCGAGGAACATCTACCACTAAGCAGCTGAGGGTTAAGGCAGGCATGGAATGACGGATAAGAAAAGCAAAAAACTCTTTCAACAGAAACAACCCCCTAAGCCCAACTGAAATCCAGGCTATTAACACATGGGGATAAAGAAGCTGGAATCGCCCCTGAGGCAGGTTTTAATCCAGAACTGAAGTGGAGAGAAGAACTCTCCCCAGGAGTGTTGCTGGTTTCTGCGTCAGAACATTGGCTTTTCTTCCTGCGGCTCCCAGTGGCCTGAGCCCTGGGCATGTCATGTATTCCTTAAAAGCCTGAACGATTAACTACAAGTCCATCTACCATGGTCCAAGAGAGTCTCATGACATGGCCACCACAAAGAACAGTTTAAACGGCAGAGACATAGCCCTCAAGAGTTTGAGAGAAAAAGAACGGAACAAGTTTTGCACCAGTGGAAAACATGGCCAGCAGATGCAGACATCCCCTGGACCTCCCCAACCCTTGGTTTCAGTAAAAGTGCATTATATGAGCAAAATGATACAGATGGAGGGAGGTGATCCTATATAGCTTTGCTTCAAAAAGCTGTATCACCTGACTTTTTTATTGCCCAGAGATGAAAGATAAGCCACAAAAGGCTTTCCGAGTCTGATCTGGGTTATCCCATATGGGGCAGCTGCTCCTGAGTCAAAAAATGCCATGTTGCCCACCATCCATTCAGCTTATTAAATCCAAGGTCCTGATTCACCCCAATGTAGTCCACACCTATGGCAATAAGGCTGTTCCCAAGGAATGTGGGAGTGGCAATTTAAGTCTACCCTTTAAAATTCCAATGTGTTGGTATTTTAATTGTGTAATCTATCTCAAAAAAAAAAAAACCAGAACTCAAACACACAACCTATCTTTCAAATACTAAGTTGTCTGAATTATATATATATATATATGTGTATATATATATATATATATAATATGTGCATGTACACACAAACGCACACACATATGTTTGGATTACATATATATATGTGTGTGTGTGTATACACACACAGGCACAGGCACACATGCACACACGTGCACACAGCCACCCACCCACCCACCCACACACGTACGTTTTTGGTACCAAATCCCACATTGTTTATGAAACTTTAAGGGGAAGTCCTGGAAAATTAGTTCATTTAACATATCAAATGTGTGTGCTAAATTCTTGAGCCTACACCTACACACACACACACACACACACACACACACACACACACACCCACCCCCTATCTTATCCCTCAGAGAAAGAGCATGAACAACCATTAACACCAAGGCAAATAAAAGTAGATTTAATTCCTGCAGCCCTGGTGTGAAGGGAAGAGGTTTGTTCAGTGGATGTCTGCACCATTGGCCAAGCACACTCCCAAAATCAAACCAAACCAAAATTACAATCAAGGAAAAACATGGAGAAATAGCTTGTGACGTTATCCCTGCAAACCCTGTGATGCTCACTGCTGCCATCAAATCAAATTCCAAGCTTTTGCCCATTTTAAATTAGTAACACCCATCTTTTCCCTTTAGTTAAAGGGATAATTTTATATATATATATATTTTTTTATTAAAAAATCAACTCTTGTCAATAGCTGGTAGGAATTCACGATTAGTGATGTGGCTGGAAAAAAATATATCAGAATAGTAGTTTGTGGAAGAAAAAAATGGTTGTTTCTGTTTTAAAATTATTATATTTACAGACTTAAAAAGCCATGCTGCAGAACTGAGCTCTCTGTCAAATTATGAAGATTTCCTACAATGTATTAAAATAAAAGTAGATTTTTATTATAGTTCTTGGGTTCCAAACTCATATGCCACCACCTATCTGCAATCCTGGTGTCTTTGTTTGTTTGTTTTTAAGGAATATTTCGAACGGTCTCTGCACGCACAGTGACGGGTGTGAGCTGGATTCTAGCACCTACTGTGAAATCAAGGAAGGAAAAGAAAACATGAAACCAAACGCCAAGATTGCAGGCAAGTTTTCTGAACGTTCTGCCTAGTCCAGGACTCACTCAGCTCCTGAGGAGGCTGTCATGCAGGGAGACCTGAATCAGCCCGGAGGCATCCTCTCTACCAATGAACGCTAGGATGCTGGGAAGTCTTCAGTTGCGGGTTTTTTTTTTTAAATAGATGAAGAAATCTTCAGAAGATATTCTCTTTGCTTTTGCAGCTCCTATTGTATGTAAAAAATCCCATCTCTTCCCCCATGACATGGGGCTTCTGCTGTTACAAATAAATAACTTCTTATAACTGCTTGTCACCTTCTTTCTTCAGTCGACTAAAAGAGAGAGAGACGACATCTTAGCCTTTGGCCCAGGTAGGCTATGTGGGGACCTTACAAGAGACTGGAGCTGGCCTGGAGTTCAGAGAGTCAAGATTCTACAAGATGACTTCTCCAGCACAGAAAACCCCAGGCCTTACTCAGGGGACCTTTTTGTCTTCTACCTTCCTGAGCCCATGAGGCACTAGGGAGTGCCCACTGGCATAAGATTTCCCACCATGCAATGAATGCTAGTGGGAGCCAAGCAGACATAAAAGCCTCCTAGTTAACTGCCAATCAGGTCAACAGTAAGCATTTGCAATGTTAATTCCATGCAAGCCAATGAAGTGCAGGGGTCGTGAGGGTGGGAGTGGGGGAATCCATTAAAAACAGAAGACCCCTTTTAATTAAGAAAACAGGAACTTAATGTTCTACTGCTTTTACTCTAAGCTCTGTATAGGGTTTAGGGTGGGTGGGTGAGTGGGGGAATCCTGGGTGCTCTTCAAAGGCTCAAAGCCAGGAAAGGAGCTGGCAGCAGAATTCAGCTTGGCTAACTCGGGGAGGTGGGACTATGAGCAGCATCAGCTTAGAAAGACACGAGGTCCTCCTCACCTGTAATAATCTTCCTGACTTGGTAAGTGTCCTCCATGCATGTGGGGGTGGCCATGCAGCCACTGCTGCTCCATGGCCAGTCTCTGCAGCTCAGCAGACTGAGCATGCATGGCCTGTAGCTGGTGAGCAGCTGACATCGGAGGTGGGATGGCACCAGGCAGGTCACGTGGATACGGGGTACCTGCCACAGAAGGACAGTCAGTTACTTTTTTATGTCTCCGACATTCTTGTACCAGCACAGTGCATGGCTCACAGTTGGTAAATGCTTGTTGACTGTTCCATTTGAAGGGACAAAATGGTCAGTGGAAATAAAACCACTGCTGCTTTAACAGTTAAGACTGTTAAAGCTTTCAAGTCAATGCTAAGTGATGGGAATTAAAAAAAAAAAAAAAAGGGCAAAAGCCACCCCTGCTTTCAAGGAACACACAATTTAATAGGGAAAACAAAATAAAAACAACTGTGTACAAGCAAGATACACACATGATAAATAGGAGATAATTAAAGAGAGAAGGAACTAGCATTAAGGGGGACAGGCAAAGACTTAGCACAGAAGGTGGGAGTTGAGCTGAGAGAAGACTGGAGATAGGGAGAATTCCAGACACAGTGGACAGGCAGTGTCACTAAGTCACAGACTACACGGAAGACAGTAAGATGTAAAAGACTGGAAATATAGCAAAAGGCCAAATTAGGAAGGGCTTTAAAGTCCAGAAGAGGATCTAATATTTAATCCCAGAGGCAAGAGGGAAGCACTGAAGTTGAACAGGCGGGTGTGACGTGATCAGACCCAGACCTGGGGCTGAGCAGGTGGAGGAGGAGATTTGAGGTAGGGAGGCCAATCAGAAGTGAGGTGATGAAGGTCTGTTCCAGAAGGGGGCATATACAAGAAGTGTTAGGAAGGTAGAATGACAGAATTTGACAACTCACTGGCTATGGAGGAATGAGAGACAGTGAGGAGTCAAAGGTGAAAGTGAGGTTGCAAATCTGGGTGGCTGGGAAGATGACACGGCCCTCCACAGTAATAGGAAAGTTAGAAAGAAAGAGAGATTTGGAGGGAAAGAGAGCAAGCTCAGTTTTAGAGATGCTGAGTTCAAGATGTTCAAAAGGCAGCTAGGAGATGGACAATGGAGATCAGAGGGGTTAGGGCTGGACAAATAGATCTGAGAATCATTTGTACAGAGATAACTGATTCCATGGAAGCTAAGATCAATCAATGAAATAACATAAAGAAAGAAAGCCTATAAAAGTAAAGTATGGATTTTTTAAGGTGGTTTAGTAAGTCCACCTTCTTCAGACCCTGCAAAAAAGTATTCTTTAAGACCACTGGAATCCCTTCTCCTGATGTTGTAGAGTGCCTCCCTTGCCCTGACAGGGCTACCAGAGTCTTACAAGATAGGGGAGCTGTTCACGATATACAGGATCATCATAACTACTCCCATATTCTTACTGAACATGAATATAAAATCAGTCAAGGTCAGCCAAAAGGAGAACCCCAGAACTCAAACCTTGTGATTCTACCTCCTAGTATCATCAGTGTGTCCCACCTATCAGTAAAAGCCTTTTGCAAACACATACAGATGAGAGTTCTCACCGAAAACTGGATGTCGAAGCATCTCATGCTCATGGGGTGGCTGTCCGAGCAGAGGGTTAGGGAGGGTGCCAGGGGGATAAGGGAACCGGGCCAGGTGAGGGCCAGCTGCCAAGGGGTCTACCAGTGGGTGTACAGGACCTGCTGAACCTGGAAAATGGAGAAAAAACAGAAGGAAATATGTCTTATTAGCACTGAAACTCAATCAACATTTGTTTTTGTTATTTTTATGACATGTAATAATAAGGAGCATTTGCAGATCGGCCTTTTGTTACAACTCTCTGGAGTTAACCCCTCTAAACCCATTCCTTGGTCACTCCTGTTGGAAGTGAGATCTGCTTGCCCAACAGCCTTAACTGCTAATGCAACACTAACTTCTGAGTTCATTCAGTTAGGGGAATTATGGAGGAAGGAGGAATATCAGAGTTGCAGGGAGAATAGGAGAGAAAACCCCTTCTTCAGTAGGAGCTCCCTTCTGGGTCTCTGGCGCATCCACCACCAGGGGGGATGGTTTATCTGAGCTGGGCTTGGCAGGTGCCCGTCTGCGTGGGGAGGGGTTGAGTCCGTGAGAAGAAGCCTCTGGTTCAAACACCTGGATCACCAGAGTCCCCTACAGCCCAGTTCCAGCTGCTTCCCAAGCCCTCCCTCAGGTGACTGAGGTCTGACACCTCCCAACCTAGGCCATCCTTTTTGTCAGTCCATTCAGCTTCTTTCTGGTGTGACACCAGAAGGCCTGCTGTCTCTCGTGTTTGAATCTTATCTTGGCTACAACTCAAGGCACTGGACAGACCTCTTCTTCATGGAATGGGGCTAAGGTGACCCTTAAGGAACATGACATGACCAGAATGTCTAGCAAGCTGGTGGTCACCTTGGGAAAAATTTCAGGCATCTATCCCACTTCCTTGGTCCGCACAGACCCTGGTGCCTCTCCTTCCTGGGCAAACTGGAATGCAGCTTTATGTGTTCCTCTCTGTCTCTCTTGCTAGCTCAGCCTGGGGAAGGCACATGCCATAAAGATGAGCTTTATACATAGTGACCTAGCAGAGCACAACAAACAAGAGGTACTCAGGAGCCAGACCCTATCTGGGGATCAGTTCAGCCCCACTGTGCTCACCAGGGCTGTCTCTGGAAAGGCTCTGGTTAGTTTCTTTGGTCTCTCCTGGTTGTGCACAGGGGCAAGGTGGGCTGCTCCTTTCTCTCTCTTTCCCCACTGTCTGTCTCCCCTGCCATTGCTTGTCTCTTCCAATCAGGTCTCCCCCACCACACCCTCCACCCCCGCACTGTGTACTGCCCTAAGTCAAGCACCAACCCCCTTTCAGTTTCCATGGTACTTGTGACTGAAAAGGTTTCCCAGAATTCAGTCTGTTGTCTTCAAATCCCACCCGGGTCTCTAATGACTCCTGTACGTTGTGGCCATCTATTGACTTTCTGGTCTACAAAAAGTCCTTTTCCTATTCTGACTTTACAAGTCCTGGTTAGCCTGCAGGAAAAAGGCTAACATCTCCCACTCTACTGTGATCAGCAAGTTAATAACCCAGTGAGTTCCCTCCAAGCTTTCCCTGGGATTTAGGACAGACAAACTATTCCATTTCATTCCTAGTTCTACCAAGATCCCTACTCTAAAGATACCTTGGCCCAACCCCAAGCCCAGCTCTGCATCTAAAATCACCCTCTCCTCTGATTATCCTGTCTTTATCTTGTTCGTACATAGTCGTTTTCACATGGTCTCTCTCTTAAGGCTGTGAACTCTTTGAAAGCAGGA
This sequence comes from Trichosurus vulpecula, assembly GCF_011100635.1. NCBI lineage: Eukaryota > Metazoa > Chordata > Mammalia > Diprotodontia > Phalangeridae > Trichosurus > Trichosurus vulpecula. The sequence continues at coordinate 21,268,996 of NC_050574.1, read as the reverse complement.
CCCATCTTCTGCCTTCTTTGCATTCTCCAGGGCCTAGGCCACACTTTCACTTACAATATTTGTGTTGTATTTGTGTAAGCTGCCAAGAGGGTGGCGGCCGGCCTGAACGTCCCATCTTCCCCATGCTTACGCTCAGTGCTCTGCGCAGAGTAGGCGTTTCAATCATGTCAGGTTTGGGGCAGGGGTCAGAACTGGAGGACACTACCATACTACTAATTTGGCAGCTGAGGGAACACTTAGACCCGTGAAATCACAGATCCCTGGAGTACACAAGTCCCATCTGTTGTACCTGCAAATGGTCACCTAATGACCCCTCAAGAGCCCTAGCAAACCTGCAACAACTGACTACCAAGCTTAGTTCTTAGAATTTCTTCCACTGGCGGCTGTGGGGCAGGAAATCCTGTAATACTAGGACAGGGCACAAGTCTCCCTTACCCCCCAGAATATAGGGATTTCCATCCTGGAGATGCAGGGCTCTGATTTCCAAACCTCATCTCTTTTGGACTACAGGTCACTTTGTTGTTGCCAGCCTCTCCAACTTTCACCCCCATCTCAGAGTGGCCATGGAGCAATTCAAATGGACCAGGCCACTCAAAAGAAAAGACTCAAATATACCAAAATAAAGAGCTGTATATATGACCGGGATTCTTGCCACTAATGTTGCTGAATGGGGTGGGAGTGACGTCTTCTCTGCAACTAGTAAAGCATCTGTTCGTTAGCACACACCCTTCAGCGCTTCCTGAGTGTTCTGTTTTTCTAGAATAGTTTCTTAAAGTGGGGGCCCTTGAACTTAAAAAAATATGTATTTTGATAGTTGTTTCCATATAATTGGTTTCCTTGGCAATCCTATGTATATTTTATTTTATGCATTTAAAATCTTACTCTGCGAAGGAGTCTGGAGACTTCACCAGACACTGCCCAAGGGGCCCAGGCCACACACAAGCTACACCCTTGCTCTAGAGTATCTGAGGACGCACAATCACGGCCAGGGGAAGCTGGAAGGGACCATCTAGTCCAGCTTCATTTCACAGATGAGGAATTTGAGGATCCTCAAAGTGACTTGTCCATTGAGGCAGCTGTACACAAAGTGTACAAAGTGCCAGGCTGAGACTCAGGAAGAGCCGAGTTCAAATCAGACCTCAGATACTTCCTAGCTGTGTGATCTTGGGTGAGTCATTTAACCTTTGTCAGCCTCGGTTTCTGGTCTCTACCTTGCAGGGTCATTGGGAGGATCAAATGAGAAAATTATAAAACACTGAGCACTGTTCCTGACACACAGTAGGTGCTCTATGTACGCATACTCCTTTCCGCATGTCACACAGTGCCAGAGCTGAGCTTTGAGCCTCTTCCTCAAGACTGCCTGGCTGCAGGCAAGGGAGAGTCCCTCTACAGGCCTCTGCTCAGGAGCCGAGCCAAGGGTCAAGGCCCTCTTGCTTCTGTCCTTGCATCTCCTGGCCCAGAGACTGGGAATGGGGGTGGAGGAGGCCCGAGGCATGGGGATTTAGAAAGCCATCCACACACATGCCTATTACCAGCAGAGCAGGGCTGGAGAACACAGCCCTGGGGCTCTCTGTAACCTCATGTATTGGTTTAAACCAAGGATCCGTTCTTTCACAAAGCAAAGGTAAAAAGCCAGCTGAGGCGAGGAAGCAGAGCTCTTTGAAGGGCAGCCGGCGTCTTGAGCGCTTCCACATGACTGATGCCCCTGTTCAGTTCTCTTCAGCCCTGGCTCCTCTGCTTGGTCTGGCTGGCCGGCCCTGCCCTGCACTGCCACAACAACTTTCTATCAAGTGTGTATGGACTCTGAGTTGGGAGCATTCCCCAAAGCCCCCTTTCCCCATCAACAGCTCAGGAAGAAGGCCCGTTACATAATAGCAGCTTCAGCAGCTCCAAGACCCTCTCGTTGTCACAACCCAGTTTTGTCCTTAGAGACTATATCTGTCTCTTTACAACTTTTACCCAGCGCTCCCCATTCTATTCTTCCATCTGGCAAGCCTTGGGGTCAGTTCTCGCGTGCATCTTGCCTCATCCCTTGGCCTCCTGGGTATGCGGGACTGCCGGGCCCTTGGCTCACTCTCCTAGGCTATGGCCCCATAGGGGGCCCTTGAGGAAGGATTTCAGAGCATGGGGCCAATTTCTCCTTTGGCGCACCAGCTCTGTCAGATAGCAGGTATATTGTTCAAGCAGGCCTAGGAATCTGGCCACCCAAAGCCAACATCTGAGGGCCTTGAAAGGCCCTTTTTCAGTTTCTGACTCTCTCAGAGGTCAATTCACTTTCCCCACCCACTGGCTCTCCCTGCTCTTTGTCCCCTCAGAGGCTCACCTTGATGTAAAGGATCCTGCTGATGGAGATGAAGATGCGAGTGTATGTGTGAGTGCTGATGGTGATGGGGGGTCACATTAAACATCTGGAGCCGTGCCAGGGGGTCATTAGTCAGCGAGGCCATCCGCTCAGCATGGATTCTCTCGGCTGCCAGTCTATCAGGGTAGCTCATTTCAGGCCGCAGCTGGGGACCAGCCAGGGCAAGTCTCTCCCTCTCCAGGGGGTTCAGCCCCGGGTGGAAGGAAGCAAAAGGGTGAGGTCCTGCAGTAGGGGGTATTGTGAGGGCACCATGCCGAGCAAAATGCTCCATGGGGTTGGTGGCTGGGTGCAGGGCATCCAACTCGGGAGGCTTCACCTCAAACCCTGGCTTCATCCTCTCCCGGAGCTCGCGTTCCCGGATCTCCCGTTCCCGGATCTCTCGCTCTCGGAGTTCCCGCTCCCGGATTGTGGGATCCACATTGTAGAGGCCAGGCATGTGATAGGCCAGGAGGGGATCAGTGGGGTTGAGGGGAACAAAGAAAGGATGATTGCGGTTGGTAGGTGACATCACATGGGGCCGCGCATATTCACTGAGAGTCCGAAGTGCGGGTGTGTCAGGCCCGATGTAGGGGGGGACAGCAGCGATAGTGGTTGGGGGTGGTTCAAAGGATGGTCGCATGTGGGCAGGTCCGCTAAGCTGAGAGTCGCTAAGTCGGCTTTCATGGGAGGAGCTGGATGCCTTCTGCTACAGGAAAAGGGAGGAGGACGTTAATTGACATAAAAAACTTCAACTGGAGTGAGCACAAAACCAGACCAACCACAGAGAGCAATGGGGATCCTCGCCCAGGAACACGCTCTGCATGCTCTCATACGCATTTGGGAGCTTCCTTGAGAGCCAGACAGCATGCCCTGGGAGCCAGAATGGCAAGTGCCAAGCCTGGGCCTGTCAGCCTCTGGTCCAGTCAAGGAAAGTCACTGAGGGAAATAAGGAGGGCACCAAAGAGGGAAGTGGGGACAAACCCTACCCTGGGGTCATGGGCACAGAAGAAAGCAGAGGAGAATCTCTTGTGATGGTCACTCTGCCTCAGCGTACCATGCTTCACCCCCTTTCAACCTGTAACAGCCCCCTAAACCATGCTACTAATGAAATCAGAAATGATTTGGGGATAAATAGACTGAAAGTCTATATGACTGATGAAAATCTATTCTTCTAGGTTCTCCCCAAATAATCATAAGGATGCTGATAATCACTGCCATTTAGGGAATGCTTTTTCAGGTCTACAAAGCACCTGGCCTACATGCTCTCATCCGCACCTCACAACGATCCTGTGACGGAGGAACCCCACACTTATTATCCCCACTTTACGAATGAGTCAATCACATGCTCGTCAGCAGTGGGCTGTGAACGCAGACCTCCACGATTCCAAGTCCAGAATTCTCTCCGCTAGGTCACCTGGCTCTGTAGGCTGCTAGCCCTGGGACGTGGGCCCTCTGCACACGGGCCTCATCCCAGTGGTCATCTCCCCTGCCCTCTCAGGCCGGCTGGGGATTTCTCAGAAGGACAAAGACTCACCGCGGCTCTCTCTGCTTCTCGTTCTCGCTCCCGTTCACGCTCTCGCTCTTTTTCTTTCTCCTTTTCTCGTTCCCTCTCTTCTCGCGCCTTCTGTTCTGCCTCTCGTTTGGCCTTTTCAATTGCCTCCTCCCTCTTCTTGGCAAGTTTGGATCCCGACAGGGGCATGAAGTAAAGGTCAGTTCGTGCACATGAGTTGTAGCCCCGGTCCAAGTGTTTGTAGAATCTGGAAGGGACCAAAGACTCCTTAGAGAAGAGAATAGAAGTGTCTGTGAAGGAGGATTTCTCCAGGATTCAGGGCAGGACCAGAACTCGCTGACAAAGAGAATGTGTCATCCTCCCCTTAGCTTATCTAAGAAGCCACGAGATCCATGCCTGGCCGGGGGAGCTGTGGCCAGCCTGGGCATGTCGCAGCTCAGGATGTCTACCTGGTGAGAAGGGCTGAGGTGAAATGGTTTAAGCAAAGCTTTCTCAGTGCTGACCTTGACCTGGTAAAGCAACAGAACCCTCCCTCCTAGCAGGTGCCCTTACCTTGCAGACTGGCTGGCGTGGCTTGGTGTGTCCACTACAGTGGGTTCAGGGGAAGGGCTTCGGGGTGGGGGAGGGGGACTTTCAGGCTCCTCTGTTTCATCAGGTGCCTCCTCCTTGATCTGGATGGGTGGGATGGTGCAGGAGGTCACTACAGGGACACTTCCACTAGAGGTCCCAGGCGTGGAACAGGATGGCTGGGATGGAGCACTTGGCCCGGATGGGGGGGTGGAGGTGGAAGGGCAGGATGGAGGAGTGATGGGAGGGGGCCCCCCAGGCACAAAGGGGTGCTGAGAAAATGGAGGCTGGGGGGGGACCTGGTGAAGGCCTGAGGGGGGATGGCTGGCTACTGGTGGGAGGCTCTGGCTTTGAGTCAGAACTGGGGGCTGAGCTGGAGATGACTGAAGCGGCTGACTCTGGGGCATCAGCTGTAAAGGAGGTGGGTGAGCTGAGGGGGGGTGATGTGTGGACAGTGAACTCAGGGGCTTCAAAGCAGGAGGAGGGGGCAGGTTGGAGTTCATGGAGAACGGAGAAGGTCCTGAGAGATGTGGTGGGTGCTTGTGGGATTGTGGGGTGGGCAGCTGTGGGATAGGGGTCGTGGGAGGGGGTTTGATATGAGGCATTGCCATAGGTGCAGGAGGAAGTGGCTGTTCTCTTGGGGGCTGAGGAGGCTGTAGGGACGGCTGGGAGGCTTGAACCTGTAATGAGCCATGAGGATGGGCAGAAGCTTGTGTTGCTGGGAGTGGAACCTGAGACTGAGAAGACTGAGGGGCAAGGGGGAAAGGTTGTGGCGGTCCTGGGTGTGGCAAGAGAGGCTGTGCCTGCAGGCTATGAGGTCCAGGGGGCACCTGGCCATGAAGGGGAGGCTGTGGATGAGACTGGGATGAGGCAGCAGCCTGTGGCTGATTCTGTGCTACGCTCAAGGGCTGCAAAGGTGGGTGTGGGGAAGGAAGTCTTTGTGGATGCAGAGCTGGGGCCTGTTGGATATGGGAGTGGGCTGGAGATGGAATGGGGGCCTGAGGCTGGCCGGGTGGCTGAGCTACTGATGGTGAAACCTGAGGGGGGGCTGATGCAGCACTGGCCACTGTCGGTACTGGAGTCGGGAGCTGAGTTGCCCCTGGAGGAGTGGAGGGGGCAGCCTGGGCAGGGCCGCCAGAAGCCTGCACCACTTGCTGTTGGGCAGAGGAGTCTGAGTCACTCTCATTGTCCTGAGGGCTGGGGATGCTGGGGGACGTGCTGCGATTGTCTTGGTCAATGTCCTTGGGATCACTGCTCCCTTCATCATTAACACTGCGACTGTCCGAACTCTCTCCTTCTCCCTCGCCTTCCGATGGAGAGTTGGGCCGGCTGATCTCCTACAGGGCAAAGAGAAAAGGGAGGTGACGTCCTTCCTGATGACTGCTCCCCACGCTGCCAGGAGCTGCTCAAGATCACTACACCAAATTCCTGTCTTAGGGCAGACCTGGCTGGCCCTGGGAGTGTGTGCTCCTCAGCTAGTTCCCAGCCTGTTATGCTGGGCTGTATTCCCAAGACCACCCACCTTGGGGTCAATCTACTAGGGGAGGGAACTGCTCTAGAAGGCACTACTTCTCAAACTGATGCTCAAAACACATTTTTACCAGTTTGCAAAAATTTTACTACCCCAAATCCTTACTATTAACTTAAAAATGGACTCTTCGCTTTCTTCCTCTACCTTGCATCCTGGTCTTTTCATTCCTGGCTCCCTGAGCTGCCAGGCTGAGGCTGGGGGTTAATTTACTGGTCACCCATATTCCCTGGGCTGGAAAACAGTGCTCTAAGTGATGGAAGCAGATGATGTGGGGGGCCTCCCTGGATGTCACTACCAGCAAGCCTGAATGCTTCTCAGGCAGGATGCAGGGGTGAGTCTGTTCTCTGAGAAAGCAGCCAGCAGAGAGGAGGGCCCAAGCTCACCCCAGAGGCCTCACCTGGGGGCTGTGGGTTTTGGACTTCTTGGCACTGGTCCTCTCGGGCTCCTCAGTATCTGATGTTGCCTTTTCTCGCTGACGTTTGGTGCTCTTGAGAGGTGAAGATGCTTCTTCCTTTATCTTCTATTAACAAGAACCATGCAAATGAGATGAGACATCAGGGATTGAGTATATCTTTTGTTTCATCATTTTAATAAAATAGAAGGTAAATCCAAATGGACTCTCAGGGTAGGGGATGCATTAAGGCACATCTTGGCTTGACAGGAGGAGAAAGCTCTCTTCCAGGGCTCTCCCAAATGCAGTGGATGGCCATAGCCCCTCTGCTGTAAGTCTTCCAACTAAAGACTGAATGAGCACTTTGGGGATATGTTGTTGAGGGGATTAATGTTCAGGCCCAGACCCCTTAGGTCCCTTCCTGTTCTGAGTCTCTGTGACCCTCATGGGGGGATTTCAGGCAGGAGGACACCCTCAGATGGTCTACATTGAGGTGGCAGAGAGAATGCTGAGTTTGGGGAATACCTAGGAGCCCAGTTTAGTTGGAAACGAATGAAGGGGAGTAATATGAACTAAGGCATCACTACCATCATCACCATTATCATCATCATCACCACCATCACCACCATCATCACCATCACCACTATCAGCACCACCATAGCATCATCACCACCATCACCACCACCATCATCACCATCACCATCACCACTATCACCATCATCACCATCACCATCACCATCACCATCATCCATCATCATCATTACCACTATCACCATCACCATCATCATCACCGTCACCATCATCACCATCACCATCATCATCACCACTATCAGCATCATCATCATCACCAGCACCACTATCACCATTACCATCACCACTATCAGTACCATCACCACCATCATCACCATCATCCACCATCACCACTATCAGCACCATCACCATCACCATCATCACTATCATCCATCATCATCACCACCACTATCGCCACCACCATCACCATCACATTCACATTCGCACGAATGAGGAAAGCAGCAGGGCAGAGTGGCAACAGCACCCCACTGAGTCAAAGATGGAGATTCAAATCCTAGCTTTATCACTTGATAACTATGTGGCTTTGAGCAAGTCACTCAACTCTCTGGGCCTCCAATGCCTCATTTCCAAAATGAGAGTACTGGACTAGACGGCCTCCAATTCTCTTCTGGTTTTCACTCTTTGATCCTATGCTCCCCTAAAAGGATCTTTGACAGGGGATCTTAAAGACAAGGTTGGGGAGTGTCTGCTTAATCCCAGAGGCAACAGGAAACCACCAAAGGTTTTTAAGAAGAAGAGTAACACTAGTTCATTATTTGATAAAGTTAGGTTGGAGCATCACTTTGGCTATTTTGGCAACTGTGTGAAGAATTTTTGGAAAGAAGAGAGATTAAACTGATGAGGCCTAGACTTGAACTTTTCACCTACAACAGAAATTACTGATAGGATTGGGGCACAAGCATCTGGCCACAGCTACCTCCTACTCCCCCAAGGACCACCAGGGAAGGCAAGATAGGGGACCTCCAGACTGTTGGCAGGGATCACACCTCCATCAGAACTCACCTTTGTCGATTTCTTCACAGAATCTGCTTTACTGTCATTGCTTGAGGTGCTGGCAGCACTAGGAGAGTTACGGCCACTAGATCGGATGTCTTCGTTGATGGGTGAGGCTCTACCATCAGGGCTAGCAGGTTGCTTCTTACGGCCACTACGTAGTGTAGACATCTAGCATTCCCCAAAACAAACCCCAAAGACACTATTAAGGTTAGAGTGACCTTGCAGTCCCTGCTAGACTCTGTTTTACTGAAGTGACCATGAAACTCTCAGAGAGCAGTCAGTAAAGACAGTGTTTGTTAACCGAACAAATTACTATCTCTGTCTTGCTAAGAAACCCCTATCACCCTGGGGGGAAAGGGAAAAGTGGTTATACCATACACAGAAATTTTACAGATAGGGAAATGTACATTGGGAGACAAGTACCCTAAGAGATATTTCATATAGAAATAAGAAATATAGCGCTTTTTCTCCCCTTCTGTTTCCACGTTGTGAAATAACATTCTCTCAAGCTCATCTAAATTAAGGTTAAAAAATGGAAAGCTATGGAGCAATGAGTCTTTCTCATTCTGTTCTAGAAGGCCCAACAGGGTTTATACTGAAATCATGGTATTTTTGAGCTCTGAAGAAAAGCATCAGATCCAACAGATTTTACTCAATGGTGTCTGCTAAAAAGGAGACTGCCAGGAAGACAGTAAGCTCTCCTCCAGCTCAAGTGCCGTGAGCACAACCAGCCACACCAATCATTTAAGGCCTCACAACAGTACTTTTGTTTTCAATTTCTATGGAGCTTTAGTGAAGTTCCCTGTGCTTCTTCCATGGTTGCATGGATGTCAAGCCATGGGCCTCATTCAAGCTAGAAGGGAAGCCTGACAGGACCACACCAAGACAAGGGAGCAGGGAAAGGCAGTGTTCAGTGCCGACCAGGGTAAAAGCATGCCACCTTGAAGGCAGAGGCTTGGAAGAAGAAGTCATAATGACAGGACCAGACGAGAGGACCTACTAGCTTTCCTTGTGAATGTCCTTGCCACAATCTGAACCCAAAAGATAAGAAAGGAAGGCAGACATAAGGACAGGAAAAAAAAAACACACGTCAAAAGTCTTCAAAAATGTATAGAGAAACAAACCCCCCCCAGTGCAAAAAAAAAAAAAAAAAAGTGGGGGTGGGGTGGGGAAGGGAACTTGTCACACTACCTAGGGAAGAGGCTGATTCTTAGAAGGAAGGCTAGAGAGGTAATGACCGGGGAAAACAGCCTTGGGCGGGAAGCCAAGACCAACCAGTGCTTTTCTCTCAGCTATTTCCATCACTGAGCAAGTCATTTAACTTTTAGGAGCTTCTTAAAGTTTCCCCATGTGTCAAATGGAGTCTTTTTCAAGCCTGGCTTCCAAGAAAGGCCGTGAGAATGCCTCTTCTTCCCTGCTACAGATGTGGAGGGCCACTGATGTGGACTTGGGTGGATGTATTTGGCTAGTCTGCTGAACTGTATCCCCTTCTTTCTCTTATTATTCTGTTATAAAAAATTATTCTCTAAGAAGGATACATTTGGAGATAAAGGGGCTACAATGTTATCACCTAGATAGGAATATCTTTTTCTGTGGATTCTAGTGTTATTCCTTCGTGTCTTCTAGGCCTTTGAGCATCCTGATGGCACTGAAGGTTAAGAAAGTGCCTTGTGAGCCTTGAAGCACTACAGAAGCACGCTCTAGCATAAGAATGATGAATAATGAAATGGCATGTTCACACTGCCCAAGTGGATGGTAACCATCACAGGGAACCTGTGACAGAGGTCAAGGCAGACAAATGTTTCTGAGAGACTTCCTGCCCAGGCAGAGCCCTGGAGGTAGCCCAGACACTGGAGATGGTGGGGCAGGGGAATGATGCCATGTCCTCAGGCCGTACCGAGCCGCGACTGCGTCGGGTCCTCATGCTATGCTTTCCGCTGAGCCCATCCTCTTCCTCTTTGACGGGTTTGAACATAAAGGGTGGCGGGTCCACTGGCTTCTCAATCGGGGGGAGCTCACCGTACTTCTTGAAGTGAATCCGACAGTCAGTGCACAAGAGGATGTTTTCTCGGCCGCCGTGGTGCCAGTCTTTGGAGGCTTCACAAAGGGTTGGGGGAAGGAGTGAAAGAGAAGTCAGTATGTTCCTGAACAACGAGGCTTACTAGAAGGAATGGCCACCCGGAAGCAGTATGCTTTGATAGAGAGTCAATATCCCAAATACCACATCTGCTTGGGCTGCGGTCTCACTGGGACATGATCAAACATTCCAGGATCCAGGACTGGCCTATTTCTGGGCTCAGAAGAGACACTTACAAGTGACTACCAGAGCCTTTTGTGTCTGCGAGGTGTGTGGTACCCCATGCAAGCACATGTCGCACATGCCACCTTTCCTGCCCACCTCCTCCAGGCTCTACCTGCCCCCCGCCGCCTCCAACCCCCCAACGAAGCCCTTTAGCATCACGCCCACAGGTTATGGGCAGGTTCGCTGTATCTGGCATTCAGAGTGCTATACTGTTCTGCTAAACAGAAAGTGATTATCATAAAAGAATTAATATGGGCAAGGAGTTTGTTGTATTCATTCCTCAACTTTCTCACTTATGTTGCAATTCAAAGTCAGAATAAATTATTGCCCCCTGCAGGCTTCAACTGTTACAATATCACTTATTTCAATTCATCAAATTTTAAAACCTTAACAGCGCCTGAGACCATCCTAGGCTAGTAAATCTGCCCAAAAAAAGTCTTAGCCAGAACAAAGCAGGGTGCAACATCTGTCACGCAGCACATACTGGTGGTGAAGCAGTGACGACAAGCGTAACCCTTCAGCTCCTGCTCGCTGTCTTCGCTGTCAAAATCATCTTCACTGGCGGAGCTCAAGTCCACTGAAGAAAGCAAGCAGCACACGGTTGAGCCAGGGAGAGGGGAGAAAAGAAGTGTTCAGATTAGCATTTCCCCACTGGCTGAAACGAAGCTGTTTCTTCTAAGAGCTGGATTCTCAGCTGTGCCCGGTGAGGCTGAGCAGGCAGCCAGCTCCTCTGCCCTTTGCTCTCCTCTTACGGTAAGATAGAACAGGCTCAGTCTAGGGGGAAGCCCACCCAAGATGATGGAGGCTACATGGGGCAGAGCCAGGAATTGTTTCTCAGCTGGCTATCTTTGGACAATCACAGTGCCTTAGTTCCTGAATGTGGGTAGGGGCCCAAGGCTCCAAGACACACATGTTAACAGTGGGAGGGCTTGCCTAAGGGCTGAAGCAGGAGTCCAACCTGCAAAGTGGTCTCTTGCCTCTCTGGTGTCCCCTACAGCATCACCTGGATGAGAACATCTATTCTTGTTCTGATGAAGAATGTGAAGAGGGCCAGGCAGCAGCAGGCTATGTGTGTGAGGGATTTAAATAGGTACTTTGCTCATGTGGGTAAAATGTCATGGCCTAGAACACAAATGTCAAATGTGGGGCTTGTATCAGGCTATTAAAATGCGTCCTGGACTGTGGTCAATAAGATGACTTTGGTTGGCCACTTCTTTGTGGAGTTAGAACAAGTCAGTCAAATCGTCTTATGCTAGTACTCTCAAAAGAAAAGTGTACTGTCAAGTGGTAAGAACTGTAAGCCTGACTACAGCAGACCCTATGAGTGCTCCTCAGCCAATCCAATGCTCATGGACTAAGAGAACGTGGGGGCTGGAAGGGCCAATGAGTAATCCTGGAAACTTTCTAATCCTAATACTTCCCATTTTCCTGAGGACAGAGGAATAGTGATCCAATTCAAAAACATGCCGAACACACATACACTCCCCTGGTCAGAGAGAGGGCTGAGAAGGGCCCTTAACTTCTATGTCCCATTTCCTGCTCTCCCCACCCCAATCCTGCCAAATATTAGCCAGGGATTCTGGCCTTTACTTACAGAATTCACTGGAGGGGGGTCTGGAGGGAGTATTGACTGGAGTAGAAGCTGTTCGAGTTTTAATCCTCCTAAATACAGCCTGCCTGCGGTGCCTCCGGTGGGCCCGGGAACTAGCAGCTTCTGGGGTTTTCTTCCAATAGTAATAAAAGGTGATTAACTCTCCCTGCAAAAGAGAAGAGCTGGGTATCAGTCAGGACTATGGTGGAGGAACACCTCTTCAAGTAGTTTCCTCTTTCTGTTGGAAACAGAAAATATGGTTTAATAATGGCTCCATAATGCCATGGCAACTACTTTTCTTAAGGCAAGGAGGAGCCCTAAGTAGAGAGGGCACATGTGTGCTATCTCCAGTCTCCTTAATATAACTTCTTCCTGGTCTCTGACCCAAAACATGTCTGATATGTATACAAAGGGGGTCAGGTTAGAGTTTGTTTCTGTCGTTTTGAGGAAGAGTTGTCCTTTTCACATTGTCAGTTAACAAACCAACCCTGAGTTCTGGCTATCAGCTTGTCCCCTGAGGCCACGGGATCTAAGGCAGTCGTGAGGATCAAAGGAAATCCAGGGGCTTCCAGAAACACTTCTAAACAAAGCATGAAGTTGGGGAGTGAGAGGGGAGAAGACACTTGAACCCGACTCTCATATGAACGGTTGTTAAAGGAAGCAAGACTATCTGTACAAAAGCACTGCTGGGAGCTGAAATCAGTCAATCAATGAACACTGATTAAGGAGCTCACAATCTAATGGGGAAGAGCACAAGCAAACAAGCCACCTAAGGGATAATTAGGAAATAATTAAGAGAGGGAAGGCACAAAGGCCTCCTGAGGAAGATAGGGTTTTTGTTAGGAAGTCCGGAGGCAGAGTTGAGGAGGAAGTGCATTCCAGATAGGAGGGAAAACCAAAGAGAATGCCTAGGGCTGAGTGTTTCCTTTGGGGAATAGCCAGGAGGCCAGTGTCACTGGACTGAAGAGTATGTGGCAGGGAAGAAGACTGGAAAGGCAGGAGAGGGCTAGGTTATAAAGGGCTCTGAATGCCAAACAGGACTTTATATTTGATTCTAGAGGCAATAGGGAGCCACTGGAGTTTACTGAGGAGGAGAGTGACATGGTCAGAGTTGTGCTTTAGGAAAATCACTTGGGTGACTAAATGGAGAAGGCCTGGAGGGAAAGGGAATGAGACAGGCAGAGCCTCCAGCAGGCTATTGCAATAGTACAGGTGTGAGATAAGCAGGGTCTGCATCAGAGCGGTGGTAGTGTCAGAGGAGAGAAGGGGGCGTATTGGAGAGATGTTGCAAAAATGAAATTGAATGACACTGGCCACAGATTATGGGTGTGAGAGATAGTAAGGAGTTGAGGAGGACACCTAGGCTAGGAACCTGAGGAATGGGGAGGCTAGTGTTTGCCTGCTACAGTGATAGGAAAAGGGGGGTGGTTTAGGGGGAAAGATTGTGAGTTCAGTTTCGGACATGCTGAATTTAAGATGTGTACTAGACATTTCATCTGAGAAGTATAAAAGGCAATTGGAGATGCAAGAGTGGAGGTTTGGGGTGGATAGGTAAATTTGAGAATCATTTGCATGGAGATGAAAAATTTTTACCTCCATGAGCAGATGAGATCGCTAGGTAGTATAGTACAGAGACAGGGCCCAGGATAGAACTTTGTGGGACACCTATGGTTGGGATAAGAAGGAAAAAAGGGCATGATCTTAGGAGCCAGCAAAGGAGATTGAGAAGTAGTTTTTTAAGCAGGAGAACAAGGAGAGAGCAGAGTCCTGGAAACCTAAAGAGAAAATGGTATCAAGTAGAAGAGAGTGATTAATAGTATCAAAAGCTGCAGAGAAGTCATGAAGAATTAGGACTGAGAAAAGATCATTGGGCTCATGTTTTGTCCAACCATTCTGGAGAACAATCTGGAATTATGCCTAAAGGGCTACAAAATCAGGGATACCTTTTGACCCAGCAATACCATTCCTAAGCCTGTATCTCAAAGAGATCAAAGAAAAGGGAAAAGACCTATTTGTATAAAAATATTTATAGCAGCTCCTTTTGTGGTAGCAAAAAATTGGAAACTGAGGGGATGCCCATCAACTGGAATGGCTGAATAAATTGTGGCATATAATTATGATGGAATATTATTCTGCTTTAAGAAATGATGAGCAGGATGGTTTCAGAAAAACCTAAGCAGACCTATATGAACTGATGCAAAGTGAAGTGAGCAGAACCAGGAGAACTGTATATACTAATAGCAATATTGTAATGACGATCAACTACGAAATACTTAGCTTCTTTAATCAAGACAATGATCCAAGACAATTCTAAAGGACCTATGATGAAAAATGTTATCCACCTCCAGAGGGAGAAACTGATTGCAGATTGAAGCCTATTTTTTAAACTTTCTTTATGTTCATTGCTTTTTATTTTTATTTTTAATTTTTGCAACATAGCTAATATAGAGATGTTTTACATGAAAGCTGCATCTCTCTAATCAAAGGTGATTTAGAGCATTTTTATATGACTATAGATAGCTTTAATTTCTTCCCCTGAAAACTGCCTGTTCATACATCCTTTGACCATTTATCAATCGGGGAATGACTTGTATTCTTGTAAATTTGACTCAGTTCTGTATATATTTTAGAAATGAGGCCTTTATCAGAGATACTAGTTGTAAAACATATATAACTGATATAGTTTTTGCCTTCCTAATGGGTGGGGGATGAGTGGGAGGGACAGAATCTGGAACTCAACATTTTTTAAAAAGGAATGTTAAAAATAAATAAAAAATTAAAATGAAGTGGTTTGTAACACACACACACACACACACGCAGAATTTGGATGGATTCATTTCAGAGAGTGATGAAACATCTTACCCACCTCCTGACAGAGAGGTGAAGAATTCAACAGTATAGAATGAGTCTTTTTTTTTTTTGGATGTGGCCACTGTCAAAACCATACATGTTTATAACAGGGTTTACATGCTTTTGTTCTCAACTGGGGTAAGGCAAAGGGGAAAGGGGAAAGGGTTGCAATAGGAAGGAGAAAAGGTAAATTTTTTTGCTGAATGGAAAAAATAAAATTAAGAAAAAGTAACACTAAAGTATGTTCTTTCCATACATTCCTAGGAAAACCAAACACCTGGGGCAACAGCAAGCTTCTAAGATGTTAGCTCAAACAAGACAAAGCATGAGGAAAAACAAAGCATGAGAATCTCCTAGAAGGAATCTGGTTAATTTGACTTAATCTTTCAAATAAGCAGTTTATTGAAACAAATCACCAGGACAGGGGGTATGGAGGAAATTACTTTAGTGGAACAAATACTGCCATTAGTGAAGTGAGTGAAGTGTATATATTAGCAGGAAGAGGCAAATAGTTGGATTTAGTGAAAAACAGTACAAGGCAATCAAACCCAACTAAAATTTTCATTTGGAATCAGAAAGCCAATATAAATCTAGTAGTTAAATACCCCATACCTCAAAGAATTAGCCTAAAAGAGGACTTGGGCTTGGCTATCTAAAAGACAAATGAGAAACCTAGGGAACTGTGAAGAGGCTAAGACAGACAAGAACTCTGAGCCACCTTCTTTACAGTTTTTAAATCTTGTTAGGTCTTGGAGGTTTTGGCCTTCTCCAGCCTAGATGCTGTCATTTTTTATTTTATACATGGAAGGGAAACAAACCAGTCGTTTGGGGGCAAAAAAGAATAAGAATAAATGCAATTACCACCAAAAAGAAGGAATCTTTTTGTAGACACTATGAGTAACCAATTAGCACATGACTTCTGGAACACCTCTGTCAACCAACCTACGGTGGGCTGTTTTAAAAGAGAAATAGTGAATGGACTTGGGATCCCACTGGCATAGGAAGCTACCTCTTAGTAGCCACTCTTCTACTGATACAGGTTGACACTCTCTTTGCAATTTAAGAGTCTTAGAGAGGTTCCCAAAGTAACCTGGGGCCCGGTTAAGTAATTTATAGCTTTGGTCTCACAGTCAGTATATGTCAGAGGTCTGACATCTTAAGCTCCAAACATAGCTCTCTAAAAGATAGCTATCTTGAAATATATACAAAATACATATGTGCACATATACACTGTACATATACCGCCCCCCCAACAGTGTTGAAGTATATGGCTTTTCCTTTGATTTTTAAAAATTTATTTATTTTCAGTTTTCAACATTCATTTCCGTAAGTTTTAAATTTTCTCCCTCTCTCTCCCCCCTCCTTCCCCAAGATGGCATGCAATCTGATATGCACTCTACACATACATTCCTATTAAACATATTTTTATATTAGTCATGTTGCACAGAAGAATTATAACGAATGGGAGAAACTATGAGAAAGGAAACAAAACAAAACAAAACAAAACAAAACAGAAAAGAGTCTGCTTCACTCTACATTCTGACTCCACAGTTCTTTCTCTGGATGCAGATGGCATTTTCCATCATGAGCCTTTTGGAAAAATTTTAGATCCTTGAATTGCTGAGAAGAGCTAGGTCTATCAAAATAAGTTATTGCACACTGTGGCTGTTACTGTGTACAATGTTCTCCTGGTTCTGCTCACTTTACTTAGCATCAGTTCATATAAGTCCTTCCAGGCTTTCCCAAAGTCCACCATCATTTCTTATGGAGCAATAGCAGTCCATTACATTCATATACCACAACTTGTTCAGCCATTCCCCACTTGATGGGTATTCCCTCAATTTCTAGTTCTTGGCCATCAAAAAAGGAGTTGCTATAAATATTTTTGTACATGTGGGACCTTTTCCCATTTTTATGATCTCTTTGGGATACAGCCCTAGAAATGGTATTGCTGGGTCAAAGGGTATGCACTTTTTTTATAGCCCTTTGGGCATAGTTCCAAATTGCTCTCCAGAATAGCTGGATCAGCTCACAACTCCACCAACAATGAATTAGTGTTCCAACTTTCCTACATCTTTTCTAGCATTTATCACTTTCTTGTTTTGTCATGTTAGTCGATCTGACAGGTGTGATGTGGTACCTCAGAGTTGTTTGGATTTGCATCTCTCTAGTCAATAGTGATTTGGAGCATTTTTATATGACAATAGATAGCTTTAATTTCTTCCTCTGAAAACTTCCTGTTCATATCTTTTGACCATTTATCAATCGGGGAACGACTTGTATTCTTATAAATTTGACTCAGTTCTCTATACATTTTAGAAATGAGGCCTTTATCAGAGACACTAGTTGTAAAAATTTTTTCAGTTTTCTGCTTCCCTCCTAATCTTGGCTGCATTGGCTGTGTTTGTGCAAAAATTTTCAATTTAATGTAATCAAAATTATCCATTTTGCATATCATGATGTTCTCTATCTCTTGTTTGGTCATAAATTTCTTCATTCCCCATTTTTCCTTTGATTTTTTACTTTACTTTTTTTTTTTTTTTTACTTTTTTTGGGGGGGGCAGGGCAATTGGGGTTAAGTGACTTGCCCAAGGTCACACAGCTAGTAAATGTGTCAAGTGTCTGAGGCCGGATTTGAACTCAGGTCCTCCTGACTCCAGGGCCGGTGCTCTACTCACTGCGCCAACCTAGCTGCCCCCTTTCCTTTGATTTTTTAAAAAAGTGTCTATAAACATGGTCAGAAAGCATTCCAGGTGAGGGGAATGTCAAGGACAAAGGTGCAGAGAAAAATAAGCAGAATAGGAGGGGGAAATATGCTATGATTTGGCTGAGAGAGCAAAGTATCTCTAAGAAAGATTTGCTTACTAATCACAATCTTAAATTAAGTGACGTTAATTTTACAAAGCTTCACATCAGGAATACTGATAAATGTTTTCGCTTCAAGTTAATGAAATGTTACCCCCAATATAAGAGCTTTTTTGTAATTTTTAAAATTTCAATGTGAATGTGGAGCTAGGTGGACTCAAAAACTGCCTCAGGTTCTGGTTTAGAAGATGAAAATGTTCACTTCTAGACAGCCTCTGAGTTCCAAGTGAAGTTGATGTGATGATGAAAATGTCTTGCAATTTCAAGATCTTGAGAAGAAAGATAATGCTTAAAGAAAAAAAAAAGGTACAATGTCCCATCTAGTCTTTCACTGCAGGGACTTTCAGCATTGTCCAGTATAGACTTGTTAATTCCCTCTCTTCTGAATATTTGAGTCTATAGTTAACAAACGAGCAAAAACACCAGGAAAAACATTATAATCTGAGAATCCATTCCTGTATAGCCAACAAGAAAACTTTCCAATAAAGATAATGCCACAGCAAGAAAAGAGCATGCCCCACAATGACACACAATGGGTGAAGCTCTGAATTGGTCCAGCTGATCTGAAAAGCAATTTGGAACTATGCCCAGGAAGTTAATAAACTGTGCATATCTTTTTACCCAGAGATACAGCTAGGAAGCCTATACTCTAAAGAGCTCAAAGAAGGAAAATGTCCTGAATGTACCATCACAGCTTTTGCTAGTGGGAAAGAACTTGAATTTAAGGAAGAGGCAGGCATACCAATTGAGGAACAGCTGAGCAAATGGTGGTACATGAATAAAACATAATGTTATTGGGCTGTTAGAAATGAGAAAACAGCTGAGAAATCTGGTGAGGCCTCCACAAACTGATACAGAGCAAAGTGATCAGAACCAGGAGAAGTTACACTACTACGACAATCCTGTAAAACAAACAATTTAATGACCACGGCAATAACTCCAGAAGCACGTATGGCGAAGGATGCTGCTTCCCTCTCGGCAGACAGGTGAGGAGCTCGCATGAGGAATGAGGCACACTTTTCACTTGACTATGCACATTTGTTACAAAAGTTTGGTTTCTTTTTTTCCATGGAGGAAATAAATGCTCGATAAAGAGTTGTAGTTAAAAAAAAAGTAGCCCTAAAATGCCTTACAGCTCCCCAACAGAGTGATCTACAAGGACGCCTTTGACCCCAATGAACGATACTTGGAGCTCTAAGGAACCGCAAGGAGGCCCAGTCAGACAGGAAGCTGAAGGTTCTGCTTCTCAGCCTCGTCCTCCTAGCCCTCCCCCCCTTGGGGTCGTCTCTTCACTTCAGGGCTGCCATCCCCGAGCCTGTCTCGGCTCCACTCCCATTTATTCACCATCCTCCTCAACACCCTCCATTAAACCAACGAGGCTTTCCATGTGGCCTGCACATGCTATCTCATGTAAACTCCACAATCAGCCTGGCAGACAGAGGCCATTACTGTCCCCATTTTACAGATGAGTAAACCAAGGCAGAGGTTTGCCCAGGAGCCCACAACTAGGAAGTGTCTGAGACAGGATTTGAACTTGGCAGAGGTCCTATTATGATTGCTCATCATGGCACAGAAGTGAGCCTGGGTTTTTTTTTTTTTGGAGGGGTAAGGCAGAGGGCAATTGGGGTTAAGCAACTTGCCGAAGGTCACACAGCCAGTAAGTGTGTCAAGTGTCTGAGGCTGGATTTGAACTCAGGTCCTCCTGACTCCAGGGCCAGGGCTCTACTCACTGCACCACCTTGCTGCCCCTCGTGAGCCTGGGTTCTTAAACGCTCTGTCAGTGAAATGTAAACTCTGGAAGGTCACAGCAAATAAGCAAGATCTCAAGTACACGTCAGGAGACGGACACTGTGCTTGTCATCCATGGACAGGCCTCGCTAGTTCTGGAGAGGTTCATCACCAGATATGCTGCAAGGTGATAAATTCTTTGACCAAGGCAATTTTCAAAGATAAGCTACTAATGGGGCATAGGGGAGTTGAAATCCATGATGGAAGGAAGTAGTAAGAGTACATGCATGTGCATGTGCTTTTTGGGGTATACGCAGGCCCACTTGTAAACTCCTTTTCCATTTCAAATGTTAGGAAAAATGCTATTGTCACTGCAACCATTTGATTCCTTTCATTAAAATGTTTTTAGTTGCTTCAGGCTATACAAAATAGCCTCTACAGAAATATTCATTCAAGACTTCTAACAAATGCCACTGGCTATCATCAAAAGTACGGAGTACCCTGAACAAATGGGAAACATCTAGTCCATGATTTTCAGATCTGTAAGTCAAATGAAGAGGAGAGAGAGAGAGAGAAGAGAGAAGAGAGAAGAGAGAAGAGAGAAAAGAGAAAGAGAGAGAGAGAGAGAGAACAGCAGCAGCAGCAGCAGTAACAATTCTAGGTAGTTCTAAGGAGCAGTATCCATGGAGAACAAGTCCAGGCTGAATCCTGGCTATGCTCCTTATCTGGGAGCAGAGTAATGTAAAAAAAAAAGTCAGAAAGCCTGGGTGCAGATCTTGGTCTTTGTGGGCAAGAAATGTTACCTCTCTGGGCTTCGACTTTCCTTCTGTGCGTGCCAGAGTCGAGGATCTGAGAAGCCTCTTCGAAGGACTACCCCAGGCTTCAATTTTCTGCTCTGGCATCCTATGACTGCTCTGGGAGATCCGAGAAGTCACTTTACCGCTCTGATTTCAGTTCAGTTGTTTCATCCTCAAAATGCTGGGGGAGGGGGTCGGGTAGGAATGCCACCTTGTTCTATTTGAATCATCTATTCTTTTTTTCCCCTCATTCTCTATCCTTTTAGTCACATGACTTTATCCCCCCCCCATTCGATTTTTAACATTTTTAAAGTTTTGAGCTCCAAATTCTATCCCTCCCTCTTTCTCTCCCCTCCCCCCTCATTGAGATGGTAAACAATCAGATGTAGGTTATACATGTGCAATTATGTAAAACATTTCCATATTAGTCATTTTGTACAAGAAGATTCAAATAAAAGAAAAGAAAAGAAAGTGAAAACTATCCTGCTTCCGTCTGTATTCAATCAATATCAGTTCTTTCTTTTAGGCAGACAGTACTTCATCATTAGTCCTTTGGGATCATCTTGGATCATGTTGAAGATAGCTAAGTCATTCACAATTCTCCAACAAACAATGTTGCTGTCAGTGTGTACAGTGTTCTCCTGGTTCTGCTCACTTCACTCTGCATCAGTTCATGTGAGTCTTTCCAGGTTTTCCTGAAATCACCTTCTTGTCATTTTTTAGAGCACAAGAATATTCCATCACAGTCACACACCAATTGAATCATCTATTCTGTGGTCCACAATGAAGACTTGCAACATACTTGTCAGAGAGACGAGAATGGAACTGGAAGGATAATCTTTGGTGTGTCTGAAAGCAGACTTCTCTCCTCCAGGCCATCACATGTTTAGGTATATGGACATCCATATGTATGTGCATGCATGCTTGTACTTCCCCTTTTCTCTCCCCTCAAAATGGGCTACAAGTGCTGCCACAGCGGATGGATGGCCCATCATGGGACCTCACGGTGCTATAGCTGCACAACCTCCAGATCTCCTCCCTACCTCTTTCCTTCATGCCTTGGAAACGGATTTATAGTAAATACTTTTGTCAGAAAGAGGGAATAAGTTAAGAGACTGAAAATTGTAGACATGTAGTAAAGAGAAATCAGAACCATCTCCACTTTTTTTCTGTTAGAAATCATGTCTGTAAAGTCACTTCAGAGCATAGTCACCCTCTCAAACCACCCAATGCTGCCAAAGGACGTTGTGTCCCTCACTACAGTTGAAAAAGTAAACAGGCTAAAAAAAGCCACATGGTACTACAGCTCAATCATCTATGCCAGTAAAGCAAAACTCAGGCTCCTAATCCTAACCCACTGAAGTTCTCTTCAACGAAGGAGAATGAAAGGACCAGGCCTCCCTTGTCCTCCCCTAACTGGAACTGTTGTCACTGGGGAAGTCTGGAATTAGAGTACAGAGCTTGGATGGGAGAGATGAAAATTAGGCTACAATGAAGGGAGGAGAGAAATGAGAAAGGATAAAGAGAAGGGAGAGGGAGAGGGAGAGGGAGAGAGAGAGAGAGAGAGACAGGCAGGGCAGAGAATAGTCATTTATATAGCACCTACCATGTGTCAGGCACTGTACTAAGCCCTTTTTAACAACTATTATCTCATTTTGAACGAAAAGGAAGGGATGTTGCCCCTGCTTCTGATGAATTTCAGGTCCATGTTAGGCCTGTGATGCAACAGCACCAGCCTGCCACTGGCACACTACCTATCACCTCTCTGGGTCTCAGATTCCTCACTTAAAAAATGCAGGGGTTGGACCTGAGGGCCTTTGAAGCTCCTTCCAAAATTAGATCTAGGATCTCATAAAAATACAGCAGAAACAGCACCAAGTTACTTTAGGCCACAGCAAAGCAAAATGACTGTGTGAAGTCAGAATCAATTACTAGAGTCACCCAATTAAGACAGATTTTGCAAAATTCTGTAGGCTTTTAAAGTTTTATCTATAGATTATGAAAGAGGGAGACTGACGCTCACAGAGGTTAGATGATTCACCCAAGACCATACCGTAAGTTAATGGAAAAGCTAAGGATGAAGAAGCCCTGAATCCTAAACCCCAACTGTGCTCTCTATTAACCCCCCTCCCCACCACCCCTGAATGAAATGAGCTTAATAGCAGACAAAGGTCAATGTCATCGGTATCACAGGGATAGTTTTAAAAATAGCTAACAAAGCATTCTTAGCAGATTTCACAATCTGAATACCACTGATCTTAAACTGATAAACACAGACTTTGAAGGGACCCCTCTATGTCAAGTTTAGGATGAAAGTTGATGAGAAAGTATAACAATATAAATAAAAATTCCAGGCCAGGTTTTATTAGCTGTCTGACTTTAAATGCTGTAATGTCTACCTAAGAGATTAAACACTGGAATGGAGCAAATCTGAGGGATTAGAAACAGCATATTGGTGACTACATGGGTGGCAGGGTCTTGAGCACAAACAAAAGAACATGTCGGGAAAGCTTTGGTTCTACAAATAGGGAGCAAGGAGCTCCTGGCCTCTCTGGGAGTAAAGTCAATTCAACTTTCATCAAACATGCATAGTGTATGCTGCAGAGACCCATTGCACATAAATTCAGAGAACAAAAGCTGCTGCAGAAATCAATAGCCTACTGAAACATTAACACAGGCAATCATTGATCAAAAGCTCCCTTTACAAAGGCAGCCTTGCAAATTAGCTTCTGCTTTTGCTCACAAGCAAACACAGAGGCATAAATGCTGTCGACATGAATGGCCTGTAATGATCATTTTGTTCCTGGTGATCTCACCTCATCTCACAACAAGGTCTTCTAGTCAACACATCTTACATCTCTGGGCTATGATTGCTAACAGCATGAATAACCAAACTGGTTTAGCGCCCAGTGAGGGAGAAAGGCTGGGGCTGGGGGGGGGGGGGGGGGTGGTGGAGAGAGAAGGTCATTTTGAATCCTCAGTGTTCTGGGCAGCAGTTCTTGGCAAGAGAAGTGCTCCTTACCAATTAGTCTATCTTTAGCAAATGTTTAAACACTCTCTCTCTCTCTAGTGTCCGGGCTGGATTTTTCCCTCAGTTCATCCACTAACAGTCACCAATAATTAAGATATTCTGCTCATATACTGAGTTATCAGTTTTGTCAACTCTGGATCTCCCCTTCCCCCAACATATCCTACCCACCAAGCAACCACAGCCTCAGAAATGAACACGATTGCATTCTCCTGATTTTCCTAAAAAAAAGGAGGGAAGCAGAAAGATAGCTGGGGGTGGATAGGTAGGAAATAACACCACCAAAAATATCACACACCAAAGAGAAGAATTAGAAAAGGGTGTGTGTGTGTGTGTGTGTGTGTGTGTGTGTGTGTGTGTATATGTGTGTGTGTGTGTAAATCTTAGCTCAGCTCTCCCCAGTGAGAGGTGAGACGTAGCATGTCAGGTTAACAACAGGCTTCAGACATTGGAAGCTCACTCAATTTTCAGTTACCTTCTGCAACAACACATCACTGCTAACAGGGCCAGGCCACATGTAAGAATTGGCTGAGGGTGGGGTGTGAGTGGGAAGAGGGGAAATGTTTCCTTGGCCCAAGGCAACAGCTCTCCTCTGGCCCCATTTCCATTTCTCTGCCCTCCCGTGCTATGCTGCAACTCAATCAAGATTGCTAATACACCATAAAATGCTGGGGTCAGGGCAAGCTGTATTAACAACTCAATTCCCTCTGCAAAACACACACACACACACACACACACACACACTCAGTCACACACACACACTCTCTCTCTCTCTCTCTCTCTCTCTCTCTCACAACACCCACCATTGTCAGTGTGGCCCTGCCTGGCAGTTTTTCAAATGTTCAACAAAAAGTACATGCTGCACTGGTGTGTGTAGCCCCAAGTGTCCGTCTGCGTGTGGATGTGAAAGCCTCTAACAGCTCCAATGGAGAGGACTAGTTGTTTCTGGGATGACCATCATATATGCTTATCTATTTCCTTGAGAATATTTGTTATGGTAAAACAGTCAGGTGGAAACACCAAAATTGCTCTTTAATTTCTTCTGGGCAGTGCTCCACCAGGGGAGGAAATGCAGTAACATGCTTGACCCAATGGGGAAAGAAAATTAAGTAAACTAAGTCCCAGCTCCTCCTTCTTCCTTGGACTAAGTGACAAGGGAGTAAGAGTGTAACAGAGATCCCTTGAGAGGATGGCCCTATAAAGAATGCCAGGAATAAAGAGATTGTGGGTCAATCCTGAAACTCATTCTACAGCAGGATGTTTCCAGAATTTACCTAACAGACAGTAGCAAATAGTTTCTCTTGCTCTGGCTTCTTTGTCAGACCAATTTAAAAAATGAATGAAAGCTAACACAAACTTGGGAAGGGAAGGGACTGGAATCAACTGCTTTCCTGCCGGCTCATCCAGAGGTCATGCGTTACAACTTCCAAATTAGCTCTCATTTAAAACATTCTACTTTCATTACCATCAAAACAAACCATGGCACCCTGGAGAAAAAGGGGGTCGGCGAAACAATGTTCCAGAATTCCCAGTGACCTAACTCCTAACACACATTGAGCAGGAGCCTCTGCAAAAGAGTGCAGCTGCTATTCATGAATCAAGAGCCTCAATCCTATGGGAATCAACTCCCACCCCATCAGGAAAAGTTGAGAGTAACATCCTAAACTCTAGCGAGTTAACAGCACTTTTATCTAAGGAATGAGGTACTTACAGGAACTGTTACTTACATTTTTATTCTCATAAAATCCCTTAAGATTAAATAGGAAGTAGAAATTAGGATATCCTACAGGTTAGAAAAAACAAGGAATTGACAGACCCAAGTCACCCAACAACATATAGTAAATCTACCTAAAGGATAAAATCCCAGTTCTTGTAACTGACTACATTCTAGAAACCTTTGTACTGATACTGCAAAGTTCTGTCTTAAAAGCATTTTTTAAAATTTCATTACATACTGACGACAGAGAGGTCTAAATGGGAGGATACAAATGCCCTGGGCATGGTATTTAATAGTGCCCAGATACATTTTATACTACCATCAAGAAAATGTTGACGGGTTAAGGCTGAATCCGACAACTTACCTTGACCTGAATTAGACAGGGAAATCTGAATCAACAGAGCTTGGTATCAATCCAGTCTTTTCCTTTTCACACTTTATTAGAGGTTCTTAACCTTAACAATTCTGTTCTTATGATCCCAAACCTATACAATACTGTCAATTAAGATAAATAGGCTTTTGCACATTCTAATTAAGCAACAGGATAGGACAGACTGTGCAGCAGAACTGATTAATGTACAACATGATGTGCACACTGATACTCCCAAGTCACTGGTGTTAGAAATCAAAGTGTGTGGGAGAAATTTTGCTTTTTACTTAAAAAAAAAAAAGAAAAAGAATTGTTCTTGTGCTACAGAAGCATTTTCCCAAGAATTTGTGGGCACATACTAATTTAACTGCCAGTCAACAAGCATTTATTAAGTGCTTACTATGTGCAAAGATCTGAGATGCAAAGAGAAGCAAAAATATGGTCCTTGCCCTCAAGAAGTGCAAATTCCAATGGGGAAGACAACATGCGAACAACTGTGCGTATAAGACGTGTACAGTGCAAATGGAAGGTAATCTTGGAAATGGGGTGGGTGGGGAAGGATTAAGAGTGGATTGGCTTTTGCTGGTGATGCTGGAAGAGGACCAAAATGACTTCATGAGGTTGAGGTCAAGGTGCAGTGTGTCTGACTGTGACTGATCAGACCAATAAAAGGTTGGAAGGCTCCACCAGAGGTTGGGCACAAATAGTCTGTACGAACAGTATGAATAGTGGGGTGGAAGGGAGATTGGGAGTGGGGAAACACCAGGAAAAGTCTCCTACAGAAGCTGGCAGGAATGGGGTTGTCTTGAAGGAAGCCAAGGAAGATAGGAGGCAGATATGAGGTGGAAAAGCATTCCCAACATGGGAGACAGGTAGTGAAAATGTCTAGAGTCAGAGATAGTGTTTGTGTGAAGAATGGTAAGGCTAGTGTTGCCCGATTAGATTAGTATGGAGTAAAGTAGGAGAAGCCTGGAAAGACTGGAGGGGCAGGCGGGAAGGATGAGGAGGGAACGAGCATCTTTCTAGTGCCTACTGTGTGCTAGGCATTGTATGTTTTTATAAACATCATCTCATTTGATTCTCACAACAACCTTTCAGGGCAGATGCTATTATCAGCCCTATTTTACAGTTGAGGAAACTGAGGCAAATAGAGGTTGTTATTTGCTCAAGGTCATGCGAGTGGTTAGATGTCTTAGGCTGGATTTGAATTCAGGTCTTCCTGACTCTGGGCCCAGCCCTCTGTGCACTGTAGTGCTGCCTAGTTACCTCTAGGCAGCTGCGCCAGGTAGGAAGGGGAGAGGTTGTAAAGACCTTTAAAAGCCCAGAGGAAGCAATAGAGAACCACTGGAGTTTACAGTGTGGTGACTGCTCAGGCCTATGTCTTGGGGAGATCATTTTGGAAGCTGAGTGGAGGATGGATTGGAGTGGGTAGAGACTTGAGGCAGGGAGGCTACTGCCAGACAGACCAGCTATGACATGATGAGTGCCTTAACCACAGAGGCAGCTGAGTGGAGAGATGACAACACAAGAAATCTAGTGAAAGGGAAAAAACCACGTTGTACCATGGAGAGATTTGGCCACTGGTGATGCCTGTGATAGTCACGGGGATAGTAGAAAGGGGCAAGTTGCAAAGGGGTAGGACTTGTGTGAGATGATGACTTTTGTGTTTGACCTCTGAGTCTGATATGTCCCCGGACCATCCAGTCTGAGGCAGCTGGTGATACGAAAACAGTTTCTGTCCTCAAGAAGCTTACATTCTACTGAGGATACAAAATGTACAAAGATGATTAAAATTCATAAAATGTCACATTCAGAAAAATTACAAGTGTAATGTCCATCTAGCATTATTGGCTAATGTTGAAATTATTAGGAATTGCAATGTTGTTCCATTTTTGTAATATTTTTACTTGTAAAAAAAAAAAAAAAGCCCCCCCACCCCCCCCAATCTGGTTCCTCATTTGGTTGCCTTAGGAAAAGGGAGAAGTAAAACTACCAGCCAGGGTACAGTAGAATGTCTTTTAATCTTGTGTTTTTCTAAGGCCGAACAAGCACTTTAGAAGTGTGGTACTGGTTGGCTCTGTGTGTACTGCCTTTGTCCCACAAGCCTTGCTCTGCTGCCCCCATCCACGACTGGTTCTAGAGGGCTCAGCACCAGATCTGACCTAGCATCATACGCCCCTGAAAATTCCAACAGGACTCCCAGGGAAGAGATTTCCAAGCCTACATCTCTTGATTATATTCTTCAGGCCAGCTTAGGGAGGAAGGAAGGTGGGAAGGGAAAGGGAGACACACTAATCATTAGGAAGAGAAAGCCAAACCCACAGGGAGAAAGTGCCTACAGACAATGTCTGAGACACCTTTCAATAGTATTTGTCATTCTGATCCTAGAGTATAACTGATGTCTTATTTTCACCACATTCACAGTCTCAATCAGACTTCTTACTAGAGAAGAGAATGATCTCTTTATTTTCTTCTGAAAAAACCACCTAAATTCTAGTAGCAGCGGCAACTCACATTTGGATGACACCTTATGGTCTGCAAAGTATCCTTCTCACCACCACTCCATAAGGTACATGGACTATTAACCCCATTTTACAGATGAGAAAACCGAGGCTCTTCTTAGAGGTGGTGGCTTGCCCATAGGTGGGATTTGACCTCAGGTCTCCTGAGTTATTAGCACTCTCTTCACAAAAATGCAATTGTATCTAATCTTATACAAATTATTCTTCTCTTTTACTCTTCAGAGAAGAAAAGGATCGATCGAATCTGAGGGCAGACTATGGGTCAGACTGTGGACAGGCTTGAATAATATTGCTAAATATCACTGCTGGCATGGAGGGGCAGCAGGGCAGGAGGCTGATCTGGCCAGCAGGAAACCATGGGGCTTGCAGGGAAGGATGACTGGTAACTAAAGCTCTGTTCCTTTAGGCTCCTCCTTTCAGGCCACTAAGTGAATCTTCTCATGCCTAAAGAAACCCAAGATACTGTTGGCTCGCTCTCACTGGAACGACACTCTATGTTTTACAAAGTATTCTCTCAACCCTGCTTTGAGGCACGTAGTGCAAGTAATACTAACCTCATTTCACAGATGGGGAAACTGAGGCCAAATATCCAATGATCTCAGAGTTAGCCTGCCAGTCTAGGACTGAACAAGGAGAAGCCAAAAAGCATTGTTCATACTTGATTCTATGCTGGTGGCATGAGCCTGCCATAGATTACCTGAGCCTGGACTCCTTCAGCTCCCTGAACAACAACCTGGAAAAAGGCCCAAATGGAAGAGGTTGCTATCAAGAAACTCAGTGCTCTTTTTCACACTGTCACTTTAATGTCTACTTGAGGCAGGCAGTGTAGGAAGTAACCTGGAAGATGAAAGCATCTGGATGTTCCTGTAATTACTTTTTTTCACCTGCACATGATGTAACACAGATATGTTCTTAAGGGTTCACCAGTATCCCACACCTTGTGAAAGGCCGCCCTCCAAAGTGTTAGTTCACAGGACCATCCTTCTTAGAGAGGATGGGCCAAGACTCCCATAGAGAGCCCTTCAACCTGCTGTGCTGGGTTTTCACAAAGCTCCACTTCTTCATTTTAATTAAGAAAAAAAAAATTCACTAAAGTACAAATAAATCAGATGTGAGTCAGCCCATTTCCTGTGTGCGAGAGACACAGGCAGTGAGAACCCTTAAAGTCAAAAGCAGCTACTTTTGTTTGCCGCCTCCCAGTTTCCTTCATGCTTCCAGAGTGTTGTTCCCAAACCTAGATAAAAAAACACTCCCTTGTTTAAACTGATTTACAAATATTATCTCATTTGATCTCCATAACCCTGGGAGGTAGGTGCTAGTACTGCCCCAGTGTGACAGATGAGGAGATGGAGGCAGACTTCAGTTAAGGGTCTTGCCCACAGTCACACAGGTAGTGCGACCTAAGGTCAAATCTGAACTCTGGTATTCCTGACTCGGGTCCAGCGTTCTATCCAATGGGCCATCCAGCTGCAACAAACATGGGCTAACTCACCCTTTGGAGGAAATGAAATATCTTCTAATTAAATTTACTTCACAACCCTCAACAGCTTGGGGCCCTGTCCATTACAAAAATCAGCAAACTTTTTTTCATGAGGATGACCTGAGATAGAGAGCTGCCCCACTCCAGGGAAAGAAGTACTCTACCACTGGGTTGAAATTGTATCAGAGGCACATTTAAGAAAAACATTCGGGGCAAGCACAAGAGACCATGCACGCAGGCACGCACACACACATGTGAACAAGCGAGCACGCGCGTACACGCACGTGCGTGCGCACACACACACACACATGTTCAAGGGAAAATGTTTCACTACTTCTTGCTCCCAATTGTTTCAACCATCACAGGATATGTCACAATCAGCATAAGCAATTCGATGCTGATGTCCTTCCAGAATTCTCACTTAACTGACTGCTACACCTAAAAGTGGCTTGCTTAGGAAGGCACTTGCTAAGAAAAGAGAAAGTTCTCCAGTTTATTTCCAGATCTGACAGAATTATGCCACAAAGTCATGTCCATGGAATCGCCTGGGCTTCCCTTGCCCCATACACAGGATGGTTATTCCCAGGGAAGGTTATCTACCCCCTCCAGGCAAAGTAGAATCCTTCAAAGGAAGGGAGGGGGCTAAGTAGAGAAAATGGCCC
Organism: Trichosurus vulpecula; assembly: GCF_011100635.1. NCBI lineage: Eukaryota > Metazoa > Chordata > Mammalia > Diprotodontia > Phalangeridae > Trichosurus > Trichosurus vulpecula. The sequence continues at coordinate 21,239,157 of NC_050574.1, read as the reverse complement.
CATATCAGGGAGTCACTCTGATTATGCTTAACAAATTAAGAGATTTTTAAGAGCTGGAAGAGCCCTTAGATGTCATCTCGTTCAACCAATACCTGCATAGGACTCCCCTCTACATTATAACATCCCTACATAACAAGGGCACAGATGAAGCAACAGGAAGACATGCTTAAAGTTTTGCTAGAACGGGAAAACAAAAAGGCTACTCCCCTCTCCCTGTACCCTGCCCCATCTGAACTTATTAAATTGAAATTCTCCCAAACACTGTCATTAGACAGATACTGGCTCACAACACCTGGATACCCCTGCCAAGCCTTATACAATGATAAAGGCATCCTTTATTATCAGCACTCAGAAAACAAAGAAGCCTTAAAAATGATCATTCAAACCTTGGGTTTTTTGTTTCTGATTTTTGCAGTGAAACTGTGAGCTATATGTGCTCCTCCAGGGTTCCCACCCCCTCCCCCACAAGCTGAGTATTTCATTATTTCCTGAATTCATTTTATTAGAGTTCAGGAACAGGGCAAGTGGGATTTCACTGCTGTAAGCTTCTATCACCACCACAGTACCTTTCTCACTCATTTCTGGTTCCTGTAACTAAGCTACAATTTCACCAGCAAAGGAGGAGAAGGGGCAGGGGGGCGGGGAAGAAAGAGCTATGAAGCTGTTAAAACCACCCTTTTCCATCTCGCAAACATTTTTCTATTTATCTGCCCTTCATTACAGGCGCAATCTTATTATCTCTGCTCAGCATCAAAGTGACATCCGTCAGGGTCACCCTATAAAATATACATTGGCAATGTTACATTTAATGACAGGAGCGGGAAGAAAGATGAAGGATGGGAGAGCGTAGAATACTGCAGGACATTTGAAAGGGATCATCAGTTCTATCTGTGCATTTCCCGAGGTGATAATTGAATGACAGGGGCTAGAGGGAAATCCATCTTTGAGCTCAAGAAAGGACTGTCAAGAGAAAAGGGTTTTGTACCGGAGGCATGTAATGGCTGCCAGCCTCCTCGTCGGCTGCTCCAAATATTTACGGCTTTTATGTACACATTGAAAATTATCAGCCATCATCAGCTTTGGAGAGTCAAATGTAAGAATCAAGGATGGACTTATTCATGACCAAGAATGGACTGAAAAGGTATTTAATGTTGTTGCTCGCATCCCCTTCAGCTAATGTAGCACAAGATGAACTGTGTAAGAATACAGACGTGGGAGAATGCCAACTCCAGGGTCAATATGTCTTTCTGGCTATGAAATAACTGACCTGATCACCCTCAGCCTCTTCCTACATCTTGACATTAAGTCAATACAACTTAATTTCACAAAAGACTGAGAATACCCTGGGTAAAGCTAAGGCATTTGGGCTAACTTCTCTTGCAAAGTGTGGGTGCATTTGTACACATCAATGACACACTGATTTTCCTAGTCCGGTGGTAAACAAAATGAAGCTAGGTATTATGACTTTAATGCGCAGACTCCTGGATGAACGACAAAGTGGGTAAGCAGGTCTTCCACCAACAAAAAGGTAACATTAATGTTTTGGGGGGAGGCGTGGAACTACCTAAGTCCAGGCATACACATCTTCCCAAAGGAGACTGTAACTTTTCTGGATTGATTTGAGAAAAATGCTGAGGAAGTTTAACTGTACAAATTGATGACTACCAGGTAACAGGAAAAACACTAATCTGGAGGGAAGGAGGAAAGTAACAGAAAGGGGAAAAGGCCACAAAGCATACTTTGTCTGTGTTATTGTAAAAGGTCAAAAGCTCATTAAAGCCTCAAAATCTATTCTGCAGCCAGGTCAACTGCACATCAGAGATCTCAGCGGTGATGGAGAGCAGAAGAGGAAACAAAGTCTTCCATCCCTAGAAATTAGAGTGCTCCCAATCTCAAGCCCAAACCAATACACAAAAAAAACTAAGGAATCTAGTAGTGAGTATCCATTCATTGGCAAGGAAATCGTGACTGATTTACACCCAGGTTTACTCTCTATAGACTTTTCTGTTTGTCCCCAGCTGCCTTTTCACCCTGGAAATGTCTCTTTACCTGTGACTCCCTGATCCAACTGGCGAGTTCCTGCCTGGTACATCCATGTGAAGAAGTGTCCAGGCCTCGTTTCTCTGCGGGCTCTGCTACTGACTCTCCAGACTTTCTCCACTCTCTCATTCCTACCCCTGGCCGTTCAGCTCACTTTTAAGTGTTGGTTTTCCACCTCTTCTGACGTATCCTTGGGTAGAGTTATCACATCAACTAATGCACCAAGCAGTGGTATACTTCAACTCTGAAGAGTCGGGTGGCACTTATTTATGAAGGTTTTCAAATATGGGACAAACAACGGCAGTCCAAAGATTACCTACTAGCACTTCAAAACTCTTGGGGACTAATAAGTGTTTCTGTAGGTCTTTTATTTATGCATTAAAGTTCAGGTCCCTGATTCCCACTAATCCATCTAATAAGATAGTTCTAAAAAGAAGATGACTTTTCCATCTCAAGAAAAGCTTCTCTTCTGCATAGCTCATTAAGGAGCCCAACTGCCTTTGAAAAACTCAGATGTTGGTACTTCTCTCTCTGGTAGCTATGTATGTATAGTTTTGGACAGACAGCTAGATGCCTGTCTGTAGATTTGGGTTATTTGCTCTGTTTATATTTTCTCTGTTTGTATTTGCTCGGAAGTTCAGGGTGCTGGTTTTTCCACCTGAACTAAGTGAATGATATATGTATGATTAATTAAAATAAGATTGTTAACCCCTTAAAAAAAAGCTTCTCTTGTAAAATCAGAGCAGGGGTTGAGGTGTTCATGAGCTGATTTTTAGTGGAACAGATGTTTTTGCTTTCTTTAAAGATCTTTGATGACCCACACAAGTTTTGGCTTGACATTATGCCAGGCTATTTTTGTCCACTACTATTTCTATAGCTAGGTATTTTTTCCTATCACATCACTGGAGCCTTCTAGACGAGTCCCTAGTGTATATAAAATAGGTGAAAATACAAGCCTTAAAAAACAACAAAAATCACAGTAGTTTTTGGGTTCATGTGTGTGTGTAGGAACTCATTCCAAAAGTCCATGAATATATAAATGTAGGTACCAGATTCCCCACTATTTATTTCTTCTGTTTCTCCTCACATGCCACTAAACAGAACCTGCCAGCTTAACCTTGTTTGCCTCAATTTCCTCATCTGTAAAATGAGCTGGAGAAAGAAATGGCAAATGCTCCAGGATCTTTGCCAAGAAAACCCCAAACGAGGTCAATGAAGATTCAGACATGATTGAAAAAGTTAACAGCTTGGCTCGCCCCACACAGTGACCAGTCCTGCCTTTTTACATCTGCACAAATTTGCTGAGCGTGATACAGAGTCCTAGTGTTGTTCTGATTTGCATCTCTCTCGTTACTAGTTATTCAGACTGATCTAGAGATTGTTAATTGTTAGAAGTTCTTGGAGAGCTATTTGTTCACTCAAGTCACATTCTCTACTTTGAGTTTACTGTGGTGTGTGGTAGAACATGTTGTTCTAACCTTAACTGCTGCCAAACCGCTTTTCAGTTATCCGATTAATTCTTACTAATTTTACTCTATTTTTAAATATTGTTTTGTGTTCTTGAGTATTGAGTTCATTTGTTTTTGATTCTCTCTTATCTAGTCTGTGCTACTTTTCCATTTTAACATTAGTACCTAGTAGTTTAGGTGGTTGTTGTTTTATAGAATAATCTGAATTCTATTCCTTAGCAAAAACATTTTGAAGTCTAACCAATGGCCCATGTATTTCAAGCAATATTAGATGCTACTGAATTCTAGCACAACGAAACTCTGTCATTCATACACACACACACACACACACACACACACACACACACACACACATATCACAAAGCAAAAACTGGGTCAAGGGTAAAAGCATTGGTCTTTTCCTCTGAAGCAAAAGTGAATTTCACTTTTTTCTCTGGACCTGGCAGCTCCCATAGCCAATTTATTGATTCACCTAACAGGGACATTAAGTCATTCCATGTTGCAGACTCACAGCTGCCAGTCTAGTCTTGGAGCTGTCTCTGCACACAGGAGAATGGGACAGAGGACTGAAAATAGAAGCTCCTGACACCCTTGTTATTGGAGAGGAAGCACTGAGAAAAAATTAAATTAAAATGAACAGTACTATGGCCATTCCATTATTAGTCATATAATCTCCTCTACTTATATGAAGCAAAGGGAGAATGTCTAGAAAGGTCAGGCTGTGAGGCCCTTCTGAGCAGATCTGGTGCTGTCAGTTATCCTAAAATGTCACTTACCCAGACAGATTCATTCCTCATCTGATGCTAAGGGATGGCTATTATTTCCATGGCTACCTGAGTAGCTAACATTTGTTCCTTTATTTGATCTCTGTATCCATGCCACAATGAAATGATCACTTGAGCTCCTAGGTCGGGAGCCTAGTCTCTTCTAACATTTTGTTACAAGAGATATCTTTTTTAAAATTCTTTTTTTTGAGGGGGGAAGGCAGGGCAATTGGGGTTAAGTGACTTGCCCAAGGTCACACAGCTAGTAAGTGTGTCAAGTGTCTGAGATCGGACTTGAACTCAGGTCCTCCTGACCCCAGGGCCGGTGCTCTACTCACTGTGCCACCTAGCTGCCCCTACGAGAGATACCTTAATAAATTTTTTACTTATATTTTACTTATACTTAATACACTTAATACTGTTTTTCAAGCAACAGACTGATTTTCTGAGTACATTAGCACAATCTCCTGACCCCCATGGTGATGCTATATTACTGAGTTTATGTCAGATCAGGTGAAGCCAATATGTACAGAGCTTTATAATACAAAAGACATCGTACAGAAGGAACAGAATGAATGCATCTCCAAGCATACTTTAACTACTTTATATATGTACCTGGTAAAGTATCCTTGGGAAGCTGTGTCTCTGAATGGGAGGATGGTCACCTAGGATAAAGACTGTGGGCAATAATCCCAGCTCCAGAAAGCCTGCTGTTCCTACCAGGACTGACTGCTATTTCAATGAGAGCCCTAAAAGGAAAGAGCATCAACTGAACAACATTAAGCTGGCGGAACCCTAAGACTTGTAAATCAGAGCTGTAAGTACCACAGAACACCATGAAGATATCCAATACTCTTGCCATGGCTACTCAATCATTTCTGAACCAGCCTCACCGATTCAGAGGGGAAATTAAGTCCAAAGCCATTACCAACCCATACCTCAAGAAGAACTCCTCACTATAATGTGCCTGACAAGTGAGTATCCAGTCTCTGCTTGAAGACCTCCAAGGAGGGGGATCCCTTACCTGTAGACTAGAGGGTCCTAACCTGGAGCCCACGAACTTAAAAAAAAAACTTGCTAATTATTTCACCTACTTATGGTTCCTTTATAATCTTACACTTTTTTTGCATTAGAAGACATGTTTTTCTGAGAATGGAGCCCACCAGCTTCCCTAGACTGGTTAGGGAGTGCAGGACAGGGAGCACAGGGGAAGAAGCTGCTCTCCAGAGGCAGCTTGCACCAGCATGGGGCAACTCACAATTTGGGTGTTCACCCGGACATCCAGGCTTAACTGAGCTCCTTCATTTTCTACTCAATTCTTCCCAGCTTTATCTTTAGGCCAAACAGTACAAGACCCATCTCTCTTCCACAGCAAGGCCCTTCTAATACTTGAACTCCCCCAGTCTTCTTTTCCAGGCTAAAATGTTTAGTTCTTTCAATTGATCATCATATGAGCCAGTCAGTCAGTCAGTCAAGAAACATTTATTAAGTGCCTAGTACAAACTGGGCACTCTGCTGAATGTTGGTGAAACAAAAAGACGCAATAGACAGTCTGGGCCCTCAAGGAGCTCACAGTCTAATGGGACACACACACACACACACACACACACACACACACACACACACACACACACACAAAACGTAAAGACAGGACAAACAGGAAGGTACTACAAAGAAGAGCATGTGGGCTCAAGGCCCTCTGGCAACCTAGGTGCTCTGCCAACTATGGAATGAGAGAGAAGCTGCACAGAGACACTTAGACTTGTCCCTAACACCTAGAGCCACACTGTGGCTACAGACCACATGTTACCAATACAAAATATTGCTTCTATACGTTGGTTACATTTCATTGTAATAAAATATTATTCACCAATGCTAAACCCAAACATTTCAAGTACAAATAAAGGGATGATATTCAATAAATGAATATGTCAGATATGCTAAATACAATAAATGAATTAAGAATTAACTTTTTAAAAATTCCTTTCTGTTTTTAAGAATACAGGTTAATTCTGATTCCTACCATAGCTTGGACTGACCACTTTTGCCCTGGGTCATTTCTTGGGCTAACCTAATGATTCAGTTTATGGCTTCAGATGAACTTAAAGTAAAGTAGGCCCCTTTGGTGCCTTAAAATAGACCCTAATATCTTCCTGGACCAGTTCCAGGGAATGGAACAAAACATCCGAAACTAATTTGATAACAGTCCATAAAGAGAATACCATGAACCTCAGAAAATAAAAGGAATCTTGATGATTTATTTTTTTTATTTACTTTACCACCCAAGAACTCTTTCTCTTTTCTCAACCCTGCTTCACAAGATACTGAATTCTCCTGGTTTTCCTCCTACCCCAAAGGGCTTCTCTTTCTTTTTATCTTCCTCATTCCACCCCAAAAGGAATTAGGTTTTCTTTTCTTTTATCTTTCAAAACTCTACTGCCCGGAGACGTTCTCAATTCAACCCCTCTAGCTGATAACTCCCCAATCTTTGTTTCCAGCTCAACCTTCAGTCTAAACACCTTCATTTCCAACTGCCAGTCAGCTATTTCCATGTGACTGAACTGCCCACATATCAAAATGGACACCTACAAAAGCCTCATCTCCACCTCCCTAACTAGCCCTCCCACTCAACCTCCTTTTTTCAGTTAAGAGTATTTATTCCCTGGATGATCTAGTCACCCAGGATTAAACTCATGAATCAGTTACTCTTTCCTTTCTTTGTACTTTGCATCAAAAGTTAATCCTTAAGTCTGAATACTCTCTGCCCCATTCCCATTGTGGATACCCTACTTCAGGAGGCATCACCTCTGTTATGGACAATTACACTTTGAACCCTCATTAGTATCCCTACCCTCTCCGATGCTTCCTATGCTTTAAGAACTTTTTTTTAATTGGCATGGAACTCCTAGTATAAGAACTCCCTCTAACAACACAGATGAAAACCAGGGTATCATACTGCTCCCCCTCACCCAAATTAATCTTCATAAAACACAACTTTAATCATTTCATCTCCCGGATTTCTTTCAAAGCTTGCAATAGCTCTCTCTGTGCCTAGTAAATAAAATAAAAAGCTTTTAAGACTATAGGAGAGGGGAAGTTAGGTGGTGCAGCGACTAGAGCACCAGCCCTGGAGTCAGGAGGACCTGAGTTCAAATTTGGCCTCAGACATCTGACACATTTACTAGCTGCGTAATCTTGGGCAAGTCACTTAACCCCAACTGTCCTGCCTTCTCCCCCCTCCCCCCCCAAAAAAAAAGAGAGAGAGAGAAAAAGATTATAGGAGATAAGATGGTAATGATCTAATCAACGGACATTGATAATGATCTAATCAAACTTATTCATTTTACAGTTGGAAGAAACTGCAACTCCAAAAGGTGAATTAACCTGTTCAAAGGCACAAGGGTAGTAAACAAAACAAAACAAAACTCAGGAGAACTCCAACCCTGGTGGCTATGGCACTGAAGGATCTATGAGACTTGCTTCTAACCTATTTTCCCAAAGCAATTTCCTACTACTCTCTGATGCTCTTGCCAAACTGGAATACCTCCCCCTTCCATTCTGAATACATTTTTGCAACCTTTATACCATCACTCAACTTGTTCTCTCAGCCAAGAATGTCCTTCCATGCTACAGCTCTGCCTATTCAATTACTTTTCATTTCATTTTTGAATGACAAAGTTTTATTAAGCAGTGTTTATTTTTTAAAAATTCAAAATTAAATTATCAAAATTTTAAAAAATTATATCTTGTTTTCACATCCCTTAAACTTTCCCTTGTATCCTTCCTTGTTCTCACTCTCCAAAAGTCATCTCAAGAATTTTTTAAAAGAAAAAAAGAGAAAGAGGAAAAATGTCATCAAAACCAATCAATATGGTGGGGAGAAAATGACAATCTATGCAACACTCAACACCCATGGACTCTCCACCCTGCAAAGCAGTAGGGGGAGTTATTTCTTATCTGTTCTTTGGGGCTATGCTTATTCTCTGCAATTTTGCAACCTTCATTTTTGATCATTTTTGTGGTCGTTCTTCACATTTCTACTCTCTATGGTTTCCTTTACTTCTCTGTGTTCACCATGTTCCTCATTTCTTAGAGCAGTCACATTCCATGACATTCACTTAAAAAAGATTTCCTATCTTTATACGAGACTTGATTATGTTGTGCTACCAGATATCAGGGGTTGTAATGTGACTTTCCTAGATACTTTTCTCATAGTTGAATTTTTCTTTTAATTTTTTTTAAGCCTCAGTCAAGGTCTTCCAAAACATTTTCACTGAATATGATGTTCAAAAAATGTGGTCCTTCAGACACATTGCAAAGGAACTTCATGGCATGTAACTGTCACTTTCTTCAATTTTGGATGTGCACTTCAAATTCGAGTTTTCCCAAGATAAATAAACTTGTCTAAGTGAATTCTCTAACCTCACCCGTAGAGGTTCTTATTAGGACAACTATGCTTTCAAGTGTTAGAATAACACCAAGGAGCAAACAATACCATCAGAGAAAGTTGCATGTATAGCTAGTGAAAGAAGCTGACATGGGGAGACAGAGGCATCGGGTCGAAGTGTTGGGACCCTGTATCAAATTTATCTCAACCAATTTAAAACTGCTATAGCTACATTTCAGAAAGAGACTAGGAAAAAAAGCCTACTCTGCAGTGTCTGGAAACCAGTCTGCTAAATAATCTAGAGAATAGGTAATGGTACTAAAAGACCTTGGCAGGTGACAAGTCCTGACCCAGAGGGACAGAAGATGAAACACATTTGTTTCCTTTTAGATGAGAAGGGGAGGGTAACTAGAAGGTAGCAGCAAGTTGTATATGCTAAGTTGTTTGGTCTGGCATGCATTTTTCCTTGTTACAAGGAAAGTTTCTATGGAAAGGGAGAATTTTTGGAAATGACTGTGGTGAAAAGAACTAAAAGCATCAATAATTTTTTTTTAAGTTAAAAAAACCTGGTCATAGTACAATCCTGCTGGAATTGATACAAAGGCAAATCAGTGCCTTTCTAGCTTGTGTGAATGGCAGGAACAATCTCTTATCCCTATTTGCTAAACATTTCTTTTCAGAAGTCACCTCGACCTTAAATTCAACTTGTTTAAAGTCAAGATTTATCACCTTTCTGCCCCAAACCAGCATTCCTTACCTCCTGAATTCTTTATGCATGATCATTCTCCTGGTCACTGAGGCTTTAAATCTGTGTCCTCTTTGACTCTTTTCTCATGCTCCCACATCGAACTTAAAGTCAATTCAAGAAGCATTTATTAAGCAACTACTACTAAGCAATAGGGATACTAAGAGAGGCAAAAGATAGTCCCTGCTCTCCAGGAGCTCCCAATCTAATGGGGAAGGGGGCATGCAAACAACTATGTACATACAAAATATATGCCAGATAACTTGGAGAAATTTCAGAGGGGAAGCACTAGCCTCAAGGGAGAGTCAAGAAAAGTTTCCTGTAAAAGGTGAGACTTCAAGGAAGTCAGAGATTCCAAGAGGCAGTGATGATGAGGAAGAGAATTCCAAGCATGGGAGGCAGCCAGGGAGAATGTAGGAGATGGGAGTGTCTTGTGGGGGAAAGAAGAAGATCAATGTCCCTGGGACTCCCGAGTAAGATGTAAGACTGGAAAGGGAGGAAAAGGCCAGTTTATGAAAGGCTTTAAAAGCCAAACAGATTTGCGGCAGGGAGACTAATCAACAGACTATTATAATAGTTCAGGCACAAGGTGATAAGAGTTTGCACCAGGGAGGTGGCAGTGTCAGAGGAGAGAAGCTGGTGTATTCAAAGTGATATTGCCACAGTGATATTGACGAGTCTTGGCAACAGACTGGATACTGGAAGCTAAGGAGAGATGGTGAGCAATAGTGAGGAATCAAGGATGATGCCCAGGTAATGAGCCTGGGAGATGGGGAGGACTGTGGTACCCTGAACAGTAATGGGGAAGCTCGGAAAGGAGGGAGCATTTGGGGGAAAAGAATTCTGGGTATATTGCGTTTAAGATGTCTATGAGTCTATGATGTCTACAATCTAAGATATCAATAGATGTCTTGTCAATTCTTCCTTTGATTCACAACAATAAATGGAATTTACTTAGGACTTTAAAGTGGGCTTCTTTAAGCTTTACATGAGCTCAGATAGATCGTGGCATTATCTCCATTTCACAGACACTCAGAGGTAAAGCTTCCGGTCCCTTGTAACAGCTACTAAGTGTCACGGATAAGACTGAACCTGTCTTCTTGACTCCGACTTTTTTTTCCTATGCTACGTGGCTTCAATGCCCTTATCTCACATTTAGTTTCCTAAAACAGCCTCTTAACTGTTTTGCCTGACTAGCCTTTCCTCATTCTAATGCAGACTATCTATAAGTGCTAAAAAATAATGTTCCTCAAACATCAGTTTCACTATATCCCTATTATATCATACTGTTGACAAATGTCAGACTCTCTACTGCTTCCTGAATGGGATCTTGGTTTACTCAGCAATCCAGGCAATCTATAGTCTGACCTCGAACTTCCTTTCCCATCACAGCTCCTACTTCTTTCTAAAATGACCCTGCCACTCTCCAAGTAGGCTGGTTTATTCACGGTCCTTCCTCATTCCCTGTAACTACTGAAACCATTCCTCCCACCTCTAGGGGTCATTGCCATCCTTTCCAATTCCTAACCATTCTTCAAGGCCCAGCTCAAATTTCATCCCTACCACAATGCTGCCCTGACCACTGGGATCCATACTAATCTCTTTTCTCTCCCCTAAATTCCTAGAGCACTTTCCATTTTGAACCCTTAATTTTTATAATTTCATCCTATCCTACCTTTAAGACTCTTCTCAAAGACAACCCTTTGAGGGTAGGGCCCATGTTAGTCAGTCTGACAGTCAATCAGCACATATTAAGCCTCTCCAATGCTAGGTACTTAACTGGGGTTCCAAAGAAAACAAAAGCCAGTCCCTGCTCTTGAGGACCTCAGTCTTTTATTTTTGCATCCTTCAGTGGGACTTAGCACAGTGCTCTGCCCCCAGCAGGTTCATAATAAATATTTGTAATGTGCTTAATAAATATCTGTTGAGTGAATGAATGGAAGAAACTGGGGTCAGTTCTTCAGTCTTGTTGAAGTCACATGCTAGTAGCAATTCCTAGTCATCCACAGTTACAGAGAAGATGAATTTATACTCTGGGCAGTATGTGCTCTACATTTTGGCTATGAGGATGAGGGGCAGTTTAGGATCTTCTACTAAACTTCATGGTTAGTCAAATAGCAATCTAAGAGAACTCAGGAAACTTGAATGGGCTGTCTGTTGGTGAAATGTGCATACTGCCCAGTGCGCCTTCTTTCAGGGCCACTTGTCCTAGACTCTGCATACCCACTGATGAGAAGGACTATACCTTAGGGGTATAACAGACCAGCAAAGATGCATATCCTGCAGGACCTGCCACAATCCTCAAACACCTATTATGCACCATTAGTAAGTCAATCAGTTCCAAATTGAAATGAAAACTTCTCTTCTATATTCACCATAAGAAATGACAAAATGGATGGCTTCAGAAATACTTGAGAATTTACATAAAATGATGGAGAATGAAGTGAGCAGAACCAGAGCAATTTATATACTACCAAAAAAAATCAAAACCCAACCAGCTTTGAAATGATCAGGCATAATTCCAGAAGATCATGACAAGGCCTGCTGACTCACCTCCTGATAGAGAGGTGCGGAATGAAAACATACATTGTTGGACATGACTGACATGGAGGATTATTTTGCTGCACTAGACATATCTGTAACAAGGGTGCTACTTTTCTTCTTTTTTTCCAACGGGGTAGGGGGTGGTGTAATGGAGAGAAGGGAGGGAAAGGAAGGGGAGGAGCTTCCCTGAAGCACTTAAAAATGCACAGGAGAACAGAAGGTCAGAAAGAATCATTGAAAAGCAAGGCAGTTTTGAAATTTGTATGTTAAATTATTTCATATTTGAAAATTTAAAGCTGTTTTATCATGTACATGGAAACAATCGCCTGATTTGGCATTTACCATGCTCATTATGCTGACCTTACTATCTACGAATTCAGAGCTTCATGTGTAATTCCCTTTACTTAGATGCAGCAAGGTGACTGAGTGAAGAGAACACTGGGCCTCAAGTCAGGAAGCCCTGAGTTCAAATACAATTTGACCCACAGAAGGGGAGATAACAGCACCCACAGCACAGGGTTGTTTTGAGTATTAAATGAGATGATAACTGTAAAGTGCTCAGCATGGGGTTTGTGTATTTAGTAGGCACTGAATAAAATGTTTGCTCCCTACTTTCTATTTGAAAATGCTTGTCTTGTTTAGTTTGTTAAATTAAGAACAAAGTATTTTTTAAAAAATTTCCTTCTTTGGGGCGGCTAGGTAGCACAGTGAGTAGAGCACTGGCCCTGGAGTCAGGAGGACCTGAGTTCAAATCCAACCTCAGACGCTTGACACACTTACTAGCTGTGTGACCTTGGGCAAGTCACCTAACCCCAATTGCCCTGCCTCCCCCACCTCCAAAAAAAAAAAAACAAAGAAAAAAATTTTCCTTCCAGTGGTAGGTCAGCAAAATACATCCTTACTGACCTGACAACTGGAATTCTCAATAAAAATGAGATGAGGAGGAGAAAGAAGGGAAAGGAGGGGCAAAATACTTAAAATAAATCTTACAGTTTCTCTGGAAGAAGCATCATTGTTATTTCCATTCTAACTATTCAATAAACTAAGGATGCTTTCAATTTGGTGTGCAGTTTTCCAATAATTAGCAGCAAATCACAGTGGTGACAGCTGCTCCAAACAATGCATAATCTCCAATTATTCAACAGCAGAGGAGTTCCTGACTCCCAGCAACTCCACTCTTCAGCTCAACCTGAATCCAAAGCTGGTAACAATCTATACCGACAAAATATGGATTTTCAATAAAATAGAGGACTTTCAAGCTTTCTCAGTGAAAAGCCCAGAGCTGAATAGAAAATTTGACTTTCAAACACAAGAATCAAGAGAAGCATGGAAAGGTAAACAAGAAAGAGAAATCATAAGGGACTTACTAAAGTTGAACTGCTTTGTTTACATTCCTACATGGAAAGATGATGTGTGTAATTCATGAGACCTTTCTCAGTATTAGGGTAGTTGAAGGGAAAATACATACATACATACATACATACATATATATATATATATATATATATATATATATGTATGTATGTACACAGGGTGAGTTGAATATGAAGGGATGATATCTAAAAAAATTAAATTAAATTAAGGAGTGAGAGAGGAATATACTGAGAGAGGGAGAAAGTGAGAGATAGAATGGGGTAAATTATGTCACATAAAAGTGGCAAAAAAAACAGTTCTGTTGGAAGGGAAGAGGGGGCAGGTGAGGGGGAATGAGTGAATCTTGCTCTCATTGCATTCAACTTGAGGAAGGAATAACATACACACTCAATTGGGTATCTTACTCCACAGGAAAGTAAGGGGAAGGTGATAAAAAAGGGGGGACGATAGAAGGGAGGGCAGATAGGGGCAGGAGGTAATCAAAAGTAAACACTTTTGAAAAGGGACAGGGTCAAGGGAGAAAACTGAATAAAGGTGGATAGGATAGGATGGAAGGGTTAATATAGTTAGCCTTTCACAACATGAGTATTGTGGAAGGATTTTACATAATGATACATGTGTGATCTATGTGGAATTGCTTCCCTTCCTAGGGAGGGTGGATGAGAAGAGGGGAGAGAATTTGGAACTCAAAGTTTTAAAAGCAGATGCTCAAAAAAAAAAAGGTTGTTTTTGCATGCAGCTGGGAAAAAGGATATACAGGGAATGGGGCATAGAAATCTATCCTGCCCTACAAGAAAGTAAGTGCAAGGGGGGGAGAGTGGCATGACAGAATGGAGGGCTGATTGGGGAACCAGGCAATCAGAATATATGCCATCTTGGAATGGGGGGGAGGGTAGAAATGGGGAGAAAACTTGTAACTCAAAATCTTGTTGAAATCAATGTCAAAAACTAAAATATTAAATAAAGATGATAAAATTCAAAAAAAAAAACAAGAAAACATTTGATAGTTGGCTTGTAAATAGCACACAGAAAGTTTCATATCTAAGGTCTTTATAACCAAATTTCATTGGAAAGTAAACTTTTCAATAACCTGCGATAAAAATAATATAATAATAATATTGGACAAACTCATCATAAGCACCCTAGTAGTAGTGAAAGTCTTTTTTCTCTACAATGTAGCATTTTTGTTTCTCTAATAGTATTTATGAATTTCTTTTGTAAGAAAAAAACAACAATGAAAAGGCCTATGGAGTGTCCTATGTAAGGAACAGTGAGAAGGCCAGTGTCACTGGTCTATAGAATGTGCAAAAGACTGGGAGGGGGGGAAGGTCCAGGTCTAGGTTATGCAGGGCCTTACAAGCCAAACAGGATTTTCTATTTTTTCTTGAGGGTGATAAGGAATTGCTAGAGTTGATGGAATAGGGAGGTGACATGGTCAGACCTGTGCTTTAGGAAAATCAATTTGACTGCTGAATGGAGGTATACTTGAAGAGAGGTCAACCAGAAGGTTACAATAATAGTTCAAACATGAAAGGATGAGGGTCTATAACAGAGCAGGGACAGTGTCGAGAGAGGGGAGCATATATAAATATTATAAAGGTAGAAATGACAAGACTTGACTGTTGACCGGCTATAGGGGGTAGGAGTGAGGAGATGACACACTGGTTGCATGCCTGGGTAACTGGGAAGATGGCTATATTCTGGGCAGTAACAGGAAGCCAGGAGGAGGTGAGGATTTAGGGTGAAAGATAAGTTCCGTTTTGATCATGTTAATGTCTGGATAGCCAGTCTGAGATGTCCAACAGACCACTGGAGATGCAAGACTACAAGTCAGGAAAAAGGTCAGGATTGTACAAATAAATCTGAGTGATATGAAGTGTCACTTACAGCTGATAACATTATCAAGTGCAACAGTACGGAGGAAGAAGAGAAGAAAAGAAAGCCCAGGACAGTCTTGGTTAGTGGGTGTGACTTGGATAAAAATCCAGCAAAGGTTTCCCAAAATTAGGAACTAAAGGAATGGATTTTAAGGGCAGGAGAGAAGGTTAGACACCTTGACACAATCATTACTGTAGGCAGTGACAGGGCCTTTGCATCAAGAATAACAGCAAAGATAAAAAGAACAAAGATGAAGATGTGTGTGGAAGGATGCCGCCCAGGTATTCTCAGCTCATTTGGTATGTGGTTTTCCTTTTTTTGTCATTTCCTTAAAATAACAATGATGACACTACCTATCCAATTAAATAATATCTAAGATTTGAACCTTAGTTCTTGGGAGCACTTTTATGGCTAGATTGCTACAATTCATCACACTCTGGCAGTCCCTTTGTAAAATAAGTATGAGTCCACTAGGGATGGGAGATAGAAAAGTGATTTCTTTACTAAACAGTTTACCTGCTCTTACTCCTAACTGCTCATGTCCTACATGAGGTTACCAAATGGAGAAGGATGCCTCAGGTGAAGAATGAGTAGAGATTATGTTTCTGGTTCACTTATAAGCAATAAAAAAAATAAGGCAATACTGAATGATGCAGTTTGTGTTTTTTAAAAAGCAAAAAAACTCACTGGGATGTGGGCTGCTCCCCCTGCACTCCTCTTTTTAGTGTATTTCAGGAACATCCCTGAAATTGTATCTTGCCCATGTAGTATGTGGGTGCCTAATACATGCTTGTTGTCTGAGTGGTTATTAAAAAACAAGTACTTCATAAATATTTACAAGAAAGAAATGCAGGCAGATGACAAGAGAAAAAAGATAAAATATACAGAAATTATGAGAACGGTTTCTTTTCAAAATGTTTACTTCAAGATGCAGCATATCAGAATTCATTATCTACAGGAATAAACTATAAACCTTTAAAATCTGGTGCATGAAAGTATATCTAGAAATGAATGCTATTAGTAATAATAACTTACTGGATATTCCAAACACTATCCTCTAATCTAGAGGAGGGGGAAGGGACACAGAAGGTCTCTGAGAAGGTATAGGGTCAGAACCCTATCATACAGATTATAAATTGCAAACAAAATGGGTAATGTTATTAATCCTGTTAAAAAAAATACTAGCCCAAGTAACCCAAACCCACCCACATAAGAAAACTCCAAACTATACAGAACGCACATAGTGCTGAGGCTTCTGTTCTGAACGAAAAGGGACTGAGGTGAAATCAAAAGTCATAGTTCTTTCTTGAGTTTGCGAGTCTTTGATGGTGAAATCTCCAGAGACAACTAGTTGGTGTCAATATCCTGAAAACCACTGGTCAGAAATTAAACAGTTCACAGCATTGCTTAGAGAAATGGTAGGAAGGAAAAAGGCAATCTAAGGTAAACATGTAGGATACAATGCAAATGAGGCATCAGTGTCCTGAAGTGTTACTAAAATATGTTGTTTCTTCTTCACTGATCTACCAGACATATAAGACCCAGCTATTCAGGTATCCTATAAGGAATAGCTATTTAAAAACCCCACACACGAACACCCCCCAAATCAAATCTGATTAGTTTAAAAGCACTATTTATGCCTAAACAATCAAATTGTTTTTCCTGCCTGATAAAATTTACCCACTAGATGCAAATATCTAAATGCAAGCTAATGTATATACTATCGCCTCTTTTCTACCCTAACCCCATGGCTGTTTTCTTGGCTTTACAGAAAATGCCATGATGAAATAATTGATCTTCTCTGTCAACACAGGACAGCTGCTGTGACTATACACAGTCCATCCCCACCCCCATCCTTCCTTTTAGTAGCTTTAATTACTGCCTGAAACAAAATATTTATAAATCTCACTAGCCACTGCATCCATCTAAAAGGGATGAGGAGGCAGTAATGAATTATGTTCAACATTTGTTGAGCCAGCACTAGGGCAAACATCTGCTACAAGGCTGTGTTGAAAACATTTCTATCAACTCGGCCATCTTGTCTGGAAAATTACAAACCCTGGAGGGATGTTTGCTATTAAGGTTTCAGCCATTCAGAGAGCAGCACTCTGACTGATGCAAGTGACACACATAAAATAACACTGCAGCAATGAATATTCGGTGCCATTTTAGGAGGCATTTTCAAGGATTTCTGTACTTCACAAAGCAAGATGACAATTTCCAATCTATGCAGCCTACAGACAAAAATGAGGTTAGTATTCACCAAGGATGGGCACTGCTCTTAAAATAAAAGGAACCAAGAAGCTACTAGAAAGAATATTAATATATTAATTCATTCAACTACAGTCCAGAAGGCACTGTAGCTTGTTTTTATAAGGGGCTGGAGGAATCAGAGAATTTTCGAATGAGCAGAAACCCGAGGATAGTACAATCCAAGACCCTTATTTTATAGGCAAGAAAAATGAGGGCCCAGAGAGTTGAAGCCCCTGGGCAGAGCTGGGACCACAGCCTGGGGCTCCAGACTCAGCAGTCCACTGGTGTGGGTGGTTGGTCTCCCCATGCCTCCAATCCAAAGAAGCTCATAATATCCTCTTCCTTATTTTCAATAGTGCCCATTTCCTGGGTTTTTGAAAGTTTTCACTTTAGAATTTTAGTTTATTATATTTAAATAGTTCACTATTTTACTAAAATACTTTACTATTTTCCTTTCCTTAGAAAATTTCCATTTTAAATACCTTAATTTAGGTTCTAGGACAATTTTATCACTTTCTGGACTTTTCTCCTTTCTGTAAAGTTCTGGAATGCCTTCTGCAAAAACAAACAAAAACACATCTCCCTTTCTTTCATCCCATTAAAATGAAGAAAGTCCAAAAATGCTCTCCCCACCCCCACTTCCCAGCCCCAAATGGAGTTCAGAATAAGTCTTCCATATTTAATTGGATTTGTGCCCAGTGACCCAGAGACTGGCACATCTTGCACACCTGAGCCTCATTCCAAAGACCCTGGGTGTAGGGGTTCTGGCTTCTATGTGGGCTAAGGCATTGGATGTCTTGATACCTAAGTTCTTATATTTGTAAAAATGGAGCTGGCACTTGACCTGTGAGGTCCCAGTATGTGCTAAGACTTGATTACTAGAGATCTAAATAAAAGATATCACTAGTGATTCTTTCAACCCTGAATTTTCTGTGAAATCAGGAACTAAATCACCAAACTATATCATACAATTATGACATATGAGAGGTTTGAACGATAACAATAAATATGCATCTCTTAATGTTAAGACAATATCACAACAGTACTACACAAGGTCTTATCCCTTAGAGAAAGTCAAAGTACAATCTTGTATATGACACAAAAAACACACTTCCTTTAATTCAAGTTCATTTTCAAGGACAATTAGGTGGCCAAAGCTCCACCTTTAACAACAAAGTGCATTTGTAATAAATATTTGCTTTCATATATAACAGGGATACTTTATTCACCTAATAGCCTTCACCCCAAACAGAAGAAAAGATACCATGCCTGGATGAGTACGCTCTATCATTTCCCTCTGGTTTTCAAAAATGGGGGAGGGGGTGGGTGCTGTTATTATTATCTCCCCCTCTGTGGGTCAGAAAATGTCTGGAATCAGGAGATAGAGTATTTTGTTTGAGGAATACTGAGGAGTCCAGTGTCATTGGATGGAAGAGTAAAGGAGGCAGGGGGTGGTGTAAGGGTATAAGAAAAATAGGAAAGGGGGCGGGGGATAGGTTATGAAGTGCTTTGAATGCCAAAGGATTTTGTATTTGATTCTGGAGGTGATAGGGAGCCCCTGAACTTAACTGAGTAAGGAGGGGATGACGTGGTAGGACTCATGCTTTAGGAGAATCACTTTGGCAGTTGAATGGAGGATGGACTGGAGTGGGGATGAGAGATGGACTTGTGGCAGGTGGATCAACCAACTGGCTACTGCAATCATCAAGGTATGAAGAGATGAGAGCCTGTACTAATGACTGGCAGTATCAAAGGAGAGAAGAGGAAATCGACAGGCCTTGGGAACAGATTGGATCTAGGGGGTGAGAAAGTGGGGAATGGAGGGTGACATCTAGACTGGGAGACTGGAGGAATGAAGGATGGTGGTGTCCTCAACAGGAGCAAGGATGTGTGGAAAAGGGGGAAGGTTCAGGGGGAAAGATAATGAATTCAACTTTGGACATAGTGAGTGTAAGTTGTCTACTTAACATGCAGTTTGAGAAGTGTGAAAGACAATAACGTGGGTATTCAAATCACCAGGCATTTCCTATCACTTCCTGGCTTTATTTCTTTATTTTCTAAATTTACTTTGCATTCTGATGCCTTGACACCTGCAAAGGTATGTGAGGTACCTTTCAGCTTGGAGAAGTAACTTCAGAAAGCACTGATGATATTCCATCAACATTTGTTTTCCTCATTAAGCTTAGAAAAATCTTTTCAACAAGCAAATATTATATATATATATATAATTCCTAATCATGTTATTTAATAATAGCAGGCCCTGCATTTTGGAGGTGGGATGCTGCTAATAAGCGTTCCATTGGGTCTCCTCAGTTAGTAAGTCTCAATGGAGAGGATGAGAAGAAAGAAATCATGTTCCTGTTTTCCAACAATTTTACAGGAGGAAGAAGACAATGCTACTTCATAGCTTTGAAAAAATGAGTCATTAAAGATCACTTGAGGAGAGATACACACTACCAATCAAGCCTGAGTCTTATCTGGGGTATCCCTGTAGAACAATCATTTGAGTACAACATATAAAAATAAAAATGCAATATATTTTAAAGCCTCTGAAATAGCTCCAAAACACCGTAACACAAGGAGCTAACCTCAAGTCCACTTGTCCTAATGTCCACCTACCTTCCAGATAAGTATGTCTTGATTTGACGTATAAGAGGAAGTCTAGGACCTCACAGGAGGAGTCAGCAAACTAAAATTAAAAATAACACCACCAAAGAATTGGTGATTTCCTCCTTGATATCTAACCACATTAACTGGCTTGGGGAAGTCATCTTATTTCCTGCACAGCTGTCCAGGCATCTGAGGCCATGGGAAGTATGTGGTAGCTAGAAGAGGGAGGGTGGGGGGCGGGGAGTGGTTTAGGGAGAAAAAGGTGATGAATGGAGGGAAGATGAATGGTGACTCAGCAAAAGCTGTATTTTTACACACAGCTTCAAAAGTGATGTTGTTAGAATACACATCAGATTTTTTTTTTGTAGATAACATTGCTTAAATTTTCTCAAGCAAATGGAAAACTTTTGGATTTCCAAATTTTAGGGAGATATTATATTTAGTGAATATGATGGAATTCTTTGGGGGTAAAGTTCCTGAGGTTTACTGGACATACAAAAAAAGTGTTTTTATGAAGACCTGCAGTGAAAGGTCAAAGAAATGGGGACACAAAGCATTCAAAGTGTTTTAGGAGAACAGTTACCTAATTAATAAATCTAATTAGCAGGCTGCCAGATTTCTAATTTGATAAGATTTATAGTACCTACTACTAATATAAATACATTCATATAAGCCTGGACTTATATATACTTTTGACCACATATCATTGTGCATTTCTATCTTGATTAGAGAAACCCAGAAAACATCTGCCAGGGAAGTTTAGCAAATGCCTCCAGTCAAATGCCTTCAAGTAATGTTAACATTAATAATTAACAGGAAGCAGGAGAACACCTGAGTAGGCACAATCTCCTGGTATCAAGTACATTTTTTTTAACCTGTTGTCCTCAAAGGCATTTCAATAAAACAAAACAGATATTCTGGCAGATGCAGTTCTACTGACAACTGGAAGGGGTTGGGGAGACTGCCTCAGGGAAGGACTATAGGGCTAGAACCCTTACAAAAGGGCTTTGGCACAATCCTTGGCTCCTTTCACTGTGGGACTCCAGCCCTGCTAATCAGTTTTGGTGCTGCTTACAAATTGATCCTTTTTTAGACTAGGTATATACTTAAACTGTAGCTGTCACGAAATTTGAATTTGGCATTGTGTTATCAAACAACAAATGTCCAAAACTAATAAAGAAGCGATCTTATGGGGCAACATACATGGCTCTGACTCTGGGGGATATATATGAGAAACAGCACTACAGAGGAGAGTGAACCTCAAAAGATCCAGAATAGATTAAATAAGGGGCCATCTCCTAATGAAAGCTCTCCTAATATGACCTAGAAAAATGCATGGTGAATAGAGGAAAAGAAAAACTGCTCAGCTGCAACTAAAAGCACCTTGCTTCCTTTCAGCTTTGGGGAACAATGTACATATTGAGCAACATATGAATACAATTTAATTTTAACTGTATAAAGTATCTCTCAGTGTTCCAGTAAATATACCTGAAAAGGTCAAAACTAAATTCAAATTGGGGCAGCTAGGTGGCACAGTGAGTAGAGCACTGGCCCTGAAGTCACGAGGACCTGAGTTCAAATCTGGCCTCAGACACTTGACACATATACTAGCTGTGTGGCCTTGGGCAAGTCACTTAACCCCAATTGTACTTCCCCCCCCCCCCAAACTAAATTCAAATTACCTAGAAACAAGGCTAATGAGATCCAGAATGGATACAGTAGTTTTCTCTGCACTTTTGGTTCATGTAAGCAAAGTTTATTCCCATTCTACAGATAAGGAAACATTCCAAACACAGGGTAAGATTAAAACTAGTACCAGAACTCAGGAATGCTAAATATTCAAATCTGTGATTAGATTTTATATCTAGCCAGTGAGGGCAAGTCTGGCAAGGGAGCTCCACTCGCTCCAGCAAAGGAGGATATGAAAAGCTAATAAGATACAAACCTTCCCTAGTACTTCATCCTTTCCCAGGATCCATTCCTGACCCTCTGCATGTTCTCTATCTTGCCTTCTGTCCTCCCTCTCTTCTTCCTTTCTATGGGGAATCATATACTTACATGTGGGTGCTCAGCCAAAGGAATATAAATTTCTTGAAATAGCATATAGGGAAACTAGGCTTTGATAAAGCCCACTGGGGTTCAACTGGAGCTACTTGACTATGCCCAAATTACTCAGGCTCTCACTGATTTGCCAATAATTAGCCCCAGTCCAAGCCTGAGCTGGTCACTGTTTGGATTTAGTTGGCTGGCTCAGAGTCCGTGTAAATAGCAATTGTTTCTGTTCTGGCTAGAAACCCTGAGGGTCTTCCTCTCCCAGATTGCTTTTTTTTTTTTTTGAGTAGGTAAAGGCAGCCATTTTGGGGGGCCTCATTTCCTACCTAGCCTTAATCACCGAATAGTGTTACCTCAGACAACTGAGACCTGGGAAAGACCTTAGTTCAAAAAGGCCCAGGTCTCCCACCTCAGTGGGACCATCTCCAGTCGCCCAGATCTATGCCTTGCCATTTGACCCAGATGGCTCTGGAATACAGAGTGAAGCTGGTGATTTTGCACAGCCCTCCCTCACTGAAATCCAATTCACTTCTAAGTCAGGACATCCATCACCTTGTTGATATCACTGGTTCTCTTCAAGAACAAAGGACAAACAACATCTTGCCAAAGAAAGTTCCTCAAGCAGTAAGTTCACCGCATCCCTAGATTTCTCACACTGGAAGTACTCTTTGCTCCTGCGGCCCCTTCTTATTGGCAAGCACCTCTCAGAAACCTCCCATTACCTCCCATCAGGAGATCACTGAGGACAGCCATGTCTTTACACCTCTTCAGGCTCTGCTCAGGCCTCTTGGGTCAACCATCTGCGTAATTCCCTCCCCACCTGGGCTTTCCAGCTCTCAAAAAATATGTGGTCTTCATTAGAATGCAAGCTCCTTGAAGGCAAGGACTGTCTTTTTTCTACTCATCCTGATACACAGTAAGCGCTTAATCAATACTTACAGAGGGGTATTTGATTAAACAGTGAAATTTCAAAATCTGAAAACATGTAAAAAAGTCAACATTCTAAAACTAAGCTCCAAAACTTGCTTCTCCTCTTGAGCACCTTATTTCTGCTAATGGCACCAAAACTCCCCTCAGGAGTTACTGCTAAGTCCTTTCCTTCATTCCTCAATCACAAGATCCTGTCTTTTTTTTCCCCCTCTCTCACCACTATCTTGGTCCAAGTACTTCTAAGATCCTATCTATGCTATCACAATAGGTTTAGTCTCACGGCTCCTCAAACAAAACCATCGTGGCTCTGGACCTTACTTCCCGCTTTCTTCAAGTTCCAATGAAAATCTCCTCTTCTACAAGAAGCCTTATGCCTTTCTTCTCTTAATTATTTGCCATTTATCTCATATACAGCTTGTTTGTACATATTTATTTACTTGATATATTCTCCCATTAGATTTAGAGTTCTTTGAGGGCAAGGATTATCTTTTGCCTCTTTTTGTATCCCCAGTCCTTAGCACTGCGCTTGGCACACAGTAGGCACTTAATAAATGTTTATTGGCTGACTTTATACCTGGTAGTCCTACTACTTTACTCCAAGGCTCTTCACAGGCACTGGTTTCAGACTGTTCTTAACCAATTATTTTATTGAACTGCTTCTCAGTTCATGGTTCCCAGTGATCACAGGATAAAATTCAAATTCCTTACATTAACAGTCAAGGCTTAGCTCCAACCTACCTTTCTAACCTTATCTGCCCCAAATGACTTCTTGGGGAATGGGACTGATCCAAACCGAATGCTGGTTTGGAGCCCTCAGGCTCAGCAGCGAGCCATGCTGGATCATGGCCTAGCTCCATCTGTTCTGTTCACTGATGGGACTCCACAGAGTGCTGCCGATCTAGCCTGTGAAAGCTTCTCCACCCTTTGTATTCCCTGGGCTTTCAGGGAGTGCATGCAGTGATTTAGAGCTGAGTCCTCTGGCAAACCCGTAAGGTCAGCAGCTGCCAGAGTGGTGAGCGGTGGGCAGTGGGGAAGGGGATGCTGAGGGAGCACAGGAGGGATTAGGGGCTATTGACTGCTTTCTGTGCTGTTAGTTCATTGGCATGTTACCTTGTTTGGGTAACATGGAGATAGATGAAATAGATTTATCTGTTACGCATAATTCCTGTTTCAGTTTTAAGAAGTCATGAGGAGCAGAGAAAAAGCCTAGTCTTCCTTATTGCATGTGACCCGAAGTATAGTTTAGATAGGAATCATTTACTGCCTTGTGTTCTTTCTGCTGTTGCGCTGAACTAGTATTTAAATCTTATTATTTCTCCTCCACTAAAGTCCTCTACAGATGCCTTACCACGGTACAGTGGTGACCTTGGGTCCGTGAAGGCTAAGCCTGTACAGTACAAGTTCTGACAGGTCCTACAAAACTACAAAGACTTCAAGTACGGGCCCAATGATAGGGCGGCAAGACTGCTGCGTATGAAGTAACGCATTGTAAGGTTAACCTGAGGATGGTGAAATTTTTGGTGGTAGTATTTCTCCAAGACTATCTAAAAAAAGTTGACCTATGTCAACTGATCTAATCAATGTCACGACCAAACACAATTCCAAAGGAATGAAAGATGATGAAGCCCGAGAAAGATGTGATGGCCTCAAGGTACAGAATGAGATGCACTTCTGGACACGGACAATGTGGGGTTTTATTTTACTTGACTACATATATGAGGTAGTTTTATTGCGGGGGGGAAGATTTGTCAGAAAAAAAATAAAAGAGGTTAAATGGAGAATTTTTTAAAAACACACAGAAAAGAAAGAGGAAAGTCAAAAGGAAACACAAAGCTGGTGCAAGCTCCATGTTAAATTTATTATATGTGGAAAAGGCAAATCAAGTTGTATGTCACAGATCCATGGCTTCATTCACAATTCTACTCTGTGTATGAAAATGCTCATTTTATTTGGCGTTTCAGTTCAGACTTAACAAATCTGGGTTGTGTGAGAGAGGACGCGCCCCGTTAATATCATATCATCTTTGGGAGGTCTCCTGAGGTGCGTTAAGCTCCTCAAGGACAAGGGGATGTTTCTTCGTGTATAGTAGCCATTCAATGATTATCTGCACAGGTCTATTCCACTCTAAGACCATTTTACAATCAAATCCACTTCCAGGCTACTCGGAGCACTGCTTGACTGTAACATTGGGTCTATGGAATTAACTGCCTCTTCCCAGTGCTGTTTTCCCAGAAACGATTAGCAGTGTTACGCTGGATTTGCCTGTAGTTTTCTATCTGAGCTCATGTCCATAAAACCAATACTTTTTGGTATTAGATTTTACTTGCAGAGTTACTTATTTAGCAAAATCATTTGTGTGCATTCAATCTTTTACATAAAGAATGATCAACTGTGAATGAGTTGGCTACTCTGATCAAGACAATGATCCAAGATAATTCCAAAGGACCCATGATGAAAAATGCTATCCATTTCCAGAGAAAGAATGCTGAACTGACTGTAGATTGAAGCATACTTTTTCTTTTTTTTTGCCTGTTTTCTTTTGCAAACTGTAATATGGAAGTATGTTTTGCATGACTTCACATGTATTATCAATATCAAATCACCTGTCTTCTCAAGGAGTGAGGAGGCACAAAAGGGAGAGAATTTAGACCTTAAAATCTAAAAAATGATTGTTAAAATGTAATTGGGAAATAATTAACCAAATAAAGAAAAATCTATTTTAAAAATATTTTAGGCAGTCCTGGACACTTGAGAAACAAAGAAACTAGGATACTTACTGCAAACCCATGGTTTTTAACAAAAGACACACACAAATTGGGCATTAGAACTATCAGCAAGTACATCCAGTCCCTACTTGCTAACTGTTGATGCAACTACATCACTTCTCAATTTATTAAATGTGTTAGGTAACTGCCCACCAAAACGCATATTTAATCTGCATCAGAACAAAGAGGCGTGGCCTTGGAGACAATGATCAAAAGGCCACAGAGTTTTAACTGTGGTAATTATGGGTCTGGATGAATCATTCAGCCGTGTGATGAATCAGGGAATCAAAGTATAAATGTATATAACAATGACCTAACCTTAAAATTACTAACATATGTTCTATATATTAAAAGTTGCTACTGTCTGTCAACAGCTGGGGATAATTTTTGTTCCATTACTCTAGGCTAAAGAACAAAACACTTTAGTTACCAAGTTGTATCATATACATTTTTTTCTAAAAAGCTCAAATTGAGAGAGAAGAAAAACTTGTTTTTGGAAACCACCACTATCTCTACACATGTGAAAACTGAGTAAGAATATACTGTAATAGATGGCCAAAAATTATAAGCACCAGAATTGTTAAATCAATAAAAACAAGACAGAATATAGAAGATGGAAAAGCTTTAGGTATTGGGAGTCTGTCCTCATGTCATGCTAAAAATGGCCTAAGTAAGGTAATGCAGCCTGCAGAAGCATTCCACACAATAGACAGGTCCTACCACATGCTTGTGGAGTAGCAAGCTGGCACTGACAGTGACAGAGTCCTTTCAGCAGGCCATTGCCCGGTCCTCTGCAAAGACTAAATGCCTCATCTTGCTCAGAACCAAAACCCTATGTCCTGGTTCTCATATCGCTTGATGTAAAAGCAGCAGCTATGGCTATCATTTCCTCAGTGGTTTAGAGTCAGAACATGATCCTGGGACCCCTGACAATTGCAAACATGAGAAAACAGCACTCTTCACTGACACGCAGAAAGAATCTGCAGGCATAACCATCTGCGTATTCAATTGAGTTATATGGACTAGTTGTATCACATGAGAGCGTTCAGAAACAAGAAATCTGGAAATCACCTAGTACCACCCTCTTATTCTGCATGCCTGGCAGAGCCGAGGTCCTCACCCACAAACCCAGCACTCCTCCTCCTCTGCTCCATGCAGCATGAAGCGCAGTTGGGGTCCCATCCATTAAAGGGGCTAAATCTTATGTAAGCCTTACGTCTGTGTAATGTAAAGTAGTATGTAGTGTGCCAGTACTGCCCAGCAGAAGCACTGAAATTAGTTACAGGACTGGGGTTCACGTTCCAGCCACGACATAGTTTCTAGTTAGGTGACTATGGAGTCCTTAGGGTATCAGTTTCCTCAGGGGAAATAAAATGTAGATAATACTCCAATAACACAACTTCATGGAGCTGTGTTAAAGAACAGCACATCTCTAGCACTTCATGGTGCTACATGAATGGGAGCGGTTATGATGCACTGAACACCCATAACTTTACTGTAGAGGGACCCAAATATGAATTTTAAAATTTCTATTTTATTTTTAAGACTTGAACCCTCTCTCCAAAATGCAATACTCACCCCAGACCTACCTGACAAGCCTGAGGGTGACAATATAGCTTGATGATTATCACCACGACAGGAAGCAAGCCACTACAAGTAAAGAACTTAACTTTTTTGTACCTGTGACCCTTGATCCAAGCCTTCTGCACATGCATAGAGGTGCCAGGAGTACAAAGACAACCTTAGCTGCCCTACTAGAAAGTGTAGTGGGTATCACTCTAAAAAAACTGAAAAGCTCCATATACTTTGTTTCTGCCTTCCTCCCACGCCCCACCCCAGGAAGCTTTGGCACAGTGGAAAGGGGACCAGCTCTATAATCCTAGGCCCTGGGCTAAAACCCTGCCTCTGACCCCAACTTTGGCAAGCTGCTCAACCTTTCTAGGGTTCTAACATCAGGAGGTTTGGACTAGCTAGCCTTGAAGGGTTCTTACAACTCTAGGTCTACGATTCTATGAAAGACAGACAAGAAAAGCAAGAATACAAGAGTGTAGAAAACGAGTTAAGTTTGTGTGTCTTCCCAGCTTCCTCTCCCTACTGGAAAAGGCAAAGCACAGTGGGATCTAACAAAATGGAGCAGCTTGTACGAAGAAGTTCTGGCAAGGTTTACCTTTCAAAGTCATAAAAATGGGGAACAAAATTAGGCTTATGGGAAACAAACCTAATCAAACCCTGAACAGTAACAAAGAACAAGAGAAACATTTTTATTGTATCACAGTCCACACCCTGGCCAAGAGCCCAGAATTTTCACTGCAATTTTTCTAAGAAAAAGAGATTTGACAATAGCATTATCAAGGCCCTAGCTGAGGATATCTTATGGCACAACCAAAATTTGTGGGAGGTCAGCCTTTCAGGAAGTCAAAAACTCAGCATGTGGAAAGAGTTAGAACTTTTATGCAGTCAGAGTGCTTTTTAAACATGACTACTGTTCTGAAGTCTCAGAGCTTCACAGATCATTAAAGCAGAAAGAAAGGCACAGTTGGGAAAGTAAATCAAAAGTTCCTCTGGGATGTACAAATGCTTACTTGGAACATGCTTTAGGGCACAAATAGTCTCCATATTAAACAAAAGGAAGGACTTTTCAAAATAGAAGAGGAAAACGATTTCTCATTTTATTATGAACCAAGCACTTTCTTGCTGGTTTAGAGGCTAGACACATTATATACGATGAGTCCATTCCTGCTGTGAGCTGGGGAAAAAGGAACTCTCTAAGTGGGCACAATATAAAACAGAAAAGTCAACTGGGAGGAGGAGCTGAAGGGGTGATGACACAATTTGTGACACATTTTTCCACTGCTTCAATTCAACAAACATGTATTAAATGGTTACTGTGGTGGCTAACTGTGCTAGGTGTTGGGGGAGACACAAATATTGAGATAAAACACAACGCTGCCCTCATGGGACACATTTTAGCCACATCCTTTCTCAATGCCTGAAATTGGTATTCGAGCACCAAGAGACGTCTCAAGTGCATCTGCACTGGGACACGAGGAAGGTTGGGGAAACCAAGCCTTGAATGCATAACAAACACAGGCCACATTTCTGAAGAGCAATTCAGCTGTCAGAGAACCAGTAGAGGGAGGCCTAGATTAGAAAACTGGAAAGATAAGCCAGCTTTGTTTGTGTCCAGGGCACCAGCACCAAGTTGGGATCTGTAACCTTCCCTGCCCCTGCTCATGTTTACACCTGAGGGAAGCGCTAAAGTGTAGTCCTGGTCCAACACCCAAATTAATTGACCAATTACTATCTCCAGTCGGGGTTGTTGGTGGAAGAAAGTGGGGCCACAGACTTAACACAGCAACTGTTCTATTAATGGTTATTTTGGGGGAGTGCTCCGAGGGACAGAATTTAAAGTAGCTATCTGACCTTGCAAATTGATACATCCCAATATATTACTCTCATGATAAAATCCACTGATCCCCTTTTAAGTGCTACATATTTCCTGAGTCTGTTTAAAAGAAAAACAAATTTAGTTTTAAACAACTGGTTTGAGGTCAAAGCCCTAAGCACAAATGAAGACATCTCCATACTAAATTATCATGATTTTAATCTCAACCATAGTTACCAAAACACACAGAAACAATGGAATTGGGCACTGATTAAGTGCCAAGATAGTGTGGGTATTATTCCTGGGGACAGTTTGGTTTATAAGGTGGCAATTAAAGCCAGCGGTCTGTTCCACAAAGAATGAACATTTTATTTCATGCATGGTTGTGTCCCGGACAAAAAAAAAAAATAGGAGGATAGTCTGGCCACTAGCAATTTCTGCTCAATCCCACTTCAGGTGCTGAGTTGGTCAGTCTTGGATGTTACTGTTGCACCAGTTATTCTACCTGCTAAATCTTAAAATGCTGAGTGCCTAAGCTGAGTACACGGCCTCAGAGGCATAAGTGATTGAAGGTAATTTCCATCCCATGTGACCTAAAAGCACGTTACTGTTTTCTTATATACTAACATTTTAATTTTTACTAATCTGTGTATGGTCTTATCTCTTTCAAACTAGACTGCTAGGCTCTTTGGGGACAGAGTCTCCATTTCATTCACTTTTCTATCTCCTTCAGTGAAGCACAGTGCAATGTACAAAGTAGGCACTAGAATAAATGTTTGCTCAATAAAAGAATAAAGTAAGATTCCGCAATTGAAGCAGGGACAAGTATGGAACATCTGTATTATTTTTAGGAAAGGCCTTTTTTTTTTTTTCCAAGATAACATAATGGATAAGGGAGTGGCCTTAGAACCAAGAAGTTAGGTCAATAAGCATTAAGCACTTACTGTGTGCCAGGCACTGCGATATGATGCTGGTGATACAAAGGCAAGAACAGTCCCTGCTTTCAAGGAACTCCCAGTCTAATGGGAGAGTTATTTCCGAGGACAGTGCTCAATCCTCAGGATGCTAGCGATCTTTCCCAAATATGGACTATGGACAAACAGAACCCAATTGCACAGGCGACCCATTTTCCACCCTCACTCTGGAATTGTAAACTGTAACTCTCTGGGGACAGGAGAAGCGGCAGCACCCCTGACCTGGCTCAAGTGGGCAGTGACTGTAGCCGTGGTGGTGTTCAGGTCTTAGCTCAGTTGGGCAGACCTCAAGACCTGACAGAAGGGGGTAGCATCTGGCCAGGGCACGGAGGACTCAGTGGTATCTTAGCTACCTTAATACAGATAACCCTGACCTGTGATAAAGATCAGTGACTGTGCAAGAGGTGACATCTCAGTAGCCTTAATGTTTCTAGTGATGCTCCTGCTTTATTGTGTGAAATCATAAATCTCATGTATAGTTTACTTTCGTGAAAGTATACATCAAAATCCACACATCACTTTCAAAGCTTGGCTGTGTTTCCTTATGAACTGCCTTCCTTTCTTCAGCTTATTTTTTAAAATTTAATAAAAAATTTTTTAACTATCAAAAATTTATTATCTCCTTCCTACTGCACCTCCACTAAAAAAAAAACACAGCAATATCCTTTAACAAATACTCAGTCAATCAAAACAAATTCCTGTGATCATGTTAAAAAATAGGATAGTTTTTCAACCATAATTCCAGAGACATATATTTTTGCTTCCTATAGCTTGGCTCATATTGTCTCTCTAGTGCAGGGGTTCTAAACCTGGGGTTTGTGTACTTAAGAAAAAACTGGCTTTTCCAAACTGCCAAAGGATTCTATGACACAAAAAATGGCTAAGAATCCTTGCTTTAGCCTAAAATGCCTAGCTCTACTAAAATTCTGACTATCTTTAAAAGCCTAGCTCAAATTTCACTTTCTCCATGACATTTAGCCTTCTTCCAGGTCCTCTAATTGTTCTGTACCACACAACTGTTTTATTTTCTTGTACATCTTACAACAGTTTCACTTCTTTTCTGCAAACAGACTGGATTCCTTGAGGGCAGCAATTCAGTTATAAAGGAAATATGGTGTACTCAGTTCCTTTCTTGGCCATGCAGTTGGCCAGTTCAATGCAGAACCAGAAGTGGCTGAACAGTTTGTTGCACAGAGTTGGCATCGAATAAATGTTTATTGGACTAATGAGACAATAACATAATTTTATTACTCAGGTGCCTTGGTGGCACCATGCCATTTTTTGCCTCTAGAATCTGCCATGTTGTTGAATACAGATGTGGTCTGATACTTGAGAATGAATTTGAAATTAGCTCCACCCACACTCTGGACAAGTGAACTAGACAGGTTAATTCAATGAATGATTTCCAAGATATGGACAAAAAGTGTAAATGCTCTCTATATAGCTTGTAATATACTAGTCAAACTTAACAACTATGATCCTAAGTATGCTGTCAAAGAAATAAATAGACTTTAGTAGTCAGAATTCACATTTCTAATGCTTCAGAGTTTACTTCCACAAAACAGGGACAGGGGACACTGGGCATGGACCTTCCAAAAACCATTCAAGAAGGAGGTACAAACAAGTAGTATGAATCCCCCCAATTTTACATATGAGAAAACTGAGGCTCAGAGAATTTTAATGACTTGCTCGTAATCATACAGTTAAGAGAATACTGAAGCCAGGATGGGAGAAATAGGTTGAGATCACCTAGCTTCCTGCACCTCCTTCCACTAAATCATGTTACCTCTTTACTTTTAAGGTAAGGGTCCAAAATAAACAAACTGAACTAATGAGTTGATATTACTATTTGCCAACTGAACTTCTGCTAGTCTTTCATAAAATAGAAACCATTTGTCTATAGAATTCAGAGCACCTATTTTCTTGTACGGTATGCTCTCTCTGTGCTACTATATCATTATCTATGAGAACAAGTCTGGCAGAGGGAAGAGAAGGGGAATGCTTTCCTGGTTTAGCCGGTGAATTTATTATTTCCTCTTTCAAAGAAGAAAAAAACTGTGGTTTGTTTGTCAGATTCATTAAAATCCAATCTGGAGAATTCAGGCAGAAGTTAACTTTTACAATCTGATTCTCTAGATTATCTATTTGCACCACCCCAACTTCATTCTAATCTCTTATTCCCTTTGTATTAGCTATGTATAGAGTTCTGATTGTCTTGAGAACCAAGAAATGAAGGAGGCCTGTCTCTGGTCCTCAAGGCTAAATTATTTCTCATCCAAATTTCAAAACATTATTCAAAATCAAAATATTTTCCTAAACTATGAGATCATCAACCTCTGAAATGAATCAATCAAAGCCTTCCAAACAGAGAGTTTTGAAAACGGTATGAAGATGTAGGCATTCCTACTCCCTAGATGAAAGATCATCTGATCTTTGCCAGAGGAAGAAAGTATCTAAGTCAATAATTCACAAGCCCCCAAAGAAAGGGCAGGTGCTTCTAGTACACTCCCATAAAATCCTCTTACACTAAGAAATACAAAATCATCAAGTAATAACTGCTTTATGCAACAGTAAAGCAGAAGGCAACTTATCATTGCTGAGCCAGTTTCTTCCAAACGTTATATTGGGAGAAGGATGGATGCTTGTCAAAAAGAAAAGTGTCCCCCACAAGCTTTTCTTCTGGGGAAACTCAGAACCACCACAACAAACCACTACAGCAAGAAAATTCAAAGGTCCAAAGTTTCTTCACTGGAGCTTCATTCCAATCATGCAGACAATTCTAGAGAATGCATTACCAAGATAACATAACAGCCTAAGAAGGTGAATTTCTAACAGATGGAAAGGGGAAGAAATCCCTAAGTGGTCATGTGAACACTGGCAGACCCACTGAGAACATGAGAGGAGTCCCTTAGCTCACATCTCCAGTGGGCATCTTTTACACTAAAGACTTGCTTCACTGGTTATTCTGAAAACACGTTGCAATTGGTTTAATGGCTGCCTGTTGTTGATAACAATATGTTATCCTCGGTTAGTTCACTAAACCTGTTGAGAAAAATAAACAATTGATGTCAATCTTATAAGTAACCTGGAAGACAGAATTGTGGCACAAAAGACATAGCTGATTTATCGGCCACAATAAAGAGAGGACGAAAGTCCGGTGCTGGCACCATGCACCCAGGCCCTATTTCTTTCTCTGGGCACTGTTGTTAACAAGATTTTTCTCTGAATTATTCAAGCAAGCAGTCTATGGCATAGGCAGTCAAAGTTTCAAACGCTTTCAAAAAAGCATCACTTTAGCAGACTAAGTTACAGCAAAGAGAATGAACTCACAGAAAGCAAAAAGAAAAAAAACCAGACCCACAGAACTTGCCCTGAAAACCAAGGGGAGCCCACCCACAGAGCTCTCAATTACACATACCATGCTATATTCCCTCCCCCCCCCAATTACTTTCATATATCAATTTGCAAAATGTTTTTACAGACATTATCTCATTTTATCCTAATAGTAATTCTAGGCTAGACATCACATTCACTTTAGGGATAAGGAATCATCTTGGAAAGGTTAGGTGTCTCACTTGGGGTCTCACTGTTAGATTGTAGTCACTGTCAGAATACCTACAATACAAGGTATTATTGGAAATTCAAAGACATATAAGACAGACTCCCCCATGTTAACCAGGAACATGGATTAAAACGGTAGGGACCTGAACCCAAAGAATATGACTAAAGTTAAACTCTTACAAGGCAGCCATCACACAAATAAACTGAAATGGACTGGCTCAATTCATGGCAAATCAAACCTTGAGGGAAAAAAAACACCACCACCTATATATGTATCTTTTAGAGAGGTACAGAATATAAAGGACAAGATACTTTGCATCCAGAAAATGACCAAAGGTATAAAATAAACAGGTGGTTTGCAGTTTCTTTCTGTGACAACACTTGTGCTTTGGAGACCACAAAGCCATAACCTTGATCATTCGAGGAGTAGCATGTCAGACAGACTGAGAAAGACCCTCATTGGCAACATATTGCCAAAGCAGAGAGAAATGACTTTGGGCCTCCAGGGAATAACAAAACTGGGCACAGTGGGCTACTCACTGCCTTTACTTCAGGAGAGCTGGGCTTTGTCCGGCTACCTGTAAGAGACAAGGGCTAGAACTTGAGGTCACAGAAACCAGGCTATGGAGAAAACTAGGTCAGAGAAGATTTAAAAAACAAACAAACAAAAAAACCTCCTGAGCCACAGTAATTTGTTGCTTACTGAACAAAATTAGTAGTATTAGTAGGGCCATCATTCAGATGAAATACTAATTACTCAGGATCAGTATACAAGCAAATCTTTTTTACCTTCCCAGCACTTAAATGTGTATGAAATTTTGTTTGGAGATTCTTAGGCAAGAATTTTTTTTTAAAGCTAAGTTCCTTAAAATATGTGCATGCATGTCACACATGTATGCTTATTTCTAAAGAACTTATGATTAGCACTTGAAAGTAGAAATAGTTCTATGGAGTTTAAAAAGTTAGAAATCACTTATTTATGATATAAAATGTTGACTGAGCACTGAGTGGATAAATATACTGAATAGCATGTAAGTAATCACAACTTATAAGTCTTTTTAAAGACCATTTCAACCCTTCCATTTGTTTTACTACCCTATAAAGAGGCAGTCTGCATAGGCCTAACAGTCATAAATGTCTCCATCTACGAGTAATACGGGTACCCACAATCCAGTCAAATAGTTAGGAATACAGGTTGTTGAAGACCAACAATAAATAAATATCTCCTTCCTTGTAAACAGCTCTATGCTCAATACTACTTAAAAAGTTCATGGTGTTCTTTATTTGAGTATAGTTTCTACAAGTTAAGCATTTCATAAAAGTAAATTACTTCCTCAGCTACACTATTTCTGATACACAAAGAAAATCTGTGATGTTCTGAGTGGGCATAAGGTTTTTAGGAGATCAGATAGTGAGGCCCAGTCAACTAAATAAGCTACAAAGTCGTAAATAAAAACCAGACTCCTCCCTTCTCCAGGTGCAGCCTCTCCCAACACCCACACTAAGTATTTCTGTTATGAAAATTGCCCACTTGGGCTTAATGTGCAAAAGAAAAAACCAAAA
Source organism: Trichosurus vulpecula (assembly GCF_011100635.1). Classification (NCBI taxonomy): domain Eukaryota; kingdom Metazoa; phylum Chordata; class Mammalia; order Diprotodontia; family Phalangeridae; genus Trichosurus; species Trichosurus vulpecula. The sequence continues at coordinate 21,203,863 of NC_050574.1, read as the reverse complement.
CAAACCTCCCCCCCACCCTCCTGCCCGAGTCCCCCCTCTTGCCCCCGCCCCTCACCCCCTGCTTCCAACTGGACTCTAGGCCAGAAGGTGATCCTTTAGGATAACCAACAATGGGTTTTAGGCCATCAGACTTAATAGACTGAAGTCTAGTTCCTGTGCTGAACAGAAATAAGCCTTGTACGCTGTAATGGCTATAGGATAGCTGGCCTTGCTGCCAATAAGTAGTGCCTGTTTATGTTGGCAGCCATTTGTATTTCTAATGGAAAATTTCAGCTCTGTTTGTATCAGTGCTGGACCAAATTATTAAGGAAAAGAAAAAGTAGAAATGTTTCCTGCCCCTCCCCCAACCCTGATAGCCTTTTAATGTGTTCATACAGTTTCTCCAAATGGAGCCAATGAAACCACAGTCAAGAAACCCTGTGCCAATACCAGACTTCAAGTAATAGAACATCAGATTTAGAGGCAGAAAGAGTTCACAGATCATCCAATCTAATTCTCTCACTTTACAGGTGAAGAAACAAAGGGTTAGAAAAGGAAGTGAAGGCAGCATGGGATGATGGAAGGTGCCCTGGATCTGAAATTGGAAGTACTTGGCCTAAATCCCAATTCTGTCACCTTAGGTCAGTCATTATCTCCTTTTGGGCCCTAGGTTCCTCATCTGCAAAATGAGGGGCTTCACCTCTATAACCTCTAAGACATGTTAGAGAACTAAACCTAAATTAAATCTGTTTCCTAAGTTCCAGATGACATGTAACCAAGGTCTTCTGATTTCAAATCACCCCAGCAAGTTATCTGACATATTTGAGCCTCAGTGGTTGCTGTCTATAGTACCTACCTCACAGAGTTGTTATGAGTAGCTACACAGTTTAGTGACTAATAAAATCATGGACCAGGAGTCAGAAGACCTGGGTTCAAATCCCACCTTTGACACTGACCATATGACTCGGGGATAATCACTTAACTTCACAATTTTCTCATGTGTAAAATGAAGGGGTTGGACTAGAATGCCTCTGAGGTTTCTTTTACCTCTAAATCTATGATCCTATAAAATCAGATCCAACTGTGTGTGTGTGTGTGTGTGTGTGTGTGTGTGTGTGTGTGTGTGTTTGTAGTGTAATGCACGTTGCACACTTTAAAACGCTATAAAAAATGTCAGTTATCATGGCTGCTGCAGCCACCACCATCGCCTCATTTAGGGGAAGACCATCATTTAAAATAAAATGTTTCCTTCAAGAAAGTAAGACAGTTTTATCCTGGTATTAGTGACATATCAAGCCTCCCGGTCAGAGTTCAAGATGATGGCAGTGATTTTAATGTGGAACCAAAACATCAGGGGCCAAAGAAAAGAAGTTAAGTAACTCCACTGCTGCTCAAGACAATTTATATCAACAGAGTAAAGGGGAAGAAATAATCCACTGGACTTTGCTTCTCAATGTGCTTGGACTGCTTAGCAGAGCCGCAAGCAGTTTTGGCATGAGGTTCGAGTTTTAAGTCCAATGACCTTCTCCAGTGCTATGTCACTGTTATAAGACATCAGCTCTTCAAATCACCCACCTGTTCAGGAATCCCATACTGTAGATTAGGTAACATGAGATTAAGCATTACTGAAGCCAGAATTAAGATTGTTTATCTAAGAACACAATCTGAAGTTATATAAAACTTTATGCTGCAACCTCACACTGGAGTCATCTTGCCTCTCAACATTAACAGAACTTGGCTTAGCTAGTCCTTGGGTTGTTTCCCAATAGAATTCATTTTTTACTAAGGGAATTTGCTGCCTGAAAGAGCTATTTTGCCTAAAGAAAAGAACAATGCATATTCAGTAGTTAGGTACATATTTCAGAAACTACATTCCCAGAAATATGACTAAAACACAGGTGGCTGATTTTCATGTTGTTTCCCGAATTGAAATTTTAAATCTCAGATCCCTGGCAGTCTTTTAACCCTGATTTAAAACCACTAAAAACAGCTATCATTTCACTGAGCTCTTTAACTGCTCCATCAAACAATCAAACACTAAGTAAAGACATTTTTCTTACTTTTAAAAATGAAACTTTATTGATACATTTTATATTTGCATCCACCTTCATTTCCCAATTTCTCTCTCCTCTCTGTTCCTCCTTCTAGCAGAAAAATAAAATAAAAAAAGGAAAAGCAGTTCAGAAAAACTTTTAACAAAAAATAAAAATGGGAAAAGCAGTTCAGAAAAACTAACCAGCATATTAACCAAATTCTAGAATATTTATAGTGTTCCACACTCACATTCTCCCACATCTGCAAAGAAAGGAGGCAAGGGATAGAAAGACACATTTTCAATGAAAAAATCAGGATGAAAGTGAGATTTGTGTCTTCATAACCCACTAATTTGGCTTTTCACAAAGAACAAGTACTGCCTGCAGCAGAGGGCTTTCCAGTAGAGTTCATCTCAGGCCACAGATAGTTCCAGCCTAAGCGCTGCCATGCTAGGTGCTACCCAAACGAAAGCAGAGGGTAGGAGAGGGTCAAGGGCACGTCTGCTCTCTCCTCCTCCTGCATTCCTCCAGAGACTAAGAGTATTGGTTTCATGACACTGCCTTACTCCAAATACACCAAAAGGAAGAGGTATTTGTCTTTTTTCTAAGCCTTATTTGTTTCTATGATGCCAACCCACAGAGTAAGTCCTCGCTGTCTAATGTCCATACAATCTGATCAACTGAGAACACAACTTACACACAAACCAAGATTTATTTTATTTTTAAAATCCAAATGCCAGAAACTTTAGAGTTTCCAGAGGAATTCTAGAGATGAATGAATGCTGTTGTCAGCGGATGGGATCTACTTCGCCAGTTTCTAACAAACTGTGAAGCATTTCAAAACCAAACAAAAACGATTTGGGGATTATCTGCTCTTCTGGTTTATTCATGTAATGTTCCAAGGCAAATAACCCAAAAATGACAGTAGGAATAGTCCTACTTTTGCAGCAAAGTAAACTAATCAAGAGTAGTTGTGTAGATAATACGTGAATCCACGGCAGAGCTCGGAACAACGCCCAGGGACACGATTCCCAATCTCCTGCTCAGAAGCCCGGCGCACACAAACGCACTTAACACTGTGGCCTCTGGTGTGGTTTGGGCCCAGCAGCGTCTGCAGAGAGAGGGCCGGCGACTAAAGTGAACCTGGAATGAATGCTCTGCCAAGACTCCTACATTTAACAACAACTGTCCACCTCACACATGTACTGAGAGAGAAGAACGAATGAGGAAATAAGAGACAGTGAGAGTCTAAGACGCTGAAAGAAGTCAAGAGAAAAGAAGAAGGAAAAGGACCAAGAAGGAATACACACACACACAACCACACTGCTGAAGGGCCCACGTGAGGTTTCTCTTGGGTACGATGAGGTTAACAAATACCAATTCAACCAAAACCTCCAGAACCACGCTGGTTTTCCTCAATCAAGCATTCCCAGCATTCCCATTTCAACCAGGTTTTAGTTCCTATGAAACCAATACAGAAACCAAAAAGAGAAGACAACTGGGTATGCACATACTCCCTACGAACCTCTCGGATGTCCCTGCATCAAAACAAGCTGGTAACACAAGAGGCTTCCTCACCAGAGCTTCAAGACATTCTAATGGCCTGGCATTTCTCTTCATAACCTTTAGTTTTTTAGAAAGACTACAAGAGATTTTTACAAAACCAGTTTTTACTCAACAGAGTAAAGTATCACATTCTGAGACATGCTCAGTAAATTATGGGTGGGGAAAAGGAGACAGAATTCAGTCTTTTTTGTGGTAGTGTAACCTCAGAAGAACCATGGAGGCCTTATGCCCACCTGGGGCTGAAGAGCTCCTGGCTCTTGCCACAGCACTGTCTCCTATATTTCACATCCCGGGGACAACAAATGCCAGAACGGGCACTCTAGGGAACAAAGTAATTTCCCAGCTTTTGACAGGATCTGATCAGTCGTGCACAAAGGAGATGCCTTAAGCCCACAGAGATGTCACAAAATCTGTGGTTCTCTACAAGGACAAGAATAGCACACAGGTCTGCTGACCCTCCATCTGAGAAGGCAGGTTTTTCAGTTCTCTGTTATACTCTTCTGATACTTCAAATCACTGGAAAGTGATTCTAATAAAGAGAAGGGAAATGTCCAAAGTGTCTAGAAGACTGAAGATTTAGTGTGAGAAAGGGGTGTGCCTTTAATAAGTAATCTTCTAAAAGAAATTTACTCATAAGCAAGTTCTTGAACAAGCAAAGCTGGCTGCCTACAAATTTCCTTCATCTTCTGTACCAGGAGAGAAATAACCTTTGTCCTCCCTCTTATGGGCTGTGAATGATTAGCTGGGGTGTACTGACAAATAAAGAGGAAAAAAAGATGGTGCCTGGAGGCCAGGATGCTTATGGTTTACCACACTGCTCATCAAATCAGGGCAGAATTTTTCAGACATCTACAAAATGGTTTTTTGAGTCTACACCTGTGATTTCATTGATAGAGGGAACCTCTACCAGGGCAGATCAGAAACTATTTTTGCAACTTAAAGACATAAGAAAATTGCCTAGGGCATTGGGAGGTTAAATGAACTGCCAGCCAAAGGTCAGCCTTCTCTCCACATTATGCCACTTCTGTGTAACATTTAACAGGAATATTTGTAAGGGAATAACAATGTTATACAACAAGAGAGTCTTCAAAAAGTCTGAGAGCAGTTTTAAGATCTCAGAAGCTCAAGACTGCACTAAGGCCTTTGGGACACCAGGTACATACCTCTCTCTCTCTCTCTCTCTCTCTCTCTCTCTCTCTCACACACACACACACACACACACACACACTCTCGTGCACGGCGCTCTTCCCCCTCCCTAATCTCATCTCCCCCCACCCCCTAGCCACCTTTTTCTTTTTCCTCTCTTTTATTTTTTTTAACTGGAAATAGCTCTTCCAAATTTATCTTTGCTTCTCCTTTTCAACAACCATACCCTGGTGAAGAGATTGAAAACATCGAGCTTGCTGCTATGAGGAAAACTGAGGCAATATCTGGAATGGTCAAAAGAAGCAGACAACAGAGGTTTTAAAAAATGATTAAATTCTGTGTTGAGGATTCTGAGAAAGACTAAGAGGATGAGTTCCAGTGATGAATCTTATCGTCATGTACTCATTCAGTCACTAGGTGCCTAATTGAAAATGGGGAGAGGGGGAAGAGGAAGCTATTTATTAAGTCATTCATCAGTCAAGAGTAGGGGACTGCCAAAAGCCAAAAGACTAAGTATGGTACGGTGGAAAGTGCCCTGGATTTGGAGTCAGAGGACTTGGGTTTAAATTTTAGTCCTAGTACTTAAGACCTGTGTGACCTAAGTCACGTCACCACTCTGGATACCTCAGTTTCCCCATCTGTAAAATGAGTTGTACTAAGGCCCTTTTCCAGTTCTAAATTTATGATCCTAAGTGAAATTAAGCAAACTTTTCTAGATCAAAGATTATCCCACTTACACCAAGGCAGGTAACGCCAGCTTCCAATGTCTACGGTAACAGCTCTTGAAATTATTGTTAAATATTGTTAAAATTTTAGTTAATATTACATATGCTGTATCACACTCCGCATGTTTTTGCCTTTTTTTCTCTACACTATGCAGTATCCCAAATTCAAATTCAGAAATAATAGTTTGCCTGCATGGAGTGCATGCTATGCCTGATCTGAGATTCCCTCAGAAGTGTACTGTGTACAGAAGAGATACAGGGACCTGGGAGTTTAGGGGGGATCCCCCTAAAGGGAATCTTGGTGGTTACTCAGTACAATGCCATCAACTTTACCAAGTAGTAGGCAAAGGTCCATATTGCCCCCATCTTACAGATGAGGAAGCTGAGGCACAACTTGGTTAGGTGACCTATTCGGAGTCACCAGGCCAGGACAAGGACTTTGCAGCAGCTGTTGGGGCTCTTAATACAAGGCTCCTTCCAGCAGAATGTGGACCTTGATGAATCAGACCCCAGTGTACCTTAATGGACACTTCTCTTTTATACTATCACTAACCACAAATATGCAGCTGGAACTAGCAGAAAGGGTAAATTTTACCTTCTCTTCCACATTAACAACTGCCCCAGTTCAACAGTTCTGGTGAGATTTTAAGAAATAAATTGGTAACACTGCCCTGCATAGTGTTATGATTCTAGGTTACCTTTTACAAAGCACTTCATCTTCCATTTTATAGAAAAGGAAACTGAGGCAAAAAGAAGTTAAATGACCTGCCCCAAAGTCGTGAGGCTTGTAAGCTAAACGCAGTGCCAGACTGAGAGCTAGGGCCACACACTTAGACATTGATTCTGATTCCAGTCTTTTTGTCACCTCTTCCGGACATGTGGTTAAAGGCAGGTGGGAATGCAGGGGATAGAGTGATGAGCCTGGAGTTAAGAAGATCGGAGTTCAAATTTGGCCTCAGATCAAACTGTGTGACCCTGGGCAAGTAACTTAACTTCTGTTTGCCTCTCTACCTCAAAGGGTTGGAGCATCACAGGGCCTGGCAATAGTAGGTGCTACAAAAATACTTGTTCCCTTCCTCTTCCCTTTCCTTCTGGACCATTCTTTTCTCACTATTTTCAGAAACACACAAAATAGCAATATTCAGTGCAATTTGGCAGAGTAGAAAGAGGCCCTCCTGGGAATCAGGAGATCTGGGTTATAATTTTGACTGTCACTAAACAGTTCTATAACTTTGGAGAAGTCGTTAACCTCTCTAGGTCTTAGTATACTCATCTGGAAAATGTAGCAAACCATATGATCTCCAGAGGTCTCTTTTAATGGTAAAATTCCATGATCTCATAATTTATCCCCTGATTAATACCAACCACCAAAATAGACACTTCTAGCCCTGAAGCTCAATAAAGCATTCTCATTCTTTTGTTGATACTGCCACATGTGAGGTCACTGTTTTGACAATAGGGCACTGTGCTGGAAAAAGAAAAGAGCCCTCGCTCTACTATGTATTACCTGTATAAGCTGGGTAAGTCACCTTTCTGAGCCTCATTTTCCTAATCTATAAAATGTGGGGGTTGAACGAGATAATTCCTAAAGGCCCTTCCTGTTCTAGAGATTCTATGGAAGTCCAAAGAGGGTTCATTATATGTGGCAGGATGGGTGAGAAATGAAATTAAACAAATCAAAACATAAATTAAAAAAATCCAAGAATAAGCAACTATCATATGGCTAAATTCTCATACCAAATGGTTTTTTTCCCCCCATCAAGCCATTAGTAATTTTGACATTGACATACTGCACAGAAAATGAGACTCCAGGCAGAGATTGGAGGCTCGACCTTACTAAGCCCCTGTACCCTTCTCCTTCCTGGGTTGCACAGAAAGGTCTTCACCCAGAAGGAGATACCACCTGCACAAGCTTTGAGGGAGGGCAGGCAATGATGTGTAAAACAATGCTTGATTTCTCCTGGCATTTCCTTTATGTAACTGCACTTTGAAGAAGTACAGAACATTTTTATTCCCCAACAAGCCCTCCTACCTTAATGTTTGACAGGAATGGGAGGTGAACTGATCCCCAGCTTTGTGAAATTCTAAGGCAAAATCTGATGGAAAGAACAGTCTTTCCAGGCAGGGATGCTAAAGAGTTAAAATGATTCCCCAAACCAGGGCAAATTTGTGTAACTATGAGCTTCCTTTTTATTCTATTTTGTTTGGTTTTGTTTTGATAATTACTAAATTTAAACAGTGACAAGTGAATTATTCTACCTCATCGACTTTATTTAAAATTAGATCTGAATTCCACAACGCTCGCTAGCCCCCTCCTTTACAAAAGCCACTTCTTATGATTACAAAATAACTTTATTTTCTTCAAGGACATAAGTATTGATTCATTTTCTTAAACCACTTGCTGCCTAGGCTTATGATATAGTCAAAAGTTGATTTTTTTTTTAAAGGAGAATCATTATGCTAGCAAGAGCTCTCTTTTTCCGGTGGCCTGCTTTAAACACAGTGCAGGGTTAAGGGAAACAATTTATTAGTCCGATTCAAGGGTGAAAGGCAGCAGGAGAGGAGAGGCACAGCCTTGGGCGCCAAGCACCCCGCCCCCCAGGTCCCCGGTATGTTGAGCTCCCGTCCCCCCTCCAGCTCCACAGAACAACAAGCCCCGAGCCTCTTCCCCCCAAGTCCTCCAGCACCCCCCTCCCAGCTCCCCTAAGCCAGCCCCCGCCCCCCAGCCCCTTGGTGCTCACTCACCGTTTCCTTATTGGGAAGCAGCTCCTTTCGGATCCTGAAGAAGTTCTTGCCGTACTGTCGGAGCCCTTTAATGAAGCGTTTCTGCGGTAAAACAAACAAACACGATGTAAATTTTTTAAAAAATGAAAATAAAAGCAACAACAAAAATCAAACAGGACGTTAGCAAAGCAAAAATTCTTTTACTGAGCACGATCAAAGGAATAAAGGTTTCGGCTAGCGAGGGAGGCTCGGTCACAGCAGGGTTCCCCCTCCTCCGGGGACTGGGACCAACCAGCACCGAAGGCGGATCAGGAAATCCTTCGCCCAACACTAGCAGTGGCTCACAGGCGACGCTGGGCACTGGCGTTTCGGGAAGAAACTTGGGGCGTTTGCAGCTCCCTACAATCTGTCCGGCCAGGCCCGGCCTCGCGTTTGTTTCGCTGGGGAGTCGGCAGCACAAACGCTCTCCGCGTCTCATCAAAGCAAAGCGGAAGCGAGCTGGTTCCCATGGAAGGGGGGCTTCTTCCAGGGAGAGGGAGCAGGAGGTCGGCGCAGATCGTCAGCCCGGGGACTTTCCTCCAGCTGGACTCCCCTGAGCTGGAAAGGAACTCAGCCCAGGGAAGCTGCCCCTGGGCACTCCCTCCCCTTCCCCTTCCCCTAGCAGCCCAGCCCTCTCTCCCTCGCCAGCCCCCGGAGGGTCCGTGCAGGGTGGGCAGAGGGGGCAAGCAGGGACTGCACCTCTCCCGGGGCGCTTCCCATCTTTTGCAGACAGCAATTGGAAAGAGGGAGGGAGGACGGAAGAGAGGGAGGGATGGCAGGAGAAGGAAGGAAGGCCTGTACCCCTCCCTCCAAACCCCCCCTCCCCCCCAGCCACAGGTAAGCCCAGATGCCCTACACAAGTCTCCAGAGGTGCCGCCGCCGCCGCCGCTACTGCGGTGGTAAACCAAACCCGCTTGTCACTGGGGGCTCTGACACTACAAAGGGGAGGGAGGAAGAGGAGGAAAGGGGAGGAGGAGGCTTGGAGGTGGCGGCAGCGGCGGCTGCTTAGCATGTGATCCCGGCTGGGCAGGGCTGGGCAGGGCTGGGCTGCTCCAAGACAGTCAACCAGCTCCCTGCAAAAGGTGGCCTGGATCCCCCAGCCCCATCCTAATCCAATTTACCATGGGAGGGGAAAGCTAACCCTGGTGAATGTAGCTCCCCCCTCAGGGAAACACAGTAAGAAACGGAGAGTCAATTGTAGTCGCCAGAGAATGTGGCATTGGGATGGAGTTAAGTTCTCTTCATAACTCTGCCACTTTAGCCTCAGTTTCCCTTTATAAGGGAGGGGGAAAAAAAAGCCCTGTCCCCCACAGGTGCTTTGGAAAAGGATCATCCCAACTCTTGATGGGCCTTCATTTACCCTTTGAACTGTGGAAGTTTCCCTAAATGAGGAAACTGAAAGATTGCCCTCCCTGCTTTGCTCCACTTGCGAATTATATTAGCTTAGTGAAAAACACTACCACTGTATCTCTGATCTGATATGGAAGAAAACCACCTTTAACCAGCTCCAACCACGGTTCCCCAAGTCTGGAAGTCTTTCCCAATTCCCTCAGTTGTTCCTGAGACTTCCCAGTTGAAATAACTTTCCATGTAATTTGTATTTACTTATCCATGTACATACTTATATTCCTCCAAAAAGATGTTAAGCTCTTTGAAAGGACTTTTTTTCCTCTCCCCTTTCCCCTTTATATTACCAGCACTTTAATTCTAAGCTTCTCCCCAACCCCCACCCCCACCCTCATCAGACTGGCTCTGAACTCCCCGGGAACAAGCTCCTCACTCTGGCCATCCCCCACCCTACACCCATTTTACATCTCATGTTTTGAAAACTATAATCAGATAACATGACCTTTGCAGGTGGATACGGTATATCAATCAACTAATCCTATCACTCTGTACACCATCCCCCTGTGACTTTCCTGACCAAAACACCTGTCCTTAACCATCTTTCCCCCCTCCCCCAAGGTGAGGTCTCTAATTAGAACATAAGAACCTTGAGGGCAGGAAATAACTTTCTTTTGTATTTGTATTCCCTGTGAAGAGGCACATACTAAGCATTTAATGTTTTCTCATTAATTCCTTCATTCAAGACCCTACAGATCCATGCTAGTCCAGCCTAGAACTAAGAAAGTAGGCCTGGTCTTTGGTTGTAAAACTGATCAAAACCTGAACACCATTATCCAAAGCTCTGAATGTTCAGGTTACTCCCTATAGAGGTAGAAATTACTTCTACTTTCAACATAATCCATATTCAGTTGGGAGGGAGGGTAGGGCACCTACACTGAGCAGAGAACACAATGAAGCTGCAGAAAAAAATTTTTTTGAAGGAATGAAAATTATGAAAGGGAGTAAAACCTGAGAGAAGAGGGTAAAGCTAGTTTTAAGGCAATTTAAACCCTGTCATCAAAACTGACTGTCTTCTGAAATCATCACGGTTAAACTGAATACCAATTGCGTGGGATAAAACACAGTAGTTGTTTTAATAGTAGTATAATTCTCCAAGAAACCTAGGCTCAAACTCACACTCATCTATAATTCCACCCTGTTCATCTCCTATTCACTTTTCCAAACTAAATCAGTCACAAAGTCATATCTATTTTTCTTTCAAAATGTCTTTCCAAGCCATGCCTTGCTTTTCATTCCAACAATCAGAACCTCAATTCAGGCTCTTATACAAGAGATTTCTACCAGGCTTTCTCATCTCCAGTTAGCTCCCCACTGCCAACCCATACTGCATACCACCTTAAAATTAATCCTCCCAAAGTACCAATTGTATAGAGAGTATTTTTTTTAAAGGAGATGGTTTTTATTTTGTAAAATTAAAAGCCTTTACATAAATAAAATCAATGCAGCTAGAATAAAAAGAAAGGGTCTGCATTAGGGGAAAATTTCTGTTTTGAATATCTGACATGCATGACATCCAAAATCTATATGGAATTGACAGAAATCTGCTTGATAGACAAGTGATTACAGGACATGAATAATTTTTAAAAGAACTGCAAACTATGAACAGCTATCATAAAAAAATTTCCAAATCACTATTAATCAAACATACAAACAAAAACCAACTGTCATACCCATTAGGTGAACAAAAGTGGCGAGAGATGGAAAAATTCAATGACAGAGGGGCTGTAGGAAAACAGGCATGCTAACTCACTGCTAGCTGAGTTCCAATCATCCTAGAAAAAAATTTGGAATTATGGAAGGTAAGTTATTAAATTGTTTGTGCCCTGCAATTCTAAGGTGGTTAACAACAGCAACTTTATAGGACATCAAGTCCTCATTTTATAAATAAGAAAACTGAAGCTTGACAAGGAGACTGGGTATGTGTGTGGGTGTGTGTTTATGCATATACACATGTATCTATATATATGTATATGCATGCTCAAGGGTGTATTTTGTTATTCCGTCCTTTTCAGTCACATCCCACTCTTCCTGACCCCATTTGGAATTTTCTTGGCAAAGATAAAGAGTGGTTTGCCATTTCTTTTTCCAGCTCATTTTATATATGAGGAAACTGAGGCAAAGGGGTTAAGTGACTTGCCCAATGTCACACTGCTAGTAAATGTCTGAGGCAGATTTGAACTCAGGAAGATGAGTCTCCCTGACTCTAGGCCCAGCACTCTACTCACTGCACCACCTAGCTGCTTTTCAGGGGTATATATGTATATACATATGTAAATGATGGGCAGTAATAAACAGTATATAAAGTAACAAAGGCAGTAAGTGATAAAAGCCAAAGCCTGAACCTAAGTCCTCTGATTTCAACATTTCTACCCTGCCATACTTCCTCCTGAAAGGTATCACATGTAGGACAATATTCAAATTGTGAAATAAATGAAATATTTTGGGAGAAATATATTAAGTATTTATGGTAAAAGATGGAAACATAACGTGCCCAACGACGGGAATGGCTGAACAAACTTTAGCATATGAACGGATGAAATATTAGCACACCGCAAAGAATTATTGAAGACTTCAGGCAAACATGGAAAGAGCCTTATTTGAAAAGACAGATAGTGAATACAAGAGCCATACGAATATCCATGACTACAACAATATAATTAAAGACAACACTTAAAAAACCAAAAAACAAATATGAGAACTCAAGTTGAATACAACAGATGATACAGGTGATATACTTTCAAAGTTGAAAATACATATCCTTTCTCTTAATAGCTGGCAAGATAAAACAAGAAAATTCCATTTATTTTCAGTAATAAGCTAGTAATTGTTTTGGCTAATTTTTTTCAGGGGAATGTGCTGTGAGGGAACAGAATATTTGATTGTTTCTCCAGAAGTATCTTACATCAAAATAAAATGTAAGAAAAAAATCAATTTCATCAAATTCTCCCCAACACTCTCACAACACAAACCCCGTAAAAAATTCTGATTGTTCCCTAGTAACTATAGATAGAGTAAAGCTCAATCTACCCTGGGATTTGAAGCTACATGCTGCCTGACCCTACATAATAACAAAAATAACAGCTGATATTCACAGAGCTCTTTATAGTTGACAAAGCATTTTCTGTTCATCTCATTTAAGCCTCACAAGAGATGTGTGAGGTAGATATTACAGGTATTTTCTCTCCCTTTTACACATAAAGAAACCAAGGCACAGAAAGGTTACATTTCTTGTCCAAGATCACACAATCAAATAGGTGTATAAAACATTTTTTAACTAGGCACGGCACTGCTAGGGTGAGTCCCTGCCCTCAAAGCGATCACAATCTAATGGGTGAAATAACAAACAAATATACATAAATAGACTATACACAGGATAAAGAGCAATTCTCTTTTTATGTAAAAACTAGGGCGTGTTACAAGGTCAATATGGATAGAAAAGAGGCAGGAGATAGAAATTCAGCCCTTGGCTTCATCAATCAATTAACCAATAATGTTTTTAATAAGTGACTGAGGATTAAGGATTGAGGATTAAATTCTCTGAACCCAAATCCAGTGCTCTTACCACAGCATTATAGCTGCCTTTCATCAATATCATTTCCAATTGATCAAATAGAGCCTTGCCTTCTATTTCACTGAAAAAAAATGAGGCCATTTGCCAAGAGTTCTGTCTTCTCCCCGGTTGTTCACGTCACATCATTTCTCAACTAGCTGCAGTGCTGTGGGACTTCTCTGACTCTACCACATCCCAGGAAGCCCATCATCATTGGGATATTGGGATAATCCCATCATCTTGTACTCCACCTAATTATTACTCACTGCCTTTCAGATCACAGGGTAGGGACTTGAACTCCAGAGTCTTTTTAAGAAGAGGGCTCGGCTCAGACACCCGCTCATTTCTCACCCTACCGCACTAATGTTGAGGCTTCTGTGACTAATTTCCACTCCATGTCTTCACGTCCAGTACCTCCCTCCCACTCCCTTTTAGCTTCCTTTTGTGTTCTGTCTTCCCCATAGATAGTAAGCCCTTTGAGGGCAGAGACTGTCTCTTTTTCTTATCTAAATTCTAAGCACTTTGTAACCCTTTTGGTGGTGTCAAGACTCTCTGTGACACCATTTTGGGATTTTTTTTTTTATTTCTGGCAAAGATACTGGAGTGGTTTGCCATTTCCTTCTCCAGCTCATTTTACAGATGAGGAAACTGAGGCAAACAAGGTGAAGACAAACAAGTCATACAGCTAGTAAGTATTTGAGGCCAGCTTTGAACTCAGGAAGAAGAGTCTGACTTTGGATTCAGCATTCTATCCACTGTGCCACCTAGCTATTCATTTGGCACATAGTAGGCACTTAATAAATGCTTACAATTAACCAAAGACATTACCCAGAAGGAGGCAGCTAGGTATCTGGATGAACAGAACACTAGATTTGGAGTCAGGAAGACCTGAATTCAAATCCAGTCTCAGAAACTACCTATGTGACCCTAGGCAAGTCACTTAATTTCTGTTTGCATCAATCCATGGAAAAGGAAATTTCAAGAAAACCCCATGGACAATATTGGTATTCATGGGATCACAGAGTTAGATATGACTGAATGGCAGTACCACCCAGAGGGCTTCTGCAACTATTTCTTCCTTCACGCCTGTCTCACATGAAGAGGTGGCCCTTCTTGCAAAGGCAAACTCCTCTCTCAAGTCCTTCTTAATCTCAGTGCCTTCTGATATTATCTTCAACTTATCTTGTGTATGCTGGTTTCGCACATGGTTGTTTGCTTATTGTCTCCCACATTAGACTGTGGGTTCTTTGAAGACAGAGCACAAATGATCCCATCCCATTTTTCCAGCTGAGCGCCCCTTCTATCATCCCTACTTTATCATTAGTACTCGATTTTTCTGTCTACTGGTTGCTTTCCTAATGTCTACAAACATGCTCATGTGCCTACCATCCTCAAAAAACCCTCACTTAATCTTTCCATTCCCACTAGATATCACTCTATATTTCTCCTTCCTTTTGTGATTAAACACCTGGAGAAGGGCCTCTACAATAGGTGGTTCCAATTCCTTTTCTTTAACTCTCTTAACTCTTTGCAGTATGGCTTCTGACCTCACCAACCAAACCAATCTCTCCAAAGTTACTAACAAGCTCTTCATTGCCACATCCAATGGTCTTCTCAGCCCTCCTCCTTCCTGACCTTTCTACAGCCTTCAACACTGTGGGTCACACCCTCTTCCTGGTTATGTTCTTCTCTTGAGACTTTTGAGGTACCACTCTATCCTAGTTCTTCTCTTATCTGTCTCTTCCTTCTTATTCTCCTTTATTGGATCTTCATGTACTTCACAACCTGTAAAGTTTCCCCAAGGCTCTGCTCTGGGCCTTTCATACTCTTTCACTTGGAGATCACATCAGCTTTCATGGCTTCAGTTATCATTTCTTTGCACATGACTCAGCTTAGCTTTATTTGTCTAGGCCTCACCTTTCTTTTGCCCTCTATCCTCACATTTCCAACTGAGTATTAGATAATTCAAACTAGATGGCCCCTAGAAACTCAACATTTTCCCCCAAACCCTTGGCCATTCCAAACTTCCCTATTGCTGTATAAGGCATCACCATCATCCCAATCTTCCAAGTTCACAATCTAGGTGTTATTCTTGACTCCTCACTCTCTAACCCCCCATATCCAATAAATGGTCAAGTCCTGACTCTAAAATCTTCCTCATTCCAATTTGTCCATCACTAAGTTGTCAAATGGATCTTCTTAGAGCACAGGTATAACCATATCATTGCCATATTCAGTAAATTCTAGGGGATCTCTATCACTTCCAGGATCAAAAATTCTTAGTTTGGATTTCAAAGCCCATTATAACCTGGCCCCTTTCTACTTTTCTAGTCTTATACCTTACTGCCCTCCACATACTCTATGATCCAGACACTGATATCCTTGCTGTTCTTCATGCAAGGCACTCCACCCCCCCCATTTTCATTTACTGTTGCCCATATACAGAACTCTCCCTCTTCACATCTCTGCCTTCTGGCTTCCTTCAAATTTCAGCTAAAGTCTCACCTTTTTCAAGAAGAATTTTCAAGTCCTTAATCTCAGTGCCTTCTGATATTATCTTCAACCTATCCTGTGTATACTGGTTTCTTACATGGCTTCTTGCATATAGTGTCCTCCATTAGACTGGGAGTTCTTTGAAGACAGCAGCTATCAGTTCACTTTTTTTATATCTCCAGCACTTAGCACAATGGCTGGCATTCAATCAATGAATGTTAGCTGACTGACATTAAACCAAATCAAATGCTTCAGACAAGGGTGTCTTGTCATTTCTACCTTTTTTGCCTTCACTCTGGCTATGGCATTATTCTTCTAGAACCACTAAGAAAATCTCTGAGAAATTCTACTCATTCTTTATTGGCAAGGTGAGGTTGAAGAATGAGTATTATAATAATTTCATTGGTACAGGAAATGTCCATTTTGGAAACTCCTTTTCCCAATGCAGATCTGCCAATTAAAGCTAGTTGCCACAGACAAGTCAAGTGATTTGCCAGGGTCACAAAGATAGCATATGTCAAAGGCTGGACCTGAACTTAGTTTTTTTGACTCTAAGGCAAACTCTCTATCCACTGTGATATACTACCCTTTCTACTCATGTAGGGTTCAAGCTTAAATGAAAGCAAAATTGATCTGGTCTGATCTTGTCGCCCTCCCCCACCCCCACTTGAATAGCCTCCCAACTCCCTAACAGCACCAGGATCAAATCCTCTTTTTTGGCCTTCAAAGTTCTTCATAACCTGGTCTCTCCCTACCTTTCCAGCATTCTTACACCTTACTGCTTTCTACATACTCTATGATCCAGAGACACCGGCCTCCCTGCTGTTCTATGCCAAGGATGCTCTCCATTCAGACTGGAATGTTCTCCCTCATCTCTAGCTTCCTAGCTAAGGTTCTATATTCTGCAAGAAGCCTTTCCTGGTCCTCCTAATTCTTAATGCTCTCCTTCTGACATTATCTCCAAGAATGACTCAGGTCTGGATACTCTACACCCTCTCAACTCTCACTCAGTTGCCTCTCCCTTCTGATTACAGAGTTGGAGGGGGGAACGCTAAAATGTAAACTAAAAAAGCACTAAAAGCTAAAAGCGCCTTTTTTTTATACGGAGCTTACAACCTTCCTGATAATTCCATTCTACATTAGTATCTCTCCTTGGCTTCGCTCCACTGAACAATATGACTCCACACTGGGTACCTGCCGGTTCTTTCTCCCCTTCCCCTGGCTTTTCGACTTGCTTTTATGTGTTGTTTCCCCTATTAGACTGTAAGCCCCTTGAGGACAGGGACGATCTCTTTTCCTTATTTGTATCTCTAGTATTTAGCACAGCGCTTGACACACAGTAGGCTCTCAATAAATGTTTATTGAATTGAAAATTCAATCATACATATTTGTTGTCTCCTCCATTAGGATGTGAGCTCCTTGAGGGCAGTGATCCTAGTGCCTACAATAGTGCTTGGCACTTATCAGGCACTCAATAAATGCTAGCTGACTTACTAGTTTTCAATAGTTTTGCTCCTGATCTTGTCTGATAATTTTTCTAGATTTTTAAAAATATAGTACAGTATTTAGGAGATTCTTTTTTTTTTTTTTTTCTGTTTTTTGGCCGATTCTCTGGGATTTTTTAAGTAAACAGCCGTGTTCTCAACAAACAAGCATAATTGGAGGTCTTCACCATCTTTAGTTTTTTTTCTGGTCTTACTGCTACGCCTAACATTTAAAAAATTACATCAAGTAACAGTGAGGAGAGGGGCATACTTGTTTTATTCCTCAAATGAAAAGCTTATATGGTGTCTCCACACTGTAAATAATGTGTTTTTGGTTTCAGAATATATTTTTACAGACATTCTATGCTTATAATTTTTAGCTATTTTAGCATAAATGAGTGTTTATATTTTATCAAAGGTGTTCTCTATAGCGACTGATATAAACTTATGTCTCATTTGACCCCTAGTCTTTCCTGCTTTCTCTCTGTCAGGAAGTCAGCAGTATGCTTCCTCATAGGTCCTCCGGACTCCTGGCTGGTCACTGAATGGATCAGAGGTACTCAAGTCTTTCAGAGTTGTTTATCTTGACAATCACTGTTATTGTTTTTCTGGCTCTGCTTACTCTATTCTATCAGTTCATACAAATCTTCCCAGGTTTCTCTGAAGCCCACCTTTTAACTACAGCACAATAATAATGAATTATATTCACATTCCATAATTTGTTTGGCCGATCCCTAACTGATGGGCAATAGAGCTGCTATGTTTCTTTTGTTTGTTTTTGGTACATGAGGGTCTTTTTCTCTTTCTTTCATATCTATTATTAGAGGTCTAACGGTGGCATTGCTGGGTATTCAAATGGTAGAGATTTTTGGAGGCAAAATTGTTCAGTTCAAAATTGCTTTCCTGAATTCTCAATCAATTCACAGGCATACCAACAGGGCAAGACTGTGCCTGTTTTTCAGCTGCCCCACCAACATCTGTCATTTTTATTTTAAGTCAACTTTGCCATTCTGACAGAACTGCTTAATTTGCATTTCTCTTCACCCCTTGTCTGGTACTGATTTGTTTCTTACTCTTCTGCTTTGTTTATGACATAACCTTTCATATCTAAGTCATGAATTCATTAGGAGATTGCCTTGGTATATGGGCTAAGAGATGTTTGCTGTTGTTGAGTCGTTTCGGTCCTGCCCAACTCTCCGTGACCCCATTGCCATCGCCACATTTGACCTCAGGCCTTCCTGACCCCAGGCCCGATGCTCTGGGAGTCTGTGACTGTGGCGCCCCCGAGCTGCCGTAGATGTTGATCTATACCTAATTTTTGCCAGACTACTTTCCAGTTTTCTCAACAGTTATTGTTAAATCATGTCTTCATCTCAGGATTTGAGGTCTTTGGGTTTATCAAAAATTATATTATTGTGTTTCTTTGGTTCTGTATGTTATATACCAAATTTGTTATACTGATTGACCTCTCTATTTCTTAACCAGTAACAAACTGTTTTGATGATTATTGCTTTGCAGTAGAGTTTGATACCTGGTACTGCTTGGCATTCTTCTTTCCCCCTTTTTTCATTATTTCATTTAAGATACTTGATCTTTTCTGATTCCAGATGAACTGTTACTATTTTTTTCTAGCTTTGTAAAAGGGTTTCTTAACCTGGCTTTGCGAACTTTTAAAAAAAATGTATTTTGATAACTATTTCAACATAATCAGTTTCCTCTGTAATTTTATTATTTGACTTTATGCATTTAAAAACATTATTCTGAGAAGGGGCCTACAGGTTTTCAACAGACTATGAAAGGAGTAGGTCCCACACTGAATATATATATTAACTAACTTCCTTTGGTTTTGCTTATTTATCCTTCTGTCTTCATGGTCTTCTCTGTTGGTTTAACTGCTGTTGAGTAAGATAGGATATTGTTCCAGGATTCTTTTTTAAAATTTTGGTCTTCCAACTTCTTATGTTCCTAGACATTTGCCTCTGATTTCCCTCCTTGCACTCTGATAGCACCATTTCCCTCCCCAATTCTACTTCGTCACAGATTCCTGGAATGAAAAATGAAAAATTTTGCAAGGGCTGCAAGAACATGGGCAACCACCATTAATTAAAGAATACCAGTATTACGCCTATTTATCAAGATAAGCTCCATATATATGTGACTTCAATATAAAGTTCCTAGCATGAGCAAATTAGAAGAGAGTAAGGAAACAACCTTCATAACTATGAGTAAGGGAAGAAATCATGAAAAAGATAGCATGAATACTTGTCAGATGAAATGGAAAAGCATGTAAATATTTACAGCAGTTTTTTCGGTGGCAGCAAAGAGCTAAAAACTAAGAGGTGTCCAAAAATTAGGGAATGGTTGAACAAATTATAGTAGATCAATGTAATTTAATACTATTGGGTTCTAAGAGATGACAGAAAGGATGGTTTCAGGGAAACCTGAAAGATTTATATGAACTGATGCAAAGTGAAGTAACCAGAAGCAGTGGAACAATTTATACAATAACAATGACATTGTAATGAGGAACAAGAAAGACTTATAGACTTACAAACTCTTATCAATGTAATCATCAACCATGACTCCAGAAGAGAAGATGAAGAATGCTTCTATCTCCTCACTGAGAGGTAATATACTTGCTATGGAGAATGTGTAATACATTTCTGCACACGTCAAATGCAGGAATCTGTTATGAGGCTTTTGTTTTTCCTTTTCAAATAGGGTGGTAGAAGCAAGAAGGAGAGAAAATAAATGCTTGTTAATTGGAAGAGAAAAAAAAAAGAAGCAAAAGAAGGGGACCTGTGCATGTTGGTAACTGGCCACTGGATTCTTGTCCCTCCCTCTTTCTTCTCATCTATCTGGTTCTGCTGTATCATGTTATCCTTTCTAGCGGTCTCTGCTGTTCTTAGCTTTACTCCTCCTTCCAATGTTCTCTCTTTGTTTCAAGAGACTGTGAATAATCTGAGACTTGCTGCTTTTCAGGGAGTGGACTGGTCAGGTAAAGGCTGAATTCCAAGTCTGTGGGTGTGTTCACTACACCTGGTACACTGAGTGGGTGACAGGTATAAGGATGCTGAGTAAGAGCTCCAAGCATGTAAACTTTCTGATGTTATTTATTTCATGAGCTGTTTTTTTTAAAAAAATTTCTGCCTTGTTCCTGTATTCATAGTTACTCTATAAATGGCACATAATTCCTTTTTCCTGAGGTGTTTAGGTTGCAAAGGGTTATATAAAGCAAACATTGTGCATCATATGACCAAGCCTAGTCCTTATGGAACTTTTTCTGCCTTTCAGCAAAAATATGCCTCTCAGTAACAACCACTCACTGCTCCTCTCTCTACCATCAGGGGCTCAGTAGAACCTTAAGTGGTCTTTTACTGACTGACAGTGGATCAACAACCAGATAAGAGAGTTTTTTCAAATATTCTAAATTGGGTGGTAGAATGAGTGCACTACTTAACTTGAGTTCACATCATGCCTCTAACACCAGCTGGGGTGCAAAGAACATTCTTGCCAGAGAGTGGAGTCATTGCACCTTCTCTCCATTGTCCATGATCACTTTTGTATCCTCCTTAAACAGCAGCCTTATCTGGCCTGTACATCCTTTGCTTTTCTCCAAGATAGCATAAAAAGTTCCTTTTACCCCAAGTTTTGTTCTCCACGCTGAGTTCATACCCTAGGTTGAGCATTTCTGACATTATTTTAACAGGACCAGATCACTCTTTTTTTATTCATCCTCCATTACTTGTCCTTCCATTCATCTTTTAAACATGCCTTTAAGGTGTTGGATGAGTTTTATATGGTTCACAATGACCTATTTGAAAGACTCCCTTTTTTCTTTCTCATAAGAATTGCTTCTATTTGTGTCTTCAGAATTTTATTCTTGAGAGCTTCACATCTCTTCTAGGCTGATTTCCTCTGCAGCATTTTAGGCCATGAGATCCTAATTCTTTTTACCTTAAACCATTTGAATTCTACTCTTCTAAAATCTTAACCCCATGTCAGAATATGACCACCTTTCCTCTCCTTCATCACACATTCTACAGTGAATGATTACTTTCCCCACTTTATATTGAAGGGTTAAATTATTACTAAAGCAAATCAAGAAAGTGTTAGTTGCTCTTCTTTTGGCAGGGAGAAAAGCTCCCACAGATATATAGATGAATGAAATCCCCCATCATGCTTCTAGGCCAGACATATGATCTTTTTTCTGAACTCTATTTCCTCTTTCTGTACAGATGGTCTGTAATATATATTCTGATAATGATATCACTTGTTTCTGACCCCCTGAGAGTCACCAAAACATACTCTAATATGCTTCCACCTCCCTCCCTACCCCCAGTTTCTGGTTTTCTTCAAAAGCATGTATTCTTAATACAGAGTACAACTCTGCAAGCAACCTCTGCCACCTGATGATCCCCTCTGCCAAGACTTTTTGAGTAAGAACTAATGACACCCTTTCAGAGAAAATATCATAACCCTCGATCTTCTATCAACAAGTCCCAGTGACTTCTATCATATCAAACTAGCATTCTCAGGGTAGGAACTCTAAATAAATAAAGTGTAACTATTTATGTTTGTTTATAGACAAATGATACCATGCATAGTGCCTTACTTGGATTTTGTCTTCTATGAATTTCTGGAAGTCTACCATTACTCTTCTTTCTATTCTGTAGACACTATCCATAGATATCTTACTTGATAAATACAAATAGCAACATTGTTACCTTTTCTGTTAAAAGTCCTTTAGATTAGATTTGGAAGTTTTTGGAGCCCTTGTCTTACAAATTTCTTTTCTGAATAGTTGAGCCCAAGCAAAGCACCACCAACAGAGTATTGATGTGGTTGTTTTTCCACATTCATTCCACTTCTAAGTACTCCTGTCTTTTGCTACCTTTGTCAATTTTCTAGGGATAAGGTGAAACATTAGGGTTATTTTGATTTGAATTTCTCTCATTTCTTAGTGATGTGGGATAATCTTTGATACAGTTTTTAATAGTTTTCCATTCTTTTGAGAACCGTTGGTATACTTTTGACTACTTAATTAGATATGTGTAGTTCCCTCTATATCTTGGATAACCAACCCTTTAACAAGGTTGTTTGTTGCAGACATTTTTGCCCCCCGGTGGCCAGCTTTCTCTCTTATTTTAGCTACATAGATTTTATTCTTGAAAAAATTTCATGTAACTGAAACTATCTATTTTGTGTTTTGTGATCACCTCTATTACTTGTTTGGTTAATAATTCATCCCCTACTCATATCTATGAAAGTGTCTGTTTTGGTTTTCTACTTATTATTTTTGTTAATGCTATGATTTTTAATACCCAGATTATTTATTCCTTTGAGGGTACAGTGATATTTAGTGCAAGATGTATACACAAACCTAATTTCTACTGAATTGCTTTCTAGCTTTCACAGCAATTCTTGTCAAATAAAGAATCCTTCCATGGCAATGGCAAATGTATTCTTGTTAGCCCTTGTTAGATATATTTCATCATTGCTGGGAGAAAAACATAATTTAAGTCATGGTCCAGATTCAAAAGTCCCAATTCTCTCTTATCTTCTCAGCCAGTTGTCTACTTTCCTAATCATGCCCTTTTTTCTGCATCTCCTGCCCTCCACAGGAAGTAATGAAGAAAATGTGACTTTCACTCCCTGTGGTGTTTAGTTTCATGCCCAACACTTCTTCACTTAGTAACATTTTCTAGGTCTCTGCTTTCAATATAATTTGTGCCCATGTGAATCATCAGTATTGACACGTTTTGAAAAGTTCTCCATCGTATGCTGAGGCATGTCATGGTCAGAAAGACAACATAAATTTCTATTGTTGTAATCAGATAGGCAAATAGCTATTTCAGTATGTCCCTCAGTAAGGAGTCGCTAATTTAAAAACTTCTTTCTTATTTCTCTGACTCTTACTGGATGACCTTTCATCTGATGGATTTATTTCATCATCCCTTTGAGGAGAAGCAGTTGTTTCCTCCTCAAAAGGGCCTAGTTCTCTCTTCATTGAGAAGATGATGTCTGTCTAGGTGCTCAGAAAATACTTGATGGAACTGTTCCCCCATTTCATGTGACGGTTAGTCAATAATCATTTTGAAATGAAGTGAATAGAAGAGAAAAAAAATGTTAGAGGAGAAAAACTTATAAACAGTGAATGAAGTAACATTAGGACATATGTCAGTGGCATTCGTTAACTGGTGTAAAGGTTACAATATACTATAACGTTAGCTCTAACTCAAGTCATACTCTAGTCCTCTCATTTTAAAAAGTTATTTCCTTCTAGGGAACAGCTATGTGAATACTTGAAGTATGACTGCCTTCTAATCTAAAGTGTTATTTATTATAGACAACAAAAACGACTCATGCCTATAAAGGATACTTTACACACATTGTCTCATTTGATCCTTATGACCCCTGGGAGTTAAGTACTAGAGGTATCACCCCCACTCTGAAGATGAGGAAATCCAGAGTCAGAGTTAGATGCCAGGTCCTACAGCTAGTAAGTGCCAGAGGCAAGATTTGAAATCAGGTCTTCCTAAATCCAAGTCTGGTGCTTCAGGCAGCTAGGCAGTATAGTGGAAAGAATGCTAGGCTTGGAGTCAGGAAGAAGCAAGTTCAAATCCAACCTTGTGTGCATGTGACCCTCAGCAAGTCACTTAACTTTTCTCTTAGTGCCCTCATCTATAAAATAGAGATAGCAATAGCACCAAACTCCCATGGTTGTTGTCAGAATCAAATGAAATCATAACTCAATAACTAGATGCCAGGCACTGTGCTAAGTGTCTGGCACACAGTAGGTGCCCTTTCCACTGTGCCGTGAACATTAAGGAGAAAAAAAGGACCAGGAAAGGAAAGGAATTAATTAAATGGGTTCCAAAACATTTTTCATTGGATAGTCACTGTTAGAAGAGTAATACTGAATTTCATACTGAATTTTCCTAAAATAATCATGGTATACAATTATGGCACAAGAGATTTGCCTGCGAGGAGCTAAGCTATCTGGCTCTGCACTCTCTGGGACCATGAAGCTTTAAATGCTGCCATCTTCTGTCTGGTGAATCTTTGTCCTGAAATTGTATTTGTACCCTTCAACTCCTCTTCCAGCCAATTACACCCCTAGCTCTGAGAACTATAATTGGATTAATGCTACAATAGCTTCTGGAAAGGGCCATGTCAACGGCATGCCCATTTGATCCATTTACCATCTTTGTGACTTCCAAAAAAGAACTCTATTTCTCAGCCACCACTCCCTGTGTAGAACACTCCATTAGAATTTAGGCTCCTTCCAGAGGTGGAGCCAAGACGGCAGAGAAAAGGCAATGACTCACCTGAGTTCTCCCCAAAATTCTTCCAAAAACCTTTAAATAATGCCATAAAGCAATTCCTAGAGCGGCAGAACCCACAATAGGACGGGGTAAAATAATTTTCGAGCCAAAGACAACTTAGAAGGTCAGCAGGAAAGATCTGTCACACATGGGTAAGAGTGGAGCATAGTCTAGTGAAGGCTGCGCCAGCAAAGACCCAGCCCAAGGAAACCAGGAACAGACCTTGGGGCATTGCTAAATCAGCAGCTGCTTCCAGAGCTTCAGCCCACAGACATAAGGGGGTCAAACAACTAGTCAGAAGGAGTTTACAGCAGTCTCTTTGCTAGTACTGAGCAGGACTCTGTTACTTTGCCCATACTTGGATCTGGGTCACAGTTCCAAGGTGAGGAGGAGATCCCAAAATGAAAACTCCCAGGAATATTACAGTCAAATTCCAGAGCTACCAGGTCAAGAAAATATTGCAAGCAGCCAGAAAGAAACAATTCAAATATGGAGCCAGTCAGGATAACATAAGATTTAGCAGCTTCTACATTAAAGGATCAGAGGGCTTGGAATATGATATTCTGAAGGGCAAGGGAGCTATGATTACAACCAAGAATCACCTACGCAGCAAAACTGAGAATAATCCTTCAGAGGGAAAAATGGATATTCAATAAAATAGAGGACTTTCAAGCATTCTTGATGAAAAGACCAGAGCTAAATAGAAAATTTGACTTTCCAATATGAGAATGTTAAAAATTGTTTTTACAAGTAACTGGGGAAAAATAAAATACTAAATAAAATTTTAAATACATTTTAAAATAAATAAATAAGAATTTAGGCTCCTTGAGAGAAAGAGCTATCATCCCTTTGTACGTGTATCCTTTGTGCTCAGCACATAATACGGACTTAATAAATTTTTTCATTCTGCATGGTGGAAAGGATTCAGGTTTGCTACTGAATAGCTAGTTGTTTGATTCTGGGCAAGATTTCATCCTTCTTGGGAATCAGTTTTCTCAGTTATAAAACAAGAGTTGAGAATAGATGGTGTCTGGATGAGACAGTGTCTAAGAGATGCTGAAGATCTAATAGCAGCTTGATATGAGTGTAGAATGGCCAGTGTGGAGTTGTGGCAATACCTCTGAGCCTGCGGTCAGAGGGTCGGGCTCTAAGTCATGGCTCTTCTGTGAACTGGCAAAGCCCTGACTAATATCCCTTGTGGGCCTCACCTGTAAACAATTGGAGGTTTGGGCTTTGTAGGTAATGCTTTGGCTATATGATTTTGATAAACTATGGTAGACTCTAACACACATACAAAAAACAAACGCCCAAAACAAGTACTACTATTACACTTCAAACAGAGCTGACACGTATTTTGTAGTTTCTAAAGTATGCTACTGAGAATACACAAAAAGTAAAAAGGATTTGAATGTGCTGTATAAATGCATGGATGACTCTAACATTTTCCCTATTCTTCCTGATCTCTCATCCAAATTCTAGCCTGAAATTTGCCAAATGAACTTGGTTGTTCCAAACTCCTCTTATTCTCCCCTAACCATCATCAACACCACTCCAAAGAAATCCTCCTGATTTCTCTTTCCTTCCTTCCTTACTTTTTCTTCCTTTCTCTCTTTCTTTCTCTTTCCTTCTTTCTTTCCTTCCTTCCTTCCTCTCTTTTTCTTCCTTCCTTCTTTCTTTCTTATCAAAGGTGCTAGTTCTTGCTAAGTCACTTAGGTTGAACACCATAGTCATTGTAAAATTCCTCTCTTATCCTGTCTGTGCTGAATTTTTTTTAAAAAAAATTGTTTAATTCATTACTTAAACACCAAAAGAAAAAAAACACACAGCATTCCAATATATGAAGTAGAGGAGAAAAAGTTGACTGCTGAATCTGTGAATCTCTATTACATACAGCTTGTTTTCATTTGAAGGTATGTAATAAATTCACCGTATTACTTTAAAAATTGTGCTTATCTGTGTTTCTTTCTGAATAGCTTTCTATTCTCTTCTGTGCATTTTCTTTTAAATGCTTCGATGAGTAAAGGCACAGCTGAATCAAAGAATATACACAGTTAAAGGTCCAAACTGCCCTCTAAAACAGCTAGACCAATTCACAGCTGCACCAGCAGTGCGATAGCGTGCCTATTTTTCCACAGCCCCTATAAAATCTGACATTTTTCTTTTTTGTCAACTTTGCCTTTTTGACTAGTGTAAGGAAGAACCTTGGAGTTGCTTTAATTTGTATTTCTGGCAGCAAAGTGATGGTGTGGATAGAACAATTGATCTTGGAGAGTCAGGGGAACCTGAATTCAAAATCCACCTTCTTAAAGATTTACAAATTGTGTGAACATGGGCAGGCATCTTGATTTCTTATTATCTCATTTTCCTCATCTTTAAAATGGAGATGACAATGATAGCACCTACCTCATGGGGGGGGGGGGGGGGAAGCTAGGTAGTGCAGTGCGTAGAGCCCAAGATCTGGAGTCAGGAAGACCTGAGTTCATACCCAGCCTCAGATACTCACTAGATGTGTAAGGCTGGGCAAATCACTAAACCCTGCTTGCCATAGTCTCCGTGTCTGTAAAATGACCTGGAAAAGGAAACAGCAAACTGCACCAGTATCTCTGCCAAGAAAACCTCAAATAGGGTCATGAAGAGTTGGACACGACTGAAATGAATGAACGGCAACAACCACCAGGGTTCTTGTGAGGATCAAATGAAATTCTTCTATTTCATTTGATCATTTTACTTTATAAATCTTAAAATGTTATATAAATGCCATGAGCTATTTCTCTAATTAGTAGTGATTTAGAGCATTTTTTTTAATGTGGCTATCGATAGTTTGAAATTCTTCCTTATGAAATTGCTATTCATATACTTTGACAATTTAACAACGGCTCTTAATTCTTATAAATTCCAATCATTTCCATATATATATATATATATATATATATATATATATATACACACACACACACACACATACCTATATATACATATATATATATATATATATATATATATATATATATATATATATATATAT
Source organism: Trichosurus vulpecula (assembly GCF_011100635.1). NCBI lineage: Eukaryota > Metazoa > Chordata > Mammalia > Diprotodontia > Phalangeridae > Trichosurus > Trichosurus vulpecula. Next base: position 21,176,364 of record NC_050574.1, on the reverse strand, counting down.
ATATATATGTATTGGATATGAGACACTTCTCAGAGAAACTTGCTTCAAAGATGTTCCTCCCAATAATCTGCTTGCCTTCCATTTCAGTTCCATTGATATTGTTTGGGCAAAACCCAATTTAAAAAAACTTATATTCATTTGAGCTCCAAATTCTCTTCTTCCAGACCTGTTACCACCCATTGAGAAGGCAAATAATATGATTCCTATTATACATGTGAAATATAAAACACACTTCCATATTAGTCATGTTGCAAAAAGAAAAAAAAAAACCTTCATTCTATACTCAGATTTCATTGGCTCGCTCTCTCTGGAGGTGGATAGCATTTTTCATCAAAAGTCCTTTGGAACTGCTTGAGATCATTGTATTGATCAGAATAGCAAAAAGTTCCTCAGTTGATCACTGTTACAATACTGCTGTTACTATATACAACATTCTTCTAGTTCTGGTCACATTACTTTGTGCAAAAACTTTTAATTCTTATGTCATCAAAATTGTCCACTTTATCTTCCCCATTTCCTAGGTCTTGTTTTTGCTATAAAATATATTTTCTTCTATGTTATCAGTATTTTTAAACTTTGTTTTAATATTTTTTATTGTCTCATGGCATTACTGGCTTCAATTTGGTCTATTCTAGTTTTCATGAAGTTTGTTGCTTAGGCAAAGGCTTTGTACCTCTTGGGCCAAACTGTTCATTCTTTAAAAAAAATTGTTTTTCTTCCATAGCTCACATTTCTTTTCCATTTTTTTTTTTTTTGCAATTAACAGCACTAGAACTTCATTTGTAAAAACATTATAAATTCTTAAAAAAAAAAAAACCTCTTCTGTCATCTCTTCTAGGAATTTTAGTTGAATTTGTACCCAAGGTATGTTTTTCTTTGAGTATCTGCCTATAGATTTTGGAGTCATTCTGCTCTGGGTTTGTGTCGCGTTCCCTGGCAACATTAATAGCTTTTTAGGCTTTGATTCTTTTTCTGTTTGTTCATCGTCCTAGCCTATTGAAATCGATATTAGGGCCAGGCTGTGCACACTTCTGGAAGGAAGGTCTGGGCTGGTCCTATTGCAGCTTTCTTGGGGCTACTGAGTTTTATTATTATTCCAAGATCTCAAGGACAGGTCAGGTTTGGGACCTGCATGCCTTCAGTGATTCCAAAGTGGGTCAAAGTTCAATCCATAGCTCCCCTGTCTCAGTTTTTCAAGTTTTAGCAGATTATAGTTGTATTCAGCCACCAACCACCAGTCACCTGAGAAGTGAAGCTGATTTAGAGTGACAGAACTTCATTCTCCCCTTCAGGCTGGAAGTCTAACTTGAGCTATTACTCTGCAGGATTCAGATCAGGCCAAAAGCTGAGACTGAGATTCCATTCCTCTCCTGAGGTCTGAAAACCTCCCCTAATGTTCACTTCTGAACTTGCTCCTCTTTCAGTACACTACTGCTCCTTCTCCAGAATGCTGTCCTTGGTCACAGCACCCTCCTCAGTCTGTGATGCAAGTCACTTAACCACTCCAGTCCATCCTTCATTCAGCTGCTGAAGTGCTGGTCTGAACATAGCCATCTCCAACCTCAGTTAACTTCTGTAGCTCCCTATCACCTCTACGATCAAATACAAAATCCTGCTTGGCATTTAAAGTCCTTCATTACCTAGCCCTTTGCTCCACACCTTTCCAGTCTTCTTACATATTACACTCCACCCCCACCCCAATACTCTGAAATCCAGTGACCCTGGCTCCCTTGCTGTTCCTTCCACAACGTACTCCATGTCCTGGCTCCCAGCATTTTCTCTGGCTGTCCCCCATGCCTGGAATGCTCTATTTCATCTACTTACTGACCTCCCTGGCTTCCTTCAAGCGCCAGCTAAAATCTTACCTTCTACAGGACGCCTTTCCTAATCCCTCTTAATTCTAGTGTCTTCCCTCTGTTAAATATTACCTAGTAATACTGTATATAGCTTGTTTGCTTTTTGTCACCACCATTAGATTGTGAGCTCCTTGAGGGCAGCGATTGTCTTTTGCCTTTATATCAATTAGCAGAGTGCCTGGTACATACTAAATGCTTAATAAATGTTCACTGGTAGTGGGTAGCAAAGCTATCAGATGGCACTGCATGCTTTCACAGTGCCCCACTATGGATCACTGCAGGAGCCTCTCCTTGTACTGGCAGGCTCTATGGGCTGTTCCTGCTCAGACCTTGCCTGCAGACCTCTCTGTCTGTTTCTCTATGACAACCTAGGCTAGAAAAGTGACTAACTGTGCCTTTCCTTAGATTTCCTTACATCAGGATTCAGTCTAGTGTGTTTTCTAGATCTGTCTGGAAGAATTGGTGGGATGGGGGCAGGGAGCTCTGTCATCTTAAGAGCTACATAACAGTAAAAAGAAAACTGATTAGGGTGATTTGATTGCCATTCCTATTATCTTCTTAGCCAGAATTTTAAGTTTCTTGGCTTTTTGATGGTTAACCTTAACAAAGTCAAAACACTAATAAAAAAATTACAAGTAATTTGATGGTTAGATTTTATAATGATGATGCTTCTTAGGGGAATCACACTCTTCCCACACATCTCCCCTTCCCTTTTCTATCAGTAAAATATGGACTCCTTGAGGGTAGGGAATGTCTGGTTTTGATTTTATATGTCTAGCACATAACACAGTGCCTGGCATGCTTAATAAGCAAAAAAGATGCTTAGTAAATGCCTGTTGAATGAATATGACCTCTGATTTTTGAACAGCCCTCACATGTCTATATTTTGTCTTAAAGAATATTTTTACTTTGTTAAATGACTTAAAGAAATCCAGTTACATAGTGCATATAGCCACTGTTAGTTGGCACGTTTGTTTTAGGTCCTTGTGATAAAAAATTTCTTTTAAAAATTCAGATTCTAACACTAATTCAAACACTAAATTCTTTGGTCATTGGGAAAAATATAAAATGGCTCTAATTCCTATGAGATGCTTTCTGCTTCTACAGTGACAAAGCTATGAAAAAAAAGGACAGAGAGTACTAGGTTATCTAGGTGGTATAGTATATAGATCATGAAGAGCTGAGTTCAAATCCAGTCTCTTCATACTTAATAACGGTGTGACCTGGGTAAGTCACTTAACATCTGTTTGCCTCAGTTTTTTCAACTGAAAAACGAGGATTAAAATAATATCCACCTTGCAGGATTGTTGTGAAGATTAAATGAGACAGTATTTCTAAAGTTCTCAGCACAGTTTCCTTGTGTGGTGCTATATAATTCTCACCCTTTCTCCCTTCTTTCCTCCCTTCATTCCTATTACAGTTTATATACTGTCTATAAATATTCATTTAGCTAAATGAGACCTTTGAACAATGACTGGGTGAATATACTATTGGAGGATCTGAACTGTTTAGTCTTAAATAAAACCATAAGAAAGTTGCGGCTAAATGGAAGTCTAGTTCATTGGTATGCCTTGAACCACTTGGTGGAGTTGGTTGTATCATTTACCAGCTCGTAACAAAAATGAATTTTGTAAGACATTTGATTTTTTTTTTACCTCAGTGCTCCTGTTGAGGGAAGAAGGGAGCTATCACCACTCCTGACTGTCACCCAAGGTCATAACCCATATGACATCATGGGTTCTTTACTTTCAGTCAACTTCTGTCCCCATTTCCAATAAGTTGACAAGTACTGTCAGTCCCACCCCCTAAACACCTCTTGTATTTATCCTCTTATTTAGTCTATAGCCACATTACCACATTTGGACTATTATAACAGATTGTGTTGGTCTCCCTTCCTCCAGTCTCTCTATTCTCCCATGTGTCCTTTACACAAATGCCAAATTGCTATTCCTGGAACAAATATCTGACTACATTGCTCTGCTTAAGGAGCTTCAGCAGCTTCTCACCGCCTTTAGGTTAAAAATACAAAATCCTCTATTGGGCGTTAAAAACCCTTCACAATCTGGACCTCACTGATATGATTAAACATTATTCTCCTGAAGCACCCTATACTCCAGCTTCAGAATGTATATAACATTTCATCTCCAGACTCCATGCCTTTGCATAGGTTACTGCCCATGAGAAGGCGGCTCTCCTGCCCTAACTCCCTTCCAGGCAGAGTTCAAGTCATCCCTTTCTAATAGAGTCTGTTTCTGATTCGCCACGTTGGCTTCCCTCCCCACTCCCAAGTCATGATACATTCATTTTGTCTAAATCCTCAAGTAACCCATTTGGGAAGTTAAGCTCCTTTAGAGCCACCTCTCATACTTTTGTATCAGGGCTTCTAACACAGTGCCTTTTCAGAGTAAGTGTTTAATCAATGCTTGATTGGTTAGTGAAAATATCTGCAAAAAGGCCAGCATAAAAATAATTACACCTTTATACCATTTACTGAAGAGGATGAATGAGTAAAACAATTCCATGAAGCACCCGAGACCCTCAAAATTAGTTTTATACATACTTTAATGTGAGCAGCTTCAATGTAAATGTGAGAACAGGTGCCGTGAACATGAAATACAATGGAAAAATGTGGTTTAGGAACAAGAAATGAAAGGCCAAAGATATATCTATATATTATAAAAACACCTTACATCTAAATACTCTGCTTTATTTGAGAAGAGAACCAGAAAGGATCTCTGCATGATGAGCACCAAATATATCACAAAAATAAAACTGACTATTCTAACAGATAGAAAATTACTTACTACTAATATGGAAATCATTTTGGAATCAGTGCTTTATGTATAGTCACAACTACTGACTTATTTGAACAAAAATAAAAGTCATGACAAAGCTAAAAGAATATAAATGAAAATAAAAGATAGAGGATAAAGGAAAGTGGAGACACTAATTACAACAATTTCAGATGATTAACAAACACAAATCGGCTGTCATAATAGGGATAACAACCAACTAGGTATAAAAAGTACTTTAGTTAGTAAACATTTGACATTCCTCAAATGGAAAGTTATGGCAAGCCAAGGACAATAATAGCTTGAATAGAAACTCATTTCGTAAAATATGATGGGAGAAGTTTTCTTGGAGATTATGAGAAGCATAATGTCATAAAACAGAGAAGCAGTGGAGGAAAAAAATCATTTTTAAAAACCTTTCTAAAAAAGCCAGCTAACCAAGGTCATTCTGAGGACATTTGAGGGAGTAAAACTAGAAAGAAAAGAGATAGAAATATGTGCAAAGATTTTTATAATGAACTTTTCTTTGTCATTTAGAATTTGTTTTCCATAGTCCCAAGGAAGCAAAAGGAAATGGCCCTGGAGAAAATAAAGATGGGAAAACAGTACAAGTACATAGGTATGCTATACAGTACACGTACATGGAGTAGAGGAGATTCGAACCTGGAGCACACTGGTGGTGAGAGACACATACATAGGATACTCTGTGGTGAGGGCTAACTCATAACCCCTAGTGCTGTGTGGTCTCCCAGAGGCCCCATCACAAAGTTCTCTGAGACCAGACTTTTCAACCTCTGTAGAACTTGATTCTTTAACATATGAGCCCCAAAAGTGTGATGGAGTTTCTAAGCCAATGATAGGATGCTTCCTGTGTAGTGTCAGTTGCTTTCATCCAATGAACAAGGCCCTACAATGTTCTCAAGCTCATTTATACGTTGTTGTGGGATAGTGGGAAAATTACTTAACACATATTTACACTATGTGATTACACTACCTTCTAGAATGACATCAATGGAGGTGGAGAGGGAAATGCCTTTTTTTAAATACATAAAAAAATTTGATGAGAAGAGAATGGGAAGCATTTTTTGAGTACCTTTCCAGAGAAGACTAAGCCATATGAAGTTGAGAATAAAAATTCCCTTGACAACAAGTTTACTTTTTGTTGACTGTAAAAAAGCATTTAATGCCTTAGAACAAGTGTTCTTAACCTTTCGATGTTCTAGGCCCTCTGGGCAGTCAGTCAGGTGAAGCCTATGGACTCCATCAAAGCATGTTTTCAAGTAAGTGAAAAGAAATGCTAAATTTCAGTAACAGTCTAGTGAAAATAAGGATGAATTTTTTCCCATTCAAATTCAAAGATCCTTTAGCAAAAATCATGCCTTCATTTAAAAAAGGTGGGGAGGGGGATAGCTGAAGGGATAAAAGATGAAAGGCAACCTGGTTAAGTGAAAAGTCTGAAACCAGAAAATTCAAGTTCTACTTCGGGGCCTAAGACAAGATGCTTAACCTCTGAGGTTCCTTTCAACTTTAAATCTGTGAGCCGATTATTCCAATTCTCCCTCCTCCAAAAAGCAAACAAACACATCCTGGTGGAGTCTCACAGTTCACTATCCTTTTAATATGTTCCTGTAGTAGGAGAGATCATTTAGATTTGATTGAGAAGCAGGGCCATGAGACAGGCTCTGGCAAAGTCAAGGAGGCAGGAGATGGAAATCAAGCATTAGAAACAAGGAGGCCTGTGGACTTGGAATGTATTGTCTGAATGGGAAAAAGGGAAGTTAAGTCTGGAAAGGCAGACTGGGGCCAAACTGTGAGGGACTTTGTATGCAAGGCTGAGGGTTTATACTTTATCTTCAATGGCAGAATTTTGGGCAAGGGAATAATCTGTTCAGACTTGTGTTTTAGAAAGATTACTTTAACAGTCTTGTAGAGGAGGGATTTGAAAACAGAAAGCCTGGAAGCTGAGAGACCAATTAAGAAGGTACCATAGTGATTTAAGTAAGAGGTCACGAAAACCTGAACTAAGGTGTCCATATAAGTGGAAAGAAGGTTACAGAGATGAGAGGTGCTTTGGAAGTAGAACTAATGAGATCTGACATCTAACAGGACAAGAAGGAGACTAAAGAAGCAAGGATGACTTGGAGGCTACAAATGTCAGTAACTAGAAAGATGACAGCGGCACAGACATAAGGTCTGGAGGTAATAAGTATTATGTTAGATGTGTTGAGTTTGAGATGTTCACAGAAAGCTGGTTATACAGCACTAGAGTTCAGAAGACACTGGGTACATAAATTTGGACACCACTTGCATAGAGATAATGGTCAGATATTGATTGCAATCTTAGAAAAAATGGTTTCACTTGAATGGTAGGATCAAAAATCAATCAATCCACAAACATTTTTTCAAGACCTGCTCCCAAGACAAAAGTGGAAAAAACAGTCTCTTCTCTCAAGGAACTTTGTTCTAGGGGTGGGTAAGGTCTGCAAAAGGCAGCTAGGTGGTGCAGTAGGTTAGAGCCCTGGGCCTGGAGTCAAGAAGACCTGAATTTACATCTGGCCTCAGACACTATGTGACCCTGGACAAGTCACTTGACCCTGTTTGCCTCAGTTTCCTCAACTGTAAAGTGAGCTGGAGAAGGAAATGGCAAACCTGTTGGGTATCTATGCCAAGAAAACCACAACTGGGGTCACATCAAGTTGGACACAATTGGAACGACAGAACAACGACAACAACAAGGTTAGTAAAGCACTTTACATACAACATTTCGTCTGACCCTCATAACTTGTAATAAAGGCAGTATTATCCCCATTTTACAAATGAGAAAAATGAGGCTCAGAAGGTTAAGTGACAACATATATATTGAAAACTGGAATATACAAAATACTGACAATGTGGCTGCTATGGGCACAACGGACTGAGATCTGGACTTGTCAGAAAGACCTAAATTCTAATCCTGCCTCAGACACCAACTAACCATCTAACTTTAGACAAGTTATTTAACTTCCCTGTGACTCAGTTTTCTCATCTACAAAACAGGAATAACAGCAACCATCAGGGGAGAGGATTCTGGGAGAAGACAGAGCAGGTCAGAGGAGTTCTGGCTCTCCGTGGCCTCACAGGGAACGTAGAGCAGCAGCAGAAATAAACAAGACCCCAGGAAGACCTTGACCTCCGGGGTCAGAGGATCCGCCAGAGGCCAACTCTCAGGAATGAACAAACAACAAGCCCTGGGGGCCGCTGGGTTGGAGATGGCCTCTGCCACAGAAACTTTCACCTCGGGGACAGCATGGAGAAGACTGAAGGATCTTCCATTGTTGACACATCTGTGCTGACCAGAGGCATCCCAGGCTGGGCTGCCATGCAGGGGAGAAGGAGCTTACATACACACGGTGAGTGCAGTAGCAGAGGGCTGGGGACCCTGTTGGCTGTGGGCACTTGCAGAAGAGCAAAGTCCCTGGTTTCACTTCCAGGGCAGAGAGTACAGCTGTAGTTTGTGGCCATCAGAGGGACCACAGGGAGCAAGATCATTTGTGGGACAGCATGGCTGGGGGCCCTAGGTGAGGGGAGAGCCCAAGGCTGAGTCTGGGACAGACCTCAGAAAATAACAGCAAGAAGGACCTGTGGCTTGGGGCATCATTCCCCATATCTTGGGACTACAACTTGATTACACTAATAGCTGCTAAAAACAAAATAAAACAAAAATGAATAAATAAAAATGAATATGCAAAGGAGAAAGAATCTAACCATACATAGCTACTATGGGGATAGAGAAGATCTGGGTTCATATACAGAAGAAGATAATGGAGCCACTCCTTTTTCAATGAGAAATGTCAAACGGTCCCAAGCATAAAAAAAGAGTTCCTGGAAGAACTTAAAAAGGACTTTAAATATCAAATAAGAGAGATTGAAGAAAAATCAGGAAAAAAATAAGAGCAATCCAAGAAAATCAAGAAAAATATGAAGAAAAAGTCAACCAACTTGAAATAGAGAATCAAAAACTTAAGAAAATAATCCCTTGAAAACTCAATGGGCAAAGGGAAGCTAATGATGTTCTAAGACACCAAGAAATAATAAAACAAAATCAAAAGAATGAAAAAATAAAAAAGAATGTGAAACATCTCATCAGAAAAACAACTGATCAGAAGAGATCAAGGAGAAATGGCAGAATAGTAGGACTACCTGAAAATCATGATAAGAAAAGAATCTTGATACAATATTACAAGAAACTATTAAGGAAAAATGCCCTGAAAGTTCTAGAAGAAGAAGGCAAAGCATAAATAGAAAAAAAAAAATCTACCAATGACCACCTGAAAAGAGATCCTGGGAAGAAAACTTACAGGAATATCATAGTCAAGTTTCAAAGCTCCCAGGTTAAGAATATGGGAAGCAACATGAAAAAATAATTTAAATATCACAGAGCTACAATAAGGATTGCAGAAGACCTAGCAGCTATTCCATGGAAGGACCCAAGACATTTCATAGACCGAAAGAGCTGGAGTTACAGCCAAGGTAACTTACCCCCCATTTCAAACTGAGTATATCCTGAAATTGTGTTTTTCTCTTGTAGATGTTTTGAAGTCCTTTACTTCTATAATTGTGTCTTGAGCATCCCTTCCACCATAATAGCTCATTAAGGGATGGTTCTTTTTTTGTTTGCCCATTCTTCCAGCCTATTTCCTGATTTCAGACTTGATGTTAATGTTGGGCTCTGTGGCCTTTTTGGAGGGAAGGCTGGGGCTGGTCCTGTTGCTGATGCCACAGGGTACTAAGGGTTGCCTTATTCCACAGACTCAGGGGCAAGTTGGGGCTCTTCAAGCTTTCAGCACTCTCATCATGATCTAATCCAAAGGAAAGACTGGCTGATATCCCCTTGGTCTGAGATTTTCTAGTTCTGACCTGGGTTTTGGTCTAGGCAAGAGTAAACTAACATCAGACTCTTCCCTATCAACTCGAAAGCTTTAGTATTAGCTCAGAAAAGCAAAACTGTAGACACTGCCTTGGTCTGAGATTTTTACCCTGGTTATTTCTCTACATGGTGGGTTAAACCTTAGAAATGAGATCTTTCTTTGCTCTTGAGGTCTGAGTCATAACCACTGCTGCTACTGCTTCTGCTAGCTTCTTAACTTACTCCTTTCTATACATACTGCCCAGGGCCTCTCTAACCTCAATGCTATGCACAAGTAACCCTTTTCTTTCTACCCTGGATCTGCAACCTGTGACTAAGTAGTAGAAGACAAAACTGCCAGTTGGTGCCTATCTATCACAGTGTCCCAGTGTGGCTCTAGGGTTGTCTTGGTAAGGGTTTAAGATCTCTTCTTGCCATGGTGCACAGTCTCTGAGCGCTGGAGTGCTCCATGTGTTCTTTGTCCATGTCCCATCTGCAGTATCCAGAGCCTTCAATGTATGTCTCCGTATACCAAACTGGGCTGGACAAAGGACTGTAACTTTTTCTGAATTTCTCCATCACGCTTTGGTCTGGTGTAATTTTTAGATCTGCTAAGAAGAATTTGTGAAGGAGACCTGACTGAATTAATTCCTATCATTCTACCAAGTTGGCACTATACTACTACCACCACCACCCCCACCACCACCACCCCATCCCAGGAGATGTATTCTTAATCAAACAAGGAATAGAGGCAATTACAGAAGTTAAAAATTGATTACTTTAATTATGCAAAACTTAAAAGCTTCTGCAGAGATGAAATTAATGCACCTAGAATAAGAAGGAATGGTCAAATGGGGGGGGAAACCTTTGTATTAAATTTCTCTAATAAAGGTGTGATATCCAAGATATATAAAAAAATTTACATTAGTTTATACACACTCATACATATGTGTCTGTGTACACACACACACACACACACACACACATGAGACTAACAGCCATTCCCCAACAGAGCAGTGGTCAAAGGATATAAACAGTTCTTGAAAGAAAAACTACAAAGTATTCACCACCACACAAAAAAATGCTCCAAAACACTAATGATTAAAGAAATGTGAATCAAAACAATTCTGAAATTTCATCTCACACCCTGCAAATTGGCAAAGATGACAAAAAATGGCAATCATCAACAGTGGAAGAGCTGTGGAATGATAAACACACTAACATACTGTTTAGTGGAGCTACGAAATGGTACAACCATTTTGGAAAGTGACTTGGAATTCTACAAAGTGACTAAGCTGTCCCTACTCTTTGACCCACAGATATTTAGTCACTTAATTTCAAAAGTGGACAAAGAAAAGGATAGCTAAGATTATTTTGAAGAACGTAGATCAGATTCAACAAATGAAGGAAACCAACGGCTTGTAGCCTACTCGGAAGTCTCACACTTTTGCATCATGAATGACTTCATCAAGAATAGTCCTTAGAGGTGGTGAGCAACAGACATGGAGGGCAAAAAAGAAACTAACTTGATCTTTACTGATTGAAAACTTCTTATAGCCTAACAAGCATTTCAGAATTAAGTGTTTTTAGTTAAATCACACCCTGGTTAGAGAGGAAATCAAAGCAACCACCAATTTAGACAAAAGGATGAAGGGGAGAAGATATTCCAAGTGATTACAGATACATTCGTGATGAAGATAAAACCTATGTCTGGATTCTGCCGTCTTAGTAGACAAACACAAGGCAGCACGACTGAAGAAGATAAAGATGGGAAAGCGTCTGCATTTGACTCTACTCAATGCCCTGCTCCGCTCCCCCCCCACAGAGGTTTGGGTACACATATGCACATGCACATGTATCTGCACACATACACATCTGTGTGTACATGTATCTATGCTGGACATGACAGAAGTTTAGAGGAACCCTGGCACTGATGATCAGATGTATAAAATTCCAAGAGAGTAAAAGATGATATAGCATACTCTGACCCTCTCTCTACCACCCCCACAACAACATGACCAAAGACATTAGTAACTGCTAAGATGTGTGTCTCTTATTTATAAGGAAAAAAAAGTATGAAAACAATAGATTCTTGGACTATTTTCCACGGTAGATCCTAACTTTACAGAACTCTATTCAAACAACATAACGCCTTTAAAAAACCAAGAATGTTGTCATTTTTACACAACAATCACAGCAGCCATCATAAAACTCTTTAAGGCTTACAAAGTGCTTTACAAATATCTCGTTTAATCCTCAAAACAACCCTGTGAGTTAAGTGGTATTATTACTCGCATTTTGTCAGTGAAGGAACTGAGGCAGGCAGAGGTTATACTCAGGATCTTACACCTATGAAAGGGGCTGAGGCCATATTTAAACTCAATTCTTCCTGACTCTAGGTCTAGAGCTCTGTTCACTATGCCAGACTGCTGCCTCAAAAAAGCTTTTGTTGCAGGACCTTGGCACAGTGCCTGGCACATAGAAGGTGCTTAATAAATGCTTACAGATTAACTGATTGAGTAGAACAAAATGAATTCTTGAAGGCTCTCCACAAAGATATCAAATATACATGCAAATTATATAAAAATAACTGATTTAACTACAGAATCCAACAAATTGGTCTACCTTCTACAACCCTTTCTTTCCCCTCTCATCTATCATCCACACAGCAGCTAAACTGACATTCCTTAAGTACATATCTGTCCATGTCAACCCTTTGAATAAGAAGCTCCAGGAACTCACTATTGCTTCTAAGACCCATGACATCAGCCACCTTCTATCCATGACAGCCTGAATACGTATTTACCTCTAAAAATTATTTGCTTCTTTCAAGGATTAGCTCAGGGACCACCTCTTAAAAGAGTTGTTTGTGTTCTCTCCCCTGCCCTCCAATTATTTTGTATTTCCTTTATACATGTTATATTTGCCTTTTTGTGTTGGCCTGTATCTCCTACCCCCAAACAACAACAACCCAACTGAAGAACAGGACCCGATTTAGTTTCTTTGTGTGTTCAGAACTCAGAACAATGCAGAACACACAGTTAGTACTTAATAAATAAATCTCCAATACAACTACACGTACACACCTTTTCCTCAATTTATAGGAATTAGTACTCATAGCAATTCTCACCATCCAGGTCCTCCACATCACCAGCCAGATCCCCCACAATCCAAGGCAATGTGCAAAAAGCTGATTTTCCCCTTTAAATCAATGTGGCATACTGTCTTAGATGTCAAGGGAAACTTCTTTGTTCAAAGGACATATGCCCAAAGTTTTGCTTCACTAGATAGACAGACAGACAGATAGATACATAGATAGATAGATAGATAGATAGATAGATAGATAGGTAGATAGATAGATAGATAAATTTACTCAGTCTAACTTTCCTACTGGCAAAGCCCCCTTGTTTTATAATTTCCACCATAATGTCAACATAATTCATTCTTTTAGAGAACCTTAGATCTGTGGTGACAAACTCAAACAGAAACAGATCTCTGCTGCCACTGACTTAGAATGACAAATTAACATTATCCATGTGGTATTGTATTTTTATTTATTTTGTTAAATATTTCCCAACTACATTTTAATGTGGATTGGTGGCACTGGATTCACTGGTCATGAATGTGATACTTCTGTCTCAGTGATCAAGATCAAACAAAAGGGGTCCTTTCATTATGACTGGTATAGATAAAGTACTTCGACTGATAAAAGATAAGAAAATACACTTCAGCATAGTTCCACTGTAGTTCCCAGAAATTCTAAGGCAAATCAGAAGCCTCATAGCCAAGATGCATAGGTAACTGATGCAAATATACAAAAATACAATGATTATACAAATATTCAATTGATACAAATATATGTAATTCCCCAGTAAATAAATGGACAAAAGACATGACCAAGGAGTTTCAAAAGAAGAAATGCAAGCTCTCGACAACCATATAGAAATTCTCCAAATCACTGATGATAGAGAAAAGTAAACTGAAACAACTCTGAGGTGCCACCACTCACCAATGGGATTGGCCAAAATGACAAACCAGTAAATAAAAAATTAAGAGAGAAGACAATTGTTGTTAGGCCAGTGGGAAGACAGGCAGAATAATGCATTACTGGTGGAACTATGAATTGGTCTGATACGTTCCAGAAAGCATTTTGGAACTACAGCCAAAAAATTCACTGAATTACACATATTCTTTAGCCCAGCAACACCATTACTAGGCATATACTCCCTAACGGGTTAAAAAAAAGTTAAAGGATCCATATGCAAATCAGTCAATCAGTTAACATTTATTAAAAGCTTACTCCGTGCCAGGTACTGTGGAAAGCACTGGGAATAATACAAAGAGAGGCCACTCCCACCCCCTAATAAAAATAAAAAAAACCCATTCCCTGTTCTTAAGGAGAACAAAAATATCTATGACAGCTTTTTTGGTTGGGGCAAAAAAAAACAAGTGGAAGCTAAGTAGATGCCCATCAAAGAGGAAATGACTGTACGAATTACAGTTATGTGAATATAATTAGGTTATCATGCCATGAGAGGATATAAAAGGACAGATTCAGAGAAACCTGGGAAGGCTCAAAGCAGGATGATGTGAGTAAAACCAGGAGAACAAATTATAAAATGACTACAGTAATGTAAAGGAACCACTGTTGGAAGATTTTAGAATTCTATCTCGTGAAATGATCAGTTATACCATCAAATGAAGGATGAGGAAGCCTGCTTCCCACCTCTGGGTAGAGTATTGATGCATTAGAGAGGCAGAATGAAATGTACATTCTAAGACAATGCCAATAAGGGTATCTGCTTTGCTTGACTATCCTTTTTTGTTTATATTTGGGGATGAAAAAGGTACAGGCAGTTAGTAGGTAGTGATAGTAATGAAGAGGGAAGGGAAGAGAAGAATGAAGGAAGTGAGAGAGGGAAAGGGAAATGAAAGGGGGGAGGAGAGCAGAGGAGGAGTCAATGAAACACAGAAGAGAAAAGGAATTTCAGAAGGAAACACAAAGAAGCAAGATAATGTTGTTACTATTGTGTTAAGATGAATGTACACTAAAAGAGCAATCTGTACAAAAGCTCACAGTTTCATGTATGTACAATTTTCATTTTCTGTCCTTTATATATTGAAATATTCAGGTTAGTGGTTGCTTGTCAAGTTGATAATAAAAAAGAAAATTAATTTTTAAAAATAGAGGAAATGAAGCACCTTCCTCCTTTACATGTACAAAGTATATACTCCCAGCAATCTAGTTTCATTGCCCTACTCATAAATTCCAGTGGCTTTCTATTACTTGGTACACCAAATATAAGCTCTACTGCTTGGTTTTCAGAGACTTCTGGCACCTTGCCCCATGACTCCTCTCTCAGCCTCCTCATACCCTCTTTTACCAATCAGGTGACTGCCTCACACAGGACACACATCTCCAGCCTCCCTGCCTCTGCATTACTTGTACCCTCTGCCTGCAATGTGCTTCCTCCTCATCTCAGCCTCTTAGAATCAGTGGTTTCTTTCAAAACTCACTTAAAGTACTTTTATATAATTAGTTCCTGACTCCCCCAACTACCAATGTTTTTCTCACCAAAATTAACCTATATTTATCTTGTATGTACCGATTACCAAACATGCTGTCTCTCCCTATAAAATGTAGGCTCCTTGAGGGCAGACAGGGACTGTTTTATTTTTGGTGTCTTATCCTTAGCATCTAGCACAGAGCCTGGCACACGGTAGGCACTTAAAAATGCTTACTGACTGATTTACAGTCAATTTGCTGGTTGATTTTATTTGAATATTTTTTCAGTAATGAGTGCTCATGGGTATGTGTGATATATCAGGAATTTTGCTGTGAAGTAAAAACAAAAGGTATTTTTAAAAGACTGAGTAGGAATTCAACAGATGTGAGGAAGGGGTATTATAGGCCTAAGTGACAACATGAAAAAAGACATGTAGCTAGGAGAAAATTATGAAAAAACAATTAACACCTTGGTAAAAGATGCACCAAAAATAATGAAGAAAATAACATCTTAAAAAGCAGAATTAGTCAAACAGTAAACAGAGATATAAAAGCTCACTGAAGAAAATCATTCTTTAAAAATTACAATTGGGCAAATGGAAGCTAACAACTCCATGAGACATCAAGAAACAACAAAAGTCAAAAGAATGAAAAAAATAGAAGAAAATGTGAAATATATCATTGCAGAAAGAACTAACCTGGAAAACAGATGGACAAATCATAATTTAAGAATTGTTGAGCCACCTGAAAGCCATGATCAAAAAAAGAGCCTAGACAGCATATTTCAAGAAATTATCAAGGAAAACTGCCCTAATATCCTAGAACCGGAGGCTAAAACAGAAATAGAAAGAATCCACTGTTCATCACCTGAAAGAGATCCCAAAATGAAAATTCCCAGGAATATTATAGCCAAATTCCAGAGCTCCCAGATTAAGGAGAAAATATTTCAAGCAGACAGAAAGAAACCATTTAAATACCACAGAGCAAGAGTAAGGATTGCACAAGATTTAACAGCTACCACGTTAAAAGAGCAGAGGGCTTGGAATATGATATTCAGAAGGAAGGCAACAGAGCTGAGATTACAACCAAGAATAACCTATCCAGCAAAACTGAGTACATTTCTTCAAGGGGAAAAAGGCATATTTAATGAAATATAGGACTTTTAAGCATTTTTGATAAAAAGATCCGAGCCAAATAGAAAAGTTGATTTTCAAATAAAAAACTCAAGAGAAGCATAAAAAGGAAAACATAAAAGAAAAATCATAAGGGACACTCAATAATGTTAAACAGTTTACCTTTCTTTATGGGAGGATGCCTAGGGATCATAGATCTAGACCTGGAAGGTACCTCAGGAGTCTTCTCATTTAACTTGTTCATTTTACTGCTAAAGAAATCGAGATTCTGGTAGGGGGCAAGAGATTACCTGAGATTAAGAACACAGACCTTAACTCTGGGACTCTTGGCTTTAAGAAATGAGCTTTTGGCTTATCTTGACTGCAACTAGACCACCACACCACTTCTTGGCCATTTCCGCACAATGCCACCAGGTAGGTAGTGCCCCCATCACCTTTTCTAGCATTCCTTTATGTGTGGGATTCTCCTATTAGTATGCTCTTAGGGGGCAGGGGCAGTTCAGTTGGATTTCATTTGTATTCCAGAGCAGTGTCTGGAACTTATGCTTTTTTTTTTCATTAATTCCTTCTGTATCATTTGTAGAGATTAAAATTAACTACATTTCTTGACTTTTCCTGGGTATATGAACAATCTTGCTTAGAATATGAATGGAGAAATCAGATGGTGGGAGTAACCCAGGAATGAGGTTTCCCAGTCAGCATCAGCAAATGTTCAAGTGAGTGCATAAGGAATTCCAGATATTTTATTGGAGAAAGGAGACAGAAAGAGAGAGAGAAACAAAGAGAGAAAGAAGAAAGACTGGGAGATTAGAAAAGGTCTAGGTATCTCGAAGGAAGTTTAATGATTCCAAGGAGAGAGTATATTCTAGATGCAGGAGCTAACCTGTGCAAAGTCATTGAAACAGCAGACCATGAGATCAATGATGGATGTGGAACTAAGTGACGCAAGACTGGGGTAGAGGCACTGGGAGAAATGAAAGGTCCAAGGAATGGGATTAAGTGTTAAATGAGAGAAAAGATGGATGAGTAGAAAGTTGTGGTGAGAGGTAAGAACTTTAAAAATCTACTGACTTCCAAGCATTCCTGATGAAAAGCCAAGAACTAAAAACTCTGAAATACAAACCACAAGAGTCCAAAGAAACCAAGGAAGATAAATTTATTTGAGCATTTGGAAGAAGATATGTGATGATGTAGTACTTTAAAATGTAAGTAAGATTCCTTCAGAACCTTAATGTCTTCGAAGGGCACTGAGGGAG
This sequence comes from Trichosurus vulpecula, assembly GCF_011100635.1. Classification (NCBI taxonomy): domain Eukaryota; kingdom Metazoa; phylum Chordata; class Mammalia; order Diprotodontia; family Phalangeridae; genus Trichosurus; species Trichosurus vulpecula. Next base: position 21,158,936 of record NC_050574.1, on the reverse strand, counting down.
TTAAATTAAAAATAAACAAATACTAAGGAAGCAATGATTCTGTTCTAAGGTTCTTAAGAGGGGAAAGAAAAGGGAGGATTTAAGGTAGAATATGTTATGTGGAAAGAAGGAAGATAGTTGTAGAACTTGTTATTTCTCATAAATGAAGTGGGTAAGAAATACATCAAACTCAACAAGGAAACAAGCAGGGATGAGTGGAGGTTAAGAGGGTAGATAATAACGCGTAGGGAATAGTCATAAGCAGAACAAAAATTCCAGATTCAAAAAGGGAGATTAAAAGGGTTTGGGTGGGGGGAATGAGAGAACTAGAACCTAAAAGGGTACCTTGGATTGCCTATCAGATCATTGGGAAATGGCAGAAGAAATTATGATATATGTAAATGTAAGGGAATATTACTGTACTGTAAGAAATAATGAAAGAGACAATTTCAGATAGTCTGAGCAGTATGAACTGATACAGAATGAAGTGAGATGAGCCAAACGAAACAAACATTTATGTGAGGATGGCCACACTGTAGAGAAAAACAACTCTGAAAGGTTTAAGAACTCTGATCAAAGCAATGACCATGCTTCTGCAGGACCAATGATGACACATGTTGCCTAACTCCTGACAGAGAGGTGATGGACACAAGGTACAGAAATATACATTTTTGGAGATGGCCACTGTAGATTCATTTTGATTGACTATGTTTTGTTTCCATGTTTCCTTCCTGGCCCTACTTTCTCTGGGTTAATTAGGGACAGCAAGATTGAAGGGAAGAAGACTACTTAACACATTTTAAAAAGAACAAAATAAAGCTAAAAAGTAAGCCAGACAAGTAGTACAGTTTTGAAAGAAACATGTAGAATTTATTATATATTTGAAAAAAAAAACAAGTGGCATGACATGGATGTTCATTGTTTCATGTAGAATCCTTTTTGTGTTCTATGTGCATGGAAATGCTCTTTTTGGTGTTTAAATTCAAAATAAAGTATAAAAGAAGACTTCTAAAACAATAATGTTTTTTAAAAAGGCAAAAGAAAATAACGAACGAATCATAAGCCAAAGTCCTAGTGTTTACTATTAAAGAAAGCTGGTTTTCCAAAGAATTTCACCATGCAGTCCTAATGATCTGCTCCATTTCAAAGAGGGAAAATGAGAACATCCAGAAGCAGAAGGGTCTCACCTAAGGCCACACTCACTCTCCCTTTCTGCCCACTGGGAAGCCCTGCATCAACCTGCTCTCATTTAACCCTTTGCTCCATCACCAAAAACACAACAAAAAAATTTTTATTTGGGTGTAGCAGAAAAAAATAGGGGAGGGAGGGAAGACAATGCCATTTATTACCTTCCATTGCCAGCTTCAATACATATAAAATATTCAAACACAAACACACACACACCCAAAGCAATAAATGGGAATTCTCTACGATAGTAAACCTAGCAGTATACCTACAATATAGCAGTATACCCCACATATCAAAGAAATTCCCTAAAGGGAGTATCACAAGATCATAGGACGTTAATGAGCCCCTCCATGGAGCCTCTCTATTATCTTTTGTTTCAAATAATAGCATTCCTATGATACCTCACTCCTAATAAAAGTATTGGTATTAAACAAGCGTGAACACAGTTGTGTGTAAATTACATATATATATATATATATATATATATATATATATATATATATATATATATATACACATGCGCATATACACACATACACACACACACACACTAGATTTATATATTTATATATAATTCAAACACTAATAGCATATTTATATATACAATTGGGTAATCTAAGCCAGGATACAGAGAGAATAATATATTTATTTATAATTTTTTATAAAAGGGAAACTTAGCTAATGTTTTAGAGATTAATCTGTACATTTTCCCCTCTCACTTTCACCCTTTAATATTGCATTCAGAATGTTATCAGAGACACCTTCCTTTCATTTGTAATCCTATAGAAATCTAATCTATAATGGGGCATGTAGCTTTTTAGTGTCTTGGGTTTGAAGAGAAAATCCAAATAGTAAAATTTATGAGAAAAAGCTTTTTTTTTTTTTTAGATTAAAGGATGAGTCAGGTAGTGAAGGCAGAAGGAAAAAGTAGGTAGAATCTGTTGAAACAGAATTAACCAGTACCAAAATGGCAGCTTCCTCCTTTCCACCTACACTGATCTATACGCACACTCAGAGGAAGACTTAAACACCTGTTAAAATAGAGCATAATATTGAAGGAAAGGCACTATCTTTGCAGGGTGTTTTTCCACCCCCAGACTGATTAAAAAAAAAAAAAAGAGGAGAAAGGAGGAACTATTCCATTTGTCAAAGGCTTAGGGCTCCAACACTGCTCCTAACCTTATATTTTAAGGCCAGCTATCAGCATTTTATAACAGCTAATGCAGAGTTAGTATGGGAGGAAGGAGTCAGGAGAAGTGGGATCTATTACTAGATCTACCATTCCATTTACCGTGCGACCTTGGGCATATCCCTTAACCTTTCCTGCCCTCTGTTTCTTCTTCAGAAAGCTCTTTCAGATCCTATTATGAAAATGATGAGTAAAAAGTGTTTTATATGCATTCAGACTTAACAGCATTCTTAACTCTTACTGCCTTTCTAACACCATATTCACAATATCCTTCAGGAAATTATTTAATCCTAAGCCAATATATGGGCATCTAGACATATACAAGTAAAAGGTATCAGTGTAAGCCTCAATGATTTTCATTAAAAATTTTCGAATGAAGCACCTCAGATAAGGCTTTCTACTTAGTTTTCCTTCCTGTTTTACTGTTTGTATTACTCCTGGCCTTTAAAAAAAAAAGAATGAAAAGGAAAAAAATGTCCATTTCTGCTGCTTGGGCTTGCCATGCTTATAGTCTCAGCAATAAATCATCTACCAATTTGGGCTTGGAAAAGCACTGGCCACGGTTTGATTGCTCCAACTCCAGGTTGCCAGGCAACCAACACAAGAGGGAAGTCTGAGAAGTGCTGACAGAGAGCCAAGTGGCTGAAACAACAGACTTCTCTCTGTCAAAAACGTGTTACAGAGAGCCACTTCGCCGCCTCTGCTCTCTGCTCAACACTACATGATTGTAAAATCAAAATCAAAAGCCTATTGTAATAAACACACACTTCCTGTTCAATTACTAATTGTTAAAGAGCTTTGGGGAGGCTGAGATCACACAGTGTACGGCAACAGAAATGCAATCCTGTAAATGAGATAAAGTCAACTGCAGGCTAGAAATCTGATCTAAAAGCAGCCTGGTAGCTTTGAAGACAAGGACCACGGGCATGGACTAAACTGGCCCTTAGGAGAAAGTAAAAATATAAAATGTCACTGTCAAAGGTTTAAAAAAGGAAAATAATGCACACTGCCCAAACAGCTAGAGAAGCCCCACCTCCAACTGTTCTGTCACAATAATCTGTGGATTATTTTTCTGCATCTGAGCTTAAGCAAAGGAAGAGGAAAGGTGTGGGTTTCCCCTTGAGGAAGCAGAAAAATGGCAAAAAGGGAGAAAAGGGGGGGTGGGCAATATTCCCTGAACACTGCCTCACCTCCCTCAGGATCCTCCCAGTAGAACCACAGAATTTCAGACTGGTTCGGTTGGGTAAAGTCACTGAAGTGGGGAAAAAAGACTCTTTACCAGAGTCTACACCTGCTAGACTATAATTGTTATTCTTACTAGAAAATACCTGTCATATGTCTTATACTACAACCTCGACCTCACCTACTTTTCCAGCCTTCCACTCAGAAGGTTAGTTTTGCTGAAGTATAGAGTAGGCAAAGCAGAGTAATATGTTATGAAGCTGGAAAGAGACAGGTTTGGGGCCAGGTATGGTCAGCACTGTTAAAGGGCTGTTAAGGGGTCCTCTGAACTTGTCATTTTAAGCTGCCATATTTTCTAAAAACACCAGACCCAGAGCATGCAGGATGCCCTAAATGTGTCAAGGGCAAAGCTCCCCCTGAGCTGACATAATTTGTTGCTGCACCCCAAATTGAATTCCCTATGTATCCTTGGGAGGCAAGACAGGTGCCAGCCAGACTGTGCCAGGCTAGGATAAGGTTGTGCAGCTGGGGTCCTTTGCAGAAAGTGGACCTTCCTATCTTCATAGGCTAGCAGTTCCCAAGGGAAAAGAATGTGGCGTTTGTCATGATGTTGCTCCTCCCCTTGGGGGGGGTGGTTCATTTTGTCTTTTTTCCTCACCTTTGCTGGACTATTACCCCTCCTATGGATATCACACCCCTTCCCGATATCCCTTCCTCCCTTTGTCCTGCTATTACAAAAATGTAAAGACTGGGGACCCTTTGGGCTCCACATGCTTGTTCATTTCTCTTGCAATAAACCTGGTTTTCATACATCTCGTGACGTGATTGCCTGTTGCTGACACATCTCGGGGCTCTTCTCTTGAGGCTTCTATCCTCGTCGTCTATCAGTAAATAGTGACACCAAGTAGAAAGCATTGAAAATACTTTAAAGGCCTTCAGCACCAAGACTGGGACTCCATCTCTACAGAATAACCATGATCATACCCTTGACTCATTCTCATGTGACTGAAAACTATAGATATGTTACTATGTGATAAGTTTGTAAATATATTTGAAATAACAAACTGTAGCTATTTTAAGAAAAACACCCAGAACTTTTAAAAGGAAAGTTTAGTTGAAGAGATGACAAATTCAAAAGCTAGACTATTATCTGCCACCAACCACAGGCCATGTTAAGTCCCCTTCCAGATTATGAAGAAGTTCCATTAGGGGGAAAAAAACCCTTCCTCTATGCAAGTACCATTCTACTGAACTTTATATTATTATTCACTGTTCTCATTATTCAGGGGCAAGTATTCTATTACCAGAGTGACTTTCTTCATGTGGAGGTAGTTGAGAAGAATGGAAAAAAGTCAGAAAGGGGATGTTTTCAAGTAAGAAACAGACCAAACCACCACCACCAAACAAAAACCAACCCACAGAAAGAAGGGATAAGAAACAACGGTCAACAGATGTCCAAAGGAAATCATACAAACGGGACATACATACTAGCTTTCCTTTTACTAACTTGTGAAATTCCTAACCAGCTGACTATCCTCAGATAGGAGATTCTATCTGGGAGCTTTCTACTGTAACCTCGCCACGAGTTACATCACACTGGCAAAGTCCTGCACCATGGATGGAGAGAGCATTCCCATAGGTAATGAAATGGATACAGTGCTTCACTTGGGGTCAGAAGAACTGAGTTCCAATGTGGCTTCAGGCACTTACTGTGTGCTGGTCAAGTCACTTAACCTCTGCCTTGCCTCAGTTTCCTCATATTTAAAATGGGGATAATAATAGCACCTATCTTCCAGGGCTGTTGTAAGGATAAAATTAAATAACATGCAAAATGATTTGCAAACCTTGAAACACTGTATAAATGCTAGATATTATTGTCAATTATTATTCAATGTTGATTAAGCATCAGTTAAGTGCAGAGCACAGTTCTAGGTAGGGGAAGAGGTAAGAACTTTAAATAAAATCATCCATGCCCTCAAGAAACTATGGTTTGTAACAGTTAATACCTCTAAGCTTCTCCATTAGAAAGTCAACTCCCCTGGGGCAAAAACAGTTTTTCTTGTTTTTCTTTTTAAAATTCCTAACTTTTCACAAAGTCTAGGGCAGGGGTGGAGAACCACATGTGGCCTTCTAGGTCCCTTGGGTGTGGCCTTCTGACTGAATCCAAGTTTTACAGAACAAATCCTTTTATGAAAGGGATTTGTTCTGTGAAGTTTGGATTCAGTCAAAGGACCACATTTGAGGACCTAGAGGGCCATGTTGCCTTGAGGTCCCAGGTTCCCCACCTCTGGTCTAGTATATAGGAAGCATTTAATAGATACTGGTTAACTAGGATGGCAATTCAGGGTTAATAAAAAAAAAAAGAACAGAAATCTGAAATAACAGAATCTGATCCAGAAAGAGCTCAAGAAACAAAAGTTAATAGGAATAAGTATAAAATCCAAGTGGAAAAAAATCCAGAAAGGGAGGGGGGTCACAAGGAACAAGGACTGCCACACTTCGGTGGTGCCACAGACAAAATCATCTTGTTATCACAGTCAACAAATTAACGCTGAAAGAAAAGTATACAAGGCCAATTGGCCATAGACATTGTACATTTTAACATATGAAGGGAATTCTCCCCAACAACTGTAATACTGAGGTTCAAGTTTAAGAAAGAACTTTCTCTTTATTTCCCTTCATATACAATAAGGTCACAAAAATGCTTTGGGGCAGTGTCCTCTTCTTCATTTCTTTTAGATTTAAAAATATTCTGTCATCAGTTCCTTTTCTAAAAACTATTTTCAAAGAAGTACTCTAAATCACGAGAATGGATTTTGGATTTCAAAGAAAGTAGGCCAAATAGTTCTAGTCCTATGGCAAAGTCCTCTTCTCTCCTTTCAGTCAAATTCCATGTCTTATTCTAAGCTCTGAATAGATCTAGATCCCTGAAGTCATTTGTTTGGCCATGACTACAGTCAGAACAAATACCTGATTATGATAATGACTAAAAAATGTCAGCTAATGGGGTTAAACCAATTGTAACCACTGGAAAGACACAGAAGAAAAGGTGCTGCTCACTTCTAAGAGGTCGGAAATAACGGGGACATTATTTGCCTGACTTCTCTTAACAAGAGTGGGAGGACCATTTGGAAAGTATATATCCCTTACACATAAGGGATATCAGCTTTACATAAGCTTTTATTTCAAGAATGCACACACTGAGCATGGGCTACATCCATCCACTCTATATGTTTCTGCCAGACAACACCAAACTTAGTCCTTCCTCTTCAGGGTGGAAAGACAATCAATTTCCAATTCATTGGTAAAAACATTTGAGCACCACAATGCGATAGAAAGTCCCAAGCCATACCAACTGTAGAAGGTAGTGTTGGCTCATCAAGTGAGCTTGGCTGTCAAAGTGAGGAGAAGTACAGTAGCTTGTGTTGCATCTTTTCTTTCGCACAAATGTCTCAGAATACTTTAAAAATTCAGCTTCTTCAAAATTGTATTAAATATAAAAAAGGCCACTTCAATAAAAATTGAAAAGAGAAGAAACGAATAACGATGGAAACAAGACCTCAACTACTGAGGGAATTATAATAATGAATAAGCAGGTAAAGGCAGGTTCAAAGGCAGACATAAGAACAATTTGTGTCTGTTTAGACAAATATATGCGAGTGTGTATATATGCGTTTATGTGTGTATTCTTTTTCTCTCCTTCTCTGTACCCTTCCCCCACCATGGGTTTCTAAAGTTGTGTGTCTAGGCATAGAAGATACTGCTCAATTCCACACCTGAGAAATTTCATTTATAAAGCAGGTGAGACAAAATATACCTTCCCTACCTCTTCCAATTCGTAACAAATGGAATGCTTGATTTGAGTGCTTGAAATTATTCCAGCTCAGTGGAGGGTAATATGATGAGATGCTTATTGACTCCTCTAAATGCATGAACTACTGCTTGACTCATTCCCAGTATAGCCTAAAAGCTATATAACTTCAAGAGGATACTGTCAGTATTTGACAGATGTAGAAAGACGAAAACCAAGTGTGAACTGAACTCTAAGGCAGAGGATTGGCTATGGAAGGTTTGAATTACGGAGGTGAGAATCAACTAGAGACAAAAATTTGGAAGTTTAGACATGAACCAAAGCGCTGGTCGGTCCAAAGGAACTGAATGAAAATGTTTTGTAAATCTTGTGACTATTACAGAACAAAGGAAATTTCACTGATATGGTATCCAATGGAATGGAGGATATCAAACTATTATTTGGGTTACAAAGATGCTTTAGAACAACATTCCCTCATGGAACGCTTCTCCAAAGTGGTGAACAGTCAAGGTACACAGAAATGTATGCAGAAGGATGGATCCTAAATGCCCCACTAATTGTAGCAATTAATATCATGGCTAACAGGGAGATGAGTTAAGAGTCTGGGTCACCAACCAGTTCCCCAGGGCCATGTTGTAAATGTTTTCCCTCAATTAAGATCTTCTTTTTCAAATATAAAACTTAAAGCCTGGTTGGCTCTATATTCTCCTAACTAATTAGCAAAACAAATGATTAATATTTAGGATCTATGTGTCCGAAACAGAAAGATATTTATTAGCAAATGAGTGACTGACATGCCACAGACTTAAGTTAAATTATGGCTCCGAAAGAGAATTCCTGACGGAATGCCTGTGACAGAATGGCAAGTGATTGAAGTAACATGAAACAGAGCAACTGGTAATGGATCACAAGACTTTCACTCACTTGCTTATAGCTTATAATGCGATAAATGATCACTTTTTAGCCTAACTGAATATGGCTGCTCTGGTTGTATATGACAGGAGACAAAGCAATGTAATCTGCTTCATTAAAATACATTTTTGTCTCCGGAAGAATTAAAATTTTTCTAGTGCTGATAGGAAGAATAGAAAAACAAAATTTATCATGCAAATATAGTTTATAAGCTGTGACATTTGGGGCCCTTAGTGAGTATTAGATAATTGGGAAGAACATGTGTATGTCTGACAGGATCAAGATTTCTTATATGAGTTTTTCCTTATTCTTTCTAGAATTTTTTTTGGTCAACTTTTTAATGTTTTAAGCAGGATCTTAGATAATATCTGAATTATCAAAAGCATAGAGTTAAAAAAAAATCTTGCTTACTCAACCCAATAACCATTAGTGAATACCTACAGTGGAGGGTTTTCAAAAAACTGAAGAGCAATAAAGCTACTGTAAGTCAGTAAAGACCAGAAGTTCTACTTGCCAACAAAGTCAAAGGATAGATACGACAAGCCTCCTCACTTCCTGAATTAGAAAACAGTCAATACTATATTCCATTACCCTCTATCATCCCACATCAAAAGGAGTTATTTCCCACCAACTTTTAAGTGAAAATAGTAAACAATGTGGCTTTTTTTCTTTTTTCCTCTGGGCAGCTAAAGTGTCCTTAATTTGAGCAGAAGAATCCATGTCATCAAAAAAAAAAAAAAGGAAAACTCCAAGTACAATGCTAGGTGCTTAACATATTTCAAACACTTCATCTATTTTTAGGTTTGAAATGCATCAATGAAATCACTAATGTATTTCCCATGAGAATGTTTCAAAAGTTTTCTTCTCATACAGCAATGGTAATCTTGGGTAAAATTCAGAGATGTGGAAGACCCTAAATGTGCCTGCTCTGTGTAGGGGTCCTGCTCCTGTCTGGAGATGCTGTCCTAACCTGTGATTAAGACATCTTTCACTGAACCTGCCAAGATCTACAGTGATGTTCAAGGGCTTCATCAATACTTCAATGCATCTGTAATGTAAAAATCTCACTCCTGGGTTCAAAAAATTAACTTTACAAGTGCAGGGGTGATATAATGACACAGTAATTTGTCTGGAAAAAGGTCTGGGGGTTTTAATGACCTGCTAGCTTATTATGTGTTGGCAGTGTAGTAATAACATCTAGCATTTATAAAGTACTCTGACATCCGAAAGCTCTTTCTGTATGTGGTCTCACTGGGACCTCACACACCTTTGGGAGGTGGAGGTTATCATTATGCTTATTTTACAAATGAGGACACTGAGGCTGAAGGAAGGGCAGTGACTCCTGTCTGACCACCAACTGACTCCTGAACTGCAGCCCTAAGCCTCTTCTTCACCCAAAATCACAAAGTCGCTCAAGGGTCTCAGGTGGGTGGCCCCTGAATCCAGACCCCGCACTTTGCCCACTGCAATGCCTGCTATCTCAATACCTCTCCTTGATGTTCACTATCAGTCCTCTTGCACTAGCCCTCATTATCACCCACCTGGAATACTGACTAGCAATACCCATAGGTCCTTCACAGGTCCTCCCACTGCTGTGCCAAGCCACCCATCTGCCAGACTGACTGTTCTTAGGGCCAGATCAAGTTGTACCACTATTGAATCAAGAACCTTCAATGACAATCCACTAATTATTCTCTAAGTTTTAGGTTCGCTTGCCTGACTACAAAAAACAAAAAGCTCTCTCAAGGGCCCTCTTTAACTCTACCACCTTCCACGTTCTTTATGCTCTAGCCAGGGCAGAACACTTGAGCCTCCCCAGTGGTCCCCATGCTTCCCTGACTCCAGGACTCTGATCATAGTCTTCTTTCTACACACTTTTTCCTGGCACCTGCTGAATTTTTTTGTTGTTGTTAAGACATTTTTCAGTCACATCCGACTCTTCATGACCCCATTTGGGGTTTTCTTGGCAAAGATACCAGAGTAGTTTGCCATTTCCTTCTCCAGTTCATTGAGGAAATGAAGATGAAGAAATCAGATACATTTTGTACAATTCCTCAGATGAGGAAATGGAGGCCAACAGGGTGAAGTGACTTGCCCAGGGTCACACAGCTACAAATAATCAGCAAAAGTTAACAGGGGAGGATTCTGGGAAGATGGCAGAGTAGGTCAGAAAATTCCAAGCTCTCAAGATTCCCCCCCCCCAACAAAAAAGATGAAAAAGCACCTTAGGGTGAACAAAGAGAGGGTAAAAATAAATAATAACAGGGGGACAACAGGGGTCTTCTTGGGACAATTCAAGAAGATCAGAAGAAAAATTACACGATGAGGTTTGGTCCCTGCAAAGGGTAAGCAACTCCAGGCTGGGGTCTGCTTTAACAACATGTTGCAAGCAGCTTAAACAACAAGCAGCAAATCTTGGGGTTAGTTGGTTTGAGAGGTTGCCTCAGACCCCAGCCACAGGAACTTTTATCCCTAGGGATAATGAGGGGAATTGGGCATCTGAGCCAGGAAGATTGGGGGAAGCTTTGCTGACAAGCAAGGCCAGACTCAGCTGTGCAAGAAGAGAGGGGAGCGAAGGAAAGAGCACATTCCAGGTGAGTGCAGAAGCAGTGGGGCAGAAAGCCCCTGGCAGTGGGCACTTACAGGAGGTTGAAGGTTTGGCTTTGGTTCCAGGCTAGGGGGGAGAACTGAAGATTTGGAGGAATAGGCACCATACCCCATGCCCCAGGGCTAGAGGTGATTATAAAAATTAAGCTATTACCCCCCCCCCCCAACACACACACACAAATGCACAGGCAAAGGAAAAAGAATCCAACCGTAGAAAGCTATTATGGGAATAGCGAAGATCAGTGTTCATATTCAGAGGATATTGAAATAATGAAACCCCTTTCTACCCCAAAAAGTAATGTCAAATGGTCATCTGCCCAAAAAGAATTCATAGAAGATCTTTAAAAAGACTTTTAAAATCAAATGACAAAGATGGAGGAAAAACTAAAAAGAACTGAAAATAAATAATCCAAGAAAAACAAGATTATGAAAGGAAAGTCAACCAATTAGAAGAGGAGATCCAGAATCTTAAGGAAGGAAGCAACACCTTGAAAATTAGAATTGGGCAAGGCAAAGCCAGTGAAATTATAAGAGACCAAGAAATAATTAAACAAAATATGAATAATGAAAAAATAGAAGAGAAAGTGAAAAGAAAAATAACAGATCTGGAGAACTGATCAAGAAGAAAAAACATAAAAATAATCGGACTAAAAGCTTTGCCCAAAAAAGGAATCTTGATCCAATAATGCAAGAAATAATTAAAGAAAACTGTCCTGAAGCATTGGGGGCAGGGGGCACGCAGGGGGAGTAGAAATAGAAAAAATCCATTGGTCACTGCTTAAAAGAGACCCTAAGAGGAAAACTCACAGGAATATCATAGTCAAATTCCGGAACCCCCAGCTCAAGGATAAAATATTAAAAGCAACAAGAAAATGATGGTACCACAATTGAAATCACACAAGACCTAGCAGCAAAGACATTAAAGGACCACAAATCTTGAAACAGAACACTATATATCAAAGAGCAAAAGAACTGGAGCTCTGGCCAAAAGTATTATACCAAAAAAGTTAAGCATAATCCTGAATGGAAAAAAAAAAGGACATTTGATCCACTGTCAGACTTTCAAAACTTTGTTTAAAAAAAAGGGGGGGGGGCAGCTAGGTGGTGCATTGAGTAGAGCACCGGCCCTTAAGTCAGGAGGACCTGAGTTCAAATCCAACCTCAGACACTTGACATAATTACTAGCTGTGTGACCTTAGGCAAGTCACTTAACTCCAATTGCCCTGCCTTCCCCCCTCAAAAAACAAAACAAAAACAAAAACCTGAAGATTTGACCTACAAGAGCCAAGAGAAACATAAGGTACATACCAAAGACTGATTACAAGGGATACAACAAAATGCAAAATGTATGTCTAAGATTCTTATTAATAATTAGGTAGCTCATAAGAAAGATAGGGGTAGACCCAAATATGATATGAATTTAAAAAGTGAAACCATTTAGGAACAGCTAAAAACAGTAACTATTTTATACAAATGAGGTTCAAGAGGAAAAATCAATACAGAGGAATTAGATGGAGGAAGAGAGTTGGTAGTTCTGATAATTTACTTGCATTGGGAATGGGTTTAAGAAGGAACAATACACACACACACACAAACACACACATATTTAGAAGAGTATAAAAGTCTTTTAAATTCAGATGAAATAAAACAGTAAGGGGATGGGGGGGAGAGGACAAGGGAGAGATCTCTAGAGGGGAGGGTGAGGGAATAAGTTATAAGGGGCTATAGAAGAGTGTTTAGATTTATGGGAATGGGAGGATGGGGAGGAATCCTTGGAGGGGAATAGGCAAGTAATAGGAGGGCAAGGTAGCAGGTACAAGTAAAGTAGAGGAGGCAAGAGAGATAGGAACAAGAGATATGCACAAACATTAAAAACAAAGATCAGGAGTAGAATTTGTTTGGCAAAGTATATGTCTATATATGTATGTATATATTTATATGTGTATCCATCTATCTATAGCTATAAAGAAATATATCTGAAATTAACTGTAGCCTGGGGAAGGCAGTGGGGAGAGAACAAAGTAAAAAGTGCACAGCAGAGAACAAAAGAAAACTTACGAGGAAGCGAAGAAAAGATGGATAGCTCTCAATACAACATGTAGTACTTGTCATACAGGCTTTCTTGAAACGAAAATTTTATTATTACATATTCTGAATCTTCTCTTATGTTCTGCTATGCACGTGTTTTTTTCTATCCTTTCTTACTTTGTATTTAAGTTCCAGTATTTAAGTTTATGATACATTTTTGTTTCTTTTCTCTATTCTGTATTTGTGTTCTGGTGTTTGAGTCTAAAATAAAATTTTGAAAAACCCATAGGATCATAGATTTAGAGCTGGATGGGATCTCAGAGATTATCTAGCCCATCTGACCTCATTTTACAAATGAGAAAATGGAGGCCTAGGGAGGCAAAGTGATTTGTCTAAAGTCACACAGATAGTAAATGGCAGAGCCGAGGTCTGAACCTGAGGTCATCTGACACCAGCATTCTGTGCTCTTTACAAAAGCCATATCAAACATGAAGGTAAATTAATGTCAAGTTCTCTTTCTCTCTTTCCCCCTCTTCTTTCTCTCCTCCTCCTTGCTCTCCTCTTCTCTCTCTCTCTCTCCCCCTCTTTTTCTCTCCCTCTCTCTTTCTTTCTATTTCTCTCTGTTCTTGTCCCACATTTTTTTTTTAATGAGAAATGAGGCTTTCTGACCTTTGAACTAGGGGAGACAGTGAAGAATAAAAACATATACATAGAAACAATAGATACGGCTCAAAATTGAAAAAAAATTTTAAAAGTTTTTTAAAAAGTTAATAGTGGATGCATTCATTCAACAAATGATCAAAGGGAAGCAAAGCAGCTACAGGTTTGGGGTATCTGGAAGGACGCATTAGGGAAGAGAGGTATATCACACCCAGGCAGAGCAGCAGATATGACTGAATAAGACAAAAGCTTCCTAGAGTCATTATTCAATGCCCTTTTCAGCTTCTGAAGGGGGACCAAGGACCATGCTATGTAAAAGATCTTCATCAAAGTGTCTTCAATAACAAAGAATTGTCTACAGGACCTATTTTCTCTTCACAGTTAGATGACTTCATCCCAACTGACCATAAGCCACGTGAGTGATCAATAAATATGAGAAAAGCAAGGTAGACAAATATGTTTCACAGTAAGGGCTAGATGACAAAGAGGGCCCAACTCAGCTCTCAATGTGCAGAACTCAGAATAATCCAGTGGTACCAGTACTCACCCCTACCATGGATCGCTGCCCTGTCATGGCAGAGGGGCTTGCACAGCTCAATGAAACGAGGAGCTATGCTATACAAGGTTACTCAAAAGACAGATGGGTCATTGTAGAGAGCTCTGACAAAAGGTGATGCCCTGGAGGAGGATATGACAAACTACTCCACTTATCTTTGCCAAAAAACCCAAGGCCTGCATTAAAATGGTAAGAGAGATGACACCAGAAGATGGCCCCTCAGATCAAAAGGTTTCCAATATCCTAGTGGGGAAGAGCAGAGGATAGCTACAAATACCTCCAGTACTAAAAAAGTAGCTAGGCTAAAGTCGAAAGGAAGCTCAGTTGTGGATGTGTCTAATGATGAAAGTCCAATGCTGTAAATAGCAACATTTTATAGGAACCTGGAATGTAAGATCTGGGAACCAAGGCAAGCTGGATATGGTCAAACAAGAGATGGAAAGATTAAACGTCAACATCTTGGGCATCAGTGAACTTAAATGGACGAGAATGAGTTCATTTTATTCACGTGATCATCACATATACTGTGAGTGAGGATTCCTTAGGAAAAATGGAGTAGCCCTCACGGTCAATAAAAGGGTGAGAAAAGCAGCATTGGGGCATAATCTCAAACATGACTGAATGAGATCTGTTTGAATCCAAGGCAAACCATTCAATATCACAGTAATACAAGTTTATGTTCCAACCATGGATGACAAAGAGGCCAAAGTTGCTCAGTTCTATGAAGAGCTACATCTTCTAGAAATAACACCAAAAAAAGATGTCATATTTATCATAGGGGACTGGAATGCTAAAATAGGAAACTGAAAGATAAATGGAGTAACAGGCAAGTTTGGCCTCGGAGTACAAAATGAATCAGGGCAGAGACTAAAAGAGTTTGGTTAAGATAACTGTCTGATCATAGCAAACAGTCTTTTTCAACAACCCAAATGGTGACTCTATACATGGACACCACCAAATGGTCGATACAGAAATCAGACTGATTACATACTTTGTAGCCAAAAGTGGAGAAACTATACAGTCACTTTAAACAAGACCTGAAGCTGACTGTGACTCAGATCATGAGCTTTTTATTGCAAAATTCAGACTTAGATTGAAGTAGGGAAAATTATTAGACTATATAAGTATAACCTAAATCACATCCCTTATGAGTATGAAGTGGAGGAGATGAATAGATATAAGAGATTAGATCTGGTAGGCAGAGTACCTGAAGAACTATGGCCAGAGGTTCACAATATTGTACAGCAGGCAGCAACAAAAGACAGTCTAAAGAAAAAGAAGAGAAAGCAAAATGAGTGACTGATGAGGCTTTACAAATAACTGAGGAAAGAAAGCAAACAGTAAAGGAGAAAGGATAAGATATACCCAAATGAATGTAGGAATTGCAGAGGATAGCAAGGACAGGTGAAAAGGTTTTCTTAAAAGAGCAATGAAAAGAAATAAAACAGCAAAACAGGAAAAGACAAGAGATCTCTTTTTGAAAACTAGAGATATCAAGGGAAAGTCTCATGCAAAAATGGGCATGATAAAAGACAAAAATAGTAGGGATTTAACAGAAGCAGAAGAGATTAAGAAGAAGTGGCAAGAATACGCAAAAGAACCATGCAAGAAAAATCTTAACATCACTGATAACCACAATGGTATGGTTACTGAGCTAGAACCAGACATCCTAGAGAATGAAATCAAGTGGGCCTCAGGAAGCACTGCTAACCATAAGGGCAGTAGAGGTGATGGAATTACAGCTGAAGTATTTAAAACTCTAAAAAGATGATGCTGTTCAAATGCTGCACTCAATATACCAGCAAATTTGGAAAACTCAACAGTGGTCACTGGATCGGGAAAGGTCTGTTTGGTTCTAATTCCAAAGGGTAATGTCAAAGAATGTTCAAATTACCAAATACTTGCACTCATTTCACATGCCAGCAAGGTCATGCTTAAGATTCTGGACACTAGAGACTAGGTGGCGGCAGCACCAGTGCTGGAGGCTCAGATCCATCTCCTGCACCATGGCATCTAACTATTAACCAAGCACCAGTCAGTGGAAGAAGCCTAATGTAAAAGTCAAATTGACTGAGGAACAGAAACAAGAAATTAAGGAGGCCTCTGACTTATTGATGTTGATGGGTCTGGACGCATTGACATGAAGGAATTGAAGACTGCAATGCTTACATTAGGCTTACATTTAATCCTTGCAATATAGTTTTATTTCATACTTTATACAAATGAACAAGCTATTTTTAATGAGAACAAAAAGTTCACTGTCTACTTTTAAATTCGTGCAAAGAAAAAGAAGTGGAAGTTCATCTATTACTTGGGGAATTTTGTTTGGAAATCTTTTCTGGCCTTTTACCTCTTATAGCTTTGGATCAGTGAGATGAGAAAAGGGAAGAAAGTAAGTTTTGTATCTTTAAAGTGGGATTTGCAAGCTAGGCTTTCATGCAAAATGCCAGGCTGGATGTATCAAGATAGAACTAAGGTTGCTGGAGAACTATCAACAATCTCAGATACACAGGTGATACCACTCTGATGGCAGAAAGTGAAGAGGAATTAAGAAGCCTCATGATGAGAGTGAAAGAGGAGAGTATAAAAGGTGGACTGAAGCTTGACATAAAAAAACAAAGATCTTAACAACTGGTCTCATCACGTCTTGGAAAAAAGAGGGAGAAGAAACAGAAACAGTGTCAGATATTATATTCTTGGGATCGAAGATCACTTCAGACAACAACTTCAGCCATGAAATTAAAAGATGTTCCTTGAAAAGAAAGCAAATCTGGATAGCATCCCGAAAAGCAGAGATGTCACCTTGTCCACAAAGGCCTATATAATCAAAGCCATGATTTTTTCAGTAGCTATGTAAGGCTGTGACAGTTGGACTATAAGGAAAGCTAAGAACCACAGAATTGATGCTTTCAAATTGTGTAGCTGGAGGAGACTTTCAGAGTCCCTTGGACAGCAAGGAGATCATATTAGTCAATACTTACAGGAATTAATTCAGACTATTCACTGGCAGGTCAAATGCAGAAACTTAAATACTTTGGCCACATAATGAGAAAACAGGACTCACTGGAAAAGACCCTCATGTTGGGAAAGATTGAAGGCTAAAGGAGAAGGGGATGGTAAAGGATGGGATTAATATATAGCGTCACAGAAACAATGAACATGAAACTTGGTCAGATTTCAAGAATTAATGGCATATAGAAGAGCCTGGTGCACTATGGTCCATAGAGTCATGAAGAGTCAAACACAACTGAATGAGTAAACAAACAAGTACTCAAATATTAAGAAGGGAGACAAAGAAAGCAAATGATGAAGATCCTAGACAACCAAGCTCACTGCATTAGAGGTACCCTGTGTCTTCCCAAGCTGAAGAATGGGTTCCCTTTCATTTCCAATGCTTAGCATTGAGACAGCCCAAAAGATTTCTCCTTGTGGTATTTCACTAAAGAGGCTTAATTCACATGTCTAGCCTTTAAGCATGGAACTAATGAAAGAAAGGATAATTCTTAGGCATCTTCCCTGGAATGACTTCTAACACAAGGTTGTGACTCGTGCTAGACACCTTCTGAGAAGCTCACTCTCTACAAGGTGGAAAAGGCCATTTCAATAAGTGAAACGTATAACCCTGGCTCTCCAAAGCCCTCATTTCATAAGATAAAATCTATCAGGAAATCCCAACACAGGGCAAAGTGCCAAATAATACAGGTGCCCTGCCACCCTCAAGGCACAGTGAGGCCTACCTGAGGCCGCCTCCTTACACAGAACAGCTACTTTTCCTGACATTGGCCTTGCAGATGGACCTTTGGGCATTTATCTCAATATGAAGTTTCATTCTGATTTGCTGAAACAGGCTCATAGTGGCTCGGCCAGCATGTCCTTTACTGCTTTGATATTAGCAGCTAGGAATAGAGGCAGAGATTTTCCCCCAAATCGGTCATGCCAAAGTAAGAATACAATCAAACATAAGTGGCGTCCATCCAGAAGTAAACCCTTAAGGGGATGTAGAATTCTGCCTGGCCTATTTCTATTTAACATTTTATTAAGGATTAATATGTATGAGTTTGAATGAAAAAAATAAAAATTACTCAGAGTTCATTAAAATGAGCTAGAATAGATGCCATCAGTTTTTCTAATTTTTCGATTCTACACAGAGGAGACAATCATATCCATGAAGGCAGAGAACATGTATCCTTTGTGTTGGGTATCTCATCTAGCATAAAACACAATGCTCTGCATATAGAAGGTAGTTAATAAATGTTTGTTAAACAGAAATCCAAGATGTTTCTGCTAAGTGTTCTTTGTTCACTTATGATAAGCTAAGACAGGGTAGAAAAATAAATTCCAGGAAACCAAAAGTTGGAGAGTGCTATTATTTTAAAACATTTTTTTTATTTATATCTTGTTTTCAAGTCACCTAAATCCCCCCTGTAACTCTCCCTTCATCCTACTGTGGTTCAGAGTGCCATTCCTTATGACAAAGAATTTTTATGAAGAAAAAGGGGGAGAAGTAGAAGAAAAAAAATCAGCAAAACTGATCACAGGAAAAAAAAAAAACAAAAAGGAAAAAAAAGAAAAAAACAAAAACAAAAACCCCGAACCAAAAATTAAAAAAACCCACTAATGTTATATGCAATGTTCCAGAACCTTGGACTTCAACCATTGCAAAGGAATGTAAAAGGGAAGAGGGGAGGCATGTGGAGGGAGAACTGTTGTCTCATAATGCTTTCTTCATTGGATCCAACTTTCGTCATTATCATTTTGCAACATCTAGTTTTTACTGCTTCGTGGTTGTTATTCATTCCATTTACACTGCTGTAATCATAGCCTATAGAGGCAGCTAGGTGGCTCAGCATTGGACTTGGAGTCAAATCCAGCCTCAGACACTAGCTGGGTGACCACTGGAAGTCACTTAAGGTCTGTTTGCCTTAATCCACTGGAAAAGGAAATGGCAAACCACATTGGGTTTTGCCAAGAAAACCCAATGGACAGGGTCATGAAGAGTTGGACATGAATGAACAATAAGAAGTCATGGTAAATACTGGTGCCCTGGTTCTGCTTACTTCACTTTTTGTCAGTTTACAAGTCTTTCCATGCTTTTGTCCATCGTGTTTATCATCTTTTAAAAAAATAAGTTTGTATTGATATTTTCTGTTTATTACACCAACATCGTTATCCCAAGTATTACTCTTCCTCCTCTCCCCAGGGAACCATCTCATATGACAAATGGGATTTTTCTAGAGAAGAAAAAAAAAATCAGCACAATTAATCATTACACAAAGAAAAAGTTGGATAGCATGTGCAATATTCATACCTGTAGATCTCCTACTCCCATTAAGGGTTGGGATGAGGGTGTTAGCTCATATCTCTTTATTGAGTCCTACTTGATCTTTATAATTTTGTTACATTCACTTCTGATTTTTTGATGTGTCATTCTTTTAATTTATATTGTTGTGTTACTATGTATATTAATTTTATGGCTCTTTTTACTCCACTATGCATCAGTTTACATAGATCTTTCCATACTGCTTTGTATTCATCACACAACATTTCTTATACCACATAATATTCTATCACATTCACACAAATGCCCACAATATGTTTAGCAATTCCCCAGAAGATGAGTATCTAGTTTCACTTTTTAGCTATCATAAAATGTGCTGCCATAAATGTTTTGGAGCATATGGGAACTTTCTTCCAGCTGATGGCTTTCTTGGTATATAAGCCTAGTGATAGAGTATCTGGTTCAAACAATATGGACATTTCAGTAATTTCATTTGCATACTTCTAAACTGCTTGTCAAAATGGGTAGCCCATTTCATAGTTCCATCGACAATATAGAGAGTGTGCCTATCATTCCATAACTCAGGGCTGGGGAACCTGCAGTTTTGAGACCACATGTGACTTCCTTGGGTGAGGCCTCTTGACTGAGTACAAGCTTTATAGAACAAATCCTTTATTAAGGAGATTTGTTCTGTGAAGTTTAGATTCAATCAAAGGGCTGCACTTAAGGAGGGGAGGAGACATAGGAGACATAGGGAGGCCACAGGTTTCCCACCCCTCCCATAACCTCTCTAAGATTTTGCAATTTTTTGGTCACCTTTACCAATGCAAGGCGTGAGGTGAAACCTCAGGGTTGTTTTGATTTTCATTTCTCTAATTAGTGATTTGGGGCATTCTTTCACGTGGCTGTGAATACCTTTCATTTCCAATTTTGAGAACTGTTTTTTTCATATTCTTTGATGACTTATCTGTTAGGGAATGGCTATTAGTCATATGTATTTACTAAATATTTATATACCTTGGACACCAAATCCTTATCAGAGAAATCTAATACAAAGATTTTTTTTCCCTATTTGACCACTTCCCTTATCTTGGTTATATTAATGTTATCTGCACAGAAGCTTTTCAGTCTTAGGTAATCAAAGTTATCTAGTTTATCTTTTTTAACTGCCAATATATCTTTTGTTTGGTTAAGAATACGTCTCCTACACAAAACTGTGAGAAGTATATGATTTGTTTCTCTTCTAATTTTTTTTTTATAGTATGATCTTTAATAAGACTGTATATCCATTTGGAATGTACTGTGGAATATGGTGTAAAGTGTTCTTCTAAGCCTAATTTCAGATGGAATGTGTTCAATTATTCTCAGCAGATTTCAAAAAAAAATAACAAATTTGTTTTCCATTTTGTGAAACAATGGGTATTGAACTCAATTGTCTTTGAATTTCAATATTCAATTCAATTTTTTGAATTTCCCTTGTCTAGTCTGTCCCCCTCCCTGGTCTTTCTGAGTTCTAGAAATGCTATTCCACATCCATCTCCATTTCTTTTTATCATTTCTCTTGATATTCTAGATGTTTTCTTTCACCAAATGAACACTGGTATTATTTTATCAAATTCTATAAAGTATCTCCTTGGTAATTTGATTGGTACGGCATTAAAAGTATAAATTTGTTTTGGTTCTATTTTCCTTTTTATCATATTGGCTCAGCTTAGAGCTGAGCACTGAACATTCTGCCAGCTATTTACATTGTTCTTTATTTCTCTAAGGAACACTTTGAAGTTATTTGAAATGGGATTTCCCTTTCTGTTAGTGCTTCTTCTGTTTTACTATTATTATACAGAAATGCTATTGATTTTTGAGAATTTATTTTGAGGTTGCTACTTTGCTGAAGTTGTCTGATTTGCTGATTCGTTAGGATTTTCCAAGTAAATCATCATGTTAGAAACATACTCACATTGTCTAGGAATAAACAATACTTGTTGGAAGGCCAAGGTTTTAATTATATCTTACATTTATTCCTCCTGAATAAATGGGTACGTCCCCTGAACAGAGTACAGGAGAGTACAAAGGACTCAGATGTACACCAGCCCTTTTATTGACCACCACCCCCCCCACTTTGAATCTCCTGCCAGGCTCTTCATTGGCCAGATGCAAATCCCTGACTGCCTACGTCAGGCCCTCCTCAAGTGGCTGCTCCTTTATGCATGCGTACAAGCCTCTAACCTTCTAGCCTGGTCTCTGTTAGATCAAAGCTCTGGTTAGAAATCAGACTTACATTCTGCTAAAGCTGGGGGGTGGGGGGAGGGATATTTTCAACTCTGTGGAAACAAAACTGCTCCCCCGTTTCTAACAATCATAACAACAAACAGGGATAATTTTTATCTCTTTTTAAATGATCTTTATGGCTTTAATTTTTTTCTTTTGTCTTATTGCTATTGCTAGCATTCTTATAACAAATAAAAGTGAGGAGAGTGGGTACCTTTGATTCACTCCCATATTTACTGGAAAAGGTTCTAGTATATTCCCATTACATATGATACTTGCTTTTGGTTTTAAATAAATATTTTTAATGATATTTTTGAAAAACCTATATTTTTTAGGGTTTTTAGCATTAAAAAATATTGTACATTGTCAAAAGTTTTTTTTCTGCATGTATTGAGATGGTTTTAGATGTCTGGGTTATTAGTATGACTAATTATGTTGATTGTTTTCCTAATGTTGAAATCATCTTTAAATCCCTGGTATAAATCACATTTGGTCATAATGAACAACTTCTTGGATAAATCACTGTATTCTGACAAAATTTTGTTTAAAATTTGAGTCAATATTCATAGACAATCTTTGCCTATTACTTTTCTTCTGTGTTTTATCATTCCTTGGTTTAGCTATTAGGACTATGTTTGCTTCATAAAAGGATTTTGGTAGGGTGATATCTTTCTTAATTAAAAAATAATTTGTGAATTATTGTAAATGAAACTTTAAAAGTTTGACTGAATTCTCCTTTGAATCCACCAAGATCTGTCTTCTCCCCTCCCCTCCCTTCCCCTCCCCCTCCAATAGTTCCTTTACAACCAGATTTACTTCATTTTCTAAGATTGGGTTATATACGGTCTCTATCTGTTCTTCTGTCAGTTTGGGTATTCTATAATTTTGAACATATTCCTCCATTTCTTTTGTGTTCTCAGTTTTGTTAGAATATAATTGTGAATAATATATTCTAATTACTCTTTTTATTTCTTCTGCTTTTGCTGTGATTTCTCTTTGTTCATTTGCGATTTAATTGATGCGATTTTCTGCTCTCATCTTTTTAATCAGATTAGCTAAGGGTTTATCAATTTTATTCATCTTCCCAAAGAACCAGCTTTTAGTTTTATTCATTACTTTTACACATTCTTTCTGTTTTAAATTTGTCTTTCCCCATCTAATTTTTAATATCTCCTCTTTTGTGCTTATTTTAGGTTTATTGGCTTTCTAATTTTTAAGATTCATATTCAGTTCATTAATCCTTTTAAAAAAAATTTCATTAATGTATGTAAGGATAGGATTTTTCCACTAAAGACCACTTTGGTTGCACACCAGAAATTTGGTATATTATTTCATTATTCTTTATTTTTACTTAATTATTAATTGTTTCTATGATTCATCCTTTTAACTGCTTTGGTTCCAGGGTTAAGTTTCCATTTCAGCCTTTCACATTTAAAGTTATTGCTTAGGTTTATATTTTCCTCCACGTGCCTCTAATGTTGATTTTTATCTCAAGTGATGATGTTTTTTCCCTCTTCCCTATTGTGTTCCTTTGGTTACTTTACTTTAATATTTTTAAGGTAGCCCTATTTCCATAGAGTCTCTTCCCCTCATCCTGATTTCCTCCTCTTGTTTCTTGCCTTTTCTCTTTTAGGTTTTACTTATTAGTTCCTTTTTGTCTCCTGCTTTTATCAGGTTATATACTTCTTCATTCCTTTTTTCCTCTTGGTCAAGTAGATTCTTCTCCTCCTCCCTTCAACTAGTCCTGTTCATCATTTTTAAGTTTCATTTTTTTTCACCCCTTCCTAAGAAGGATTTCTCTTGTTCTCTTTCATTATCCATACTCTTTGTCTACTCTAGTCTCTCATCCTCTGATTCATTACCACTATATTTATCTGTCTCCTTATTTTCTCTGTATTCCTTATGCAATCAAAGCTTCCAAGGTATCTATCCTAAGCTCTCCCCTCTAGGCATTTTCTGCAACTTCCCTATAAAGCTTACCCCATGTATCTGATTCCCTTTTCCATTGTGACTAGCTCCCAGAAAAATGCCTATTATTGTAGGTATCAGTGAGGATACTACTCCATGGTAGGGCTCCTCCCCCTTGGCATCCCTGAGTAGGTAGCCTATCACTGATATATAGCCCCCATTGGTTACCCCTTTGCCTACTTGCTTCAAAAATCTCTTCCCAGGATCGATCCATGTTCTCTCATTCCCCCAACTCCCTCCCACCTCCTAGAAAGAGTGGACATTTCAAGGACAAAATGCCCCAGAATACACCCAATGCAGGGTCTCCATCTCAATTCACAGACCATCTCTCTTTACTCATAGTACTGTTCTCCCACTACCAGTGTAAGGCCTTCCTTTCTCCCCTTTTCAAACCTCCCCCCCCCACCCCGCCACACACTTCATTATATACTCCACTGTAAGATCTTCTCTTTCTGAGATCACAGAGGTTACCTTCCTCTCATTGCTAGCCTTTAATTTGACCCCAGCACATCACACATTTCTCTTTATCCTCCTGCTCCTCTCTCCCCCTTTCATGTATGCACCCATGTTGCAATGTAGTCCCACAAAAAATACCATCAATTCACCTGGAGGCAGTGTGTTGCTAGGTTCTGTCTAAAATGCCCCCCACCCACCCACCCACACACACCTGCTTCTTCACTGTTACTCTCAATAGCCTCCTGCCTTTACCCTATCTCCTTGTATACATTAGAAAAAAATTTCTTACTGGTCACCCTGCTGTTAGAATGTTGCTGTCCTTGGCTGTTGCATTAATCTGTTCCTTCTGTATTTCTGTTGTTTCAGGTGTTCAAAAAGTTAATCGCCTCTTTAACCCTGGTTTTCATTCTAAAATGTTTCAAATACCTCTTTATTGTTGAACATTGGTTTGCAAGCTCTTTGACTGTCCATTTCTTGTTTGCATTCTCAGTATCTTGTATAGTGCCTGGCTTATAGCAGTCACAGTGAATTTATACTGAATTGTATATCCATCTTTTTTCATGTATGGTTAAGCTCAGATTAGTAGGGCTGCATTCTGAGCTTCACTGCTCTTAGGAACACATTGTTCTGTGAATTCCTACATTTAATAGTAAGTACGGAACTGTCTTGTATTATTCAAATTTCTTTTCCTTTGTATGTGCATCGTGTCTTTATCCTGATCTGTTGTAGGACTTGTTTCTGAACTGAATTATTAAATTTAACTAGTATATGTGTCTTGGAATTTACAGCCTTGAGTTGTTTTTGGTTTTATTTTTCTTAAAGCAGTCTGTGAATTATTCAATTGGTACTTCATTTTCTATATTCATTAGTTCTGGGAAGTTTTCCTGCTTTATGGTATTAAAGTTTTTCATCCTGTCATGTTCATTTCAGAGCCCTATGATCCTTAGGTTGTCCCTGTGCACTCTGTCTTCAAGATTATATTTTGCTTACATGGTAAGCGTATTTTAATAGCTAATATTTATATAGCACTTACTATGTGCCAGGTAGTGTGCTAAGAACTATTTAATTACTATCTCATTAGATCCTCACAGGGACCCTGAACAAAAAGAAAAAAAAAAACAACAACTGACAATCACTGACCATGAGCTCATTCATCATCTCTCCCCTCACTTTTCATGCTACCAGCCCCAAGGTTGCAACAACAGACTCGAGCACACAGCACACAGGTTGGGACTGCAAATCCACCCCCACACCCTAGTGCCCATCCTTCTTTCCATGGAGACCCCAGCTCTAGGCTACAGAAGTTACCCTAGGCCCCAAGAGCCACCAGGGGTTGGGGGGTGGGGCACATCCCTTCAGGAACAAAAGCCTACTAGAGGCTCACACCCCCATAGCACTGGTGCTACAAAGCTTTGAACTGCATTGAGAGAGCCTAAGTTGCTTTATCTTTGACATATAATTTGTGTTTTGGAGAGGTATGAGAGGTTGGGAGCGATCAGAGAAAATATCTAGCCCTCCATCTTGTTGCTCATGTGACGATTATGCTCCTCCTTTCTTGCAGCAGAGTGATATTCCATTATATTAACGTGCCACAATTTGTTATTCACTCTCCAAATGATAGTCAACAACTTCGTTACCAGTTCTTTGCCAGCACAAAAAGTGGGGGTATAAATATTTTTATGTATTATGGCCCCTTTCTTTTAGTCGTTGATCTCTTTCTGGTACATGCCACCGGTGGAATTAATGAGGACGTTATTCCTAATTTTTCAGCCAGTCTAGTCAGTCAAAAAAAAAAGACATGGTCCCTGCCTTCAAAGAGCTCACGTTTTAATTTGGGAGGCAGCATGCAAATAACTATGTACATGCAAGATATATGAAGTGCAAATACAAAGAAGTCTTGTAAATAAGCAGGATGTACCCAGTAGGAAAAAAAGTAAGGGGGAATAAGAAGACTAATGACTTCTCCCAGTTTCACCTTCCTATTAAACTGTTTAAATCTTGATATAGTCAAGAAATTTTCAGGAAAAAAAATAAGAAATACTAAATAGGAAATGACTAACAGAAAAGCACTTCGTAAATAGAGTACTACCAAAAAATATAAAGTACTAATAACTGACAGCAGTTCACAAATTTAACCAAAACAAACAAAAGAACTCTGACATGTCACTGAATTAATAGTCTGGGATTGACTACAATCAAGAATCTTAAATCAGAAGAGAAATATGGGAATTTGATCAATGAAGGATGGCCTCTCTCCTGAGATGTTACAGTCAATGCTCAGATAATTTTATCACCAAGAAATAGAGAATGGATGGACAGGCTTCCACACATACAATGTAACAAATGGCCATTCATCTGCAGGACGGAAGAAAGGCTTTTGTGTGAGGGTCACAGAGTCAATCAAATGTTTTAGTGATTGAGTGTGTTGCTCTGCAGTGCCCAGATGCTTTGTGATTAAAAAGCATCTTTTGTCAAGCCTCAAAAGCAACGCTGTTAAGACTTCATTATTTTATATTCCCCCATCCAAAAATACTCTAGATTATACTGATGGGAATTCTAGAAAGCAAATATGAACCTGTTAGAAGTATAAAGGAGCTCAGAGATCATCAAATCTAATCTCAATTTACAGATTAAAAAAAAAGACCCAGAGAAGATACAAGCCTGGCCTAAGGTCAAACTGCTAGTAACTGATTAAGCCAGTATGAGAAACTAGGTCCACTAAACTTCACCCCAGGTCAAGGCTCCCTTGACTGGGTCATATTATTTCCTATCATAATAATGAATCCTTAACATCCCAAAACTGGGGTTTAGTGACCTAACACCAACACAAGCAGGTATAATGTGTCCTACAACTTAGCACTAAGGCCAAAGTTCTTCAGTGGAATAATGGAATTGAGAACAACTGTCAGCCAACTAATTAAAAAAGGGGTGAGCATTAAGAAGGTTGGTGTTCTCAGGCTACTGGGATCATTACTGGCTATCTACTTGGGAGAGCCTTTGATTTAAGCTGAAGCTAAGCCAAGAAAGAAGTGACTGCTGGGATGGTCTAACCTTTCTTACACAGCATAGTCTATTTTTTTCACCCTTCCTGCTCTCCTGTTGTCTGTTTCCAGACCAATCTCAGTCTCACCTGTGAAACTCTCCAGCTCTATATCTAATGCTGCTGTACATATACAATGCAATAGACACATTAAGATTGACTTTAGCTCTGTTGCTAAGAAACTACAAAGGAGAGAGAAGGTATTCTGGTCCTCCTCATTTATAAAATAAGCACTTTGCCTATGGGAGAACAAATGCAATTTCTCAAGCCCCCTTGTGTCTTGTTCTCCTTTTTAAACGAGCCCAGAAAGATGATAGAGAGCAGCTGAAAGCGTAAGCCATCTCCATTTTTTACATCCTCTCAAAAATGAGATGGAAAACAGAGTTCCAACAACCAACTGCTACAGTATTTATTAATCTTTCTAGCTGTAGGTCTTTTCCCCCTTGGCAACAATGAAGAATGTACCATAAAATTACTCTCTAATTTAAAAAAATTCTTTGGAACACCTAAGAATGATTTAGTTCATACTGGTGTTCTATTTGGGTTTAGCTTCCTGGCATCCTCACAGAAATAACCCTCTGAAGAATGGCAGCCAGCCAATTAAAATATTTTTAATAATCTTCACTTTGGACTTAAGAGTACAGAAAATACTTAATGCTAATAAATATTTAGTACAACGCAGTAGGGATGATGAATCAAAAAACATATGTTGGTTAAAGCAAATAAGAAAAATCATGAAATTGTTTTAAAATAAAAAAAGAACAAACAACTTATTTGGCAGCAGTAGAAACTAGACTGAGAAAGCAATAAAGTCACATCTGTTGCAGCCAAGGTCACAGACTGGATATAGAGATTTCTCCTGAAGGCAGCTTTTCTTGAATATGAAAAGCTGAAATAAATTTTTTTGAAATATCTTTGTCTTCCTATTGCTTGCCCTGTTTCATTTCCTAAAGATTTATAAAAATTCATTTTTCTTTACAGCTGATAAGCAGTGGATTCCTTCTGCAAACTAATGGACAAAACTGACTTTTCCATACCAACTTTTTTTTGCACATAATTGATTTTAATTCATTGTCTTATTTGCAAAAGGACTTGATAATAAACTTTTCTGTGAGGCCTTTAAACAAGAGTTTGAGATCAAAGGCTGATGGTAACTAATCAAAGCACTGAAAACAGTAAAACATATATTATGATCATCTCACCTAAGTTCAAATTTTAGAAAATTTTAATATTCTGATTTCAACCATGGAATCTGTTAAGAATGTATGACACGTACCTACAGTAATCAGCTTCTGGTGTACATAAAACTGTTGTACCAGAAGTGAGCGAGACACACCACAGAGTGTAAGTTTTAAGTGGAAAATTTATTAGCCAGCGGCCATTGGGGTACGGCACCACAAATCAATGGCAATGTGTTGGGGTGATGGCTTGGCTTATATAGGATATGGGGGTACAGAGTGGGGGGGGGGGGGAACAGGAACAAAGGTCCTGGCTGATCAAAAGATTCAGTCAGGTTATTGTACTAGTGGGATAATCTCATTTACATTCCTTGGTGGAGTCACGGAGCCCCAGGGGGTTTGCTAAATGCCAAAGATATCTGAGTCCATTCTTTCTGGGGGTGCTTGTCGGTAGCTAGGGGTTTCTCAGGGGTTCCAAATTTTCCTTGTATTACAAAACAACCTATTTTAAAATATCTATCTCGGTCATGCTTCAATTATGTTGTGTGTATATGGCAATTTGTGCCTACCTCCTTTCCTGATTTTCATATTTAACTATCAGACTACAGGAAAACGTATGACACTTCCCTTAGAAGGAGGTGGGAGTGTAACAGGGAAGAAAATAAGTCTACTTTTCTCTCCATTCTCACAAAAATCTGCCTGTCTACAATAAGAAGGATGCTATCACGATAACAGGTAGTTATTAGGTGCGTTTTTTAATTTTCTCCCACGTCAACACTGATTAAAATGTTGCTTGGAAATTGAGAGTATGATCAGTAGTATGATTCAAATATGAGGTCTGGGAATTATGTTTTTTATAATTAGTCCCATTAGAATGAAACTGCTGTTAACTTCACTTGTGATATGAAATTTAAAGCTAGACACTACCTTATCTTCCAATATTAAAAACCCATTTCATGATTCAAATGGAGACTAGTACTATAAACCTCACTGAGAAAGAACTCTTCTTTGGTCTCCCCACGCCCGCTTTTTTTCCATAGCTTTCAAAAGAGGAACAACCCCTGCTGTTACCAGAAATATACTTCGATTTTGCTATGAATTCTATTTTCTACAGCTGCCACACAAATAGTAAATAAAATTCATGGTATTTTTGCCCCAGTAAGCAGCTCTGTCTTCCAGCACATCGCAGACACCTGGCTTCAAAAGAATGAACAATGAAAACAATGTTTTCCTGAGCAGATATTCCAAAAAGGGCTTAACAAAGGCATTTGGAGATGATGCTAGAGAAAGAAACCATGCTAATAACTGAGTGCATTTTGCGTAAGTAATCCCTTGACCAGAAACAAGGGTTCATTAGATTACATATTATTATATATTACATAAATATTAAGAAAATTAGCTTGCTATGTCATTTTTGGAAGGGTTTTCATTTATATTTATGAGAAATTGAACTTCGAACTGAAGCCTGGATTTAGATGTTTTAAAATTTATTAACTTGCAAGGCCACGCACATGGCCAATTAATGTTTATCATCACCAAGGATGAACAAGTTTGGGATACAAATATAAAAGGTTATTTGAACCTAGGCTGTTTACCTCAAATTCATCACATTACAAGTAGTATAAAATATTTAAAGAGTGGAATATTTCTTGAGAATAGCCACAAATATTCATAATGAAATGACAACATCCTGTACTCAAAGTGAGCAAAAAAAAAAATCTCATTTTTGATTTAGTCCTTTGCTTCTTTTGCAAAAGTTAAATTCAACAGCAAATCAATTTCAAATATCAAAATGGGCTTGGGTAAATGGAAAGCAAAACAGAAAACTGCAATTCAGTTAAAAATTAAGTGGCAAGAACCTGAAACATAGGCCAAACTGCCAGACTTTGCAAGAAAAACATAGGCCTTGAATTTTAAAGAGAATTCAATTAGCATCACCAATGTTTTCCATAATCAACAGCTGAATAATAATTAAAGAGGCCAACCTCACACAACAGGAGAGGAATCCCAGGGCAGCAGTGAGCAGCCCAGCCAGGAAGGCTGCCTTCAGCCTACATGCATAAACAAACAGAATGAATAACTACCCAAGTGTGGATGGGTGACTTAATCTGTTTCGATTAGCTGCAGCTCAGCCTGGGCTGTCTGTGTTATTTAAATGTGCTCATCATACATAATTAAAAACTTAATAAACTAAGGACTTAAAAAAAAACTTCTGATCTAAATTATTCCCTCTTCTTCATACCTAAGTCATATTAAGATGGGTGAATGAAAACATAGCACTTTAATTACAAACAAATAAATAAATGCAAGTATATATTGGTTAAAGACATGGGCTTGCTATACACAGCTTCTATAATCTGATCTAGTTTCTATTAATCTGATGGGTGGGGGGAGAAAATGGAAAGCTAATTTTCAAGTAGCTATAGATAACTTTTATTCATAAGAACAGTCAGGCATCACCCTCTGTTTGATGGAAACCTATGCAAACTTGACTAAGATTCAGCAAAGCTTATAAAATCTCAGTCTCAGGGCAACTTTAATAGTAAGAAGTTTTACACATATACATATATACTATGTTAAGGAAACTAACTACTAAACAACTTAAGAATTACCTACTATCCAATGAATGTACTTAGAGGGGAAAAAAGGGAAGGAAGAAGAGAGTTAAGTTTGGAGCAAACCTGATGTTTTTGCCACCAACTTAGGTTTAACAAACACGTCCGTCTAACACCTATTTTATAGAACTGCAATGCACATCCATGAAGAGTGTATTATAGGATCTATTCTTGCTTACAATCAACTCCTTTCAACTCTCTCCATTCTCAAATCCCACTAAGGAGAAAACTTAGTAAATGAAACAACAAAGATAATCTGTTATATGCCAGACCATGTGCTAAGTACTGTAAAATATAGAAGTCACAGGCAAGTCATAGTCCCTAACCTAAAAAGTTTACAATCTTACTGAGAAGACAGGACAAATACATATTAAGGAACTAGAGCAAACAGCAGAATTCAATACAACAATGAAAAAATACCATGACTTATTTTGGAACTGTCGAATGGACAGCAAAGACATTGCTATGGGAACAAAGGAAGTAGAGACCATATGGTCATCTGAGTTGGCCTGAGAACGATTTATGAAGAAGGGTATGTGTTGGCTCTTAAAGGGGTACATAGGGTGGGAGAAAAGGCAGGATAAAATCTAAGAGGAGGAGGAAGAACAGCAAGGGACCTCTGAACATTATGTCAGTAGAGGCCAATCTATCAGAATCGTATAAGACAGTCTGGTTCCTCCTTAACTCTACTGTTGTAGAGATTTATGTACTCATGTACAACACCCATAATGTCACAAGTATGCAAGAGACTAGGAGACAAAGAAAGGAAGGCAGGTACTAATTTCTCCATGAAATTAATTATAACTAAGACCCACTTCTTCTCTGATTCCTGTGGCTCACATAAATAAAGAAGATTTCTTTCTCATTTATGGTCTTGTATGCCAGCCTATCCATCACATATACTTACTGTCACTCACACTCAATTCATTCTCTCTCTCTCTCTCTCTCTCTCTCTCACACACACACACACACACACACACACACCTGAGAATAGTCTGATCTCTGGCTCATTAATGGTTAGATGACTGCCAAAATATTTTTCAAAAGTTGGCTGGAATAGAACAAGAGGCAATGTGATAAAATAAGACCAAAATGACAATGATTTATGTAGTTAATGATGATCATTCCATACTCATGGTGTTCATTTTTTGGAATAATGTTTTATTTTTCAATTAACCTTGTGAGTATGTGTTTTGAAGGCTCTACTTTTCATCATTTAATTTTTACTGCAATGGTAGTGCAGTCAACATATTGCCACCACAGAGGCAGGAGCTGAGTGGTATATACACCAGATGTTCTAGAGCGAAAAGGGGTTTTATGTATCTGAGGGTAAGGAATTTAGGGAAGAGGGTAAAGCTGGAAGGCAACATCAAGGGAGAAGTGAAGGGGATGAGGTAAGAGGCATTTCCAAATGTACAAATAGGCCAAATAAGGAGCTAGCGTGTCTTTTATGTCTCAAGGCAGGATGAGTGAAAGAAGATTCCCTTGAGTAATAACCCTGGAGATCTCTACAAGGATTTCTATATTCAGAACTCTTGACTCCTACTTTCCTGTTAAAAGTCAAAGATTCTCTTTTATTTCACTATATTTTCTTCAGGTACCCCCTCTTTCAAAAAGAATAACCTGGTTTAACCTAAACGGATCTACCAAAACTCTTACCTACTTCGATTAAAAATATGAAGGATGATGACTCACATATCTATGTCAACGACGGCAAAAAGGAGCTTCAATGTTTTTACCCTAAATTGTGGCATGTGATTTTTAGATGACAAAAAGAGAAAGTTTTCATATTTTAATTAATCAAGGGTTTGGGGTGGGCTATTTAAAAAAAAAAACCTACTCATTTCATCACAAGTCTCACAAACTAGAAATTCATACTGAATTGGCTACCCAAATTTAAAAGACTTCCAAAGCCAAAGGCACATTGCTTTTTTCAAATGTGCTCAATCACTACACTAATTAATATATGTTCACTTCTGGGACTGGTAAAATACACAATGAAATGTTGAATTGTTGTGTTTCTCAGCGTGCTCTAGAAGATGGGTGCTTGAGCCAGGCTAGAGAGGACAAGGACCAATAGGTGAGGTCTCTATGTCAAGAACTGCAAAAACACAATACATCCACAACTCTTTAACAGTTAACACCCTAACATC
This sequence comes from Trichosurus vulpecula, assembly GCF_011100635.1. NCBI lineage: Eukaryota > Metazoa > Chordata > Mammalia > Diprotodontia > Phalangeridae > Trichosurus > Trichosurus vulpecula. The sequence continues at coordinate 21,125,868 of NC_050574.1, read as the reverse complement.
ACAATAGCTCAGGCCTACACAACTTGCAGCCTGCAACTGCACACAAAAGAATTTTCCATACCCCATGAAAAACGTAGAGGAAAAACATCCTTTGTACGTAGAGGAAATCCTTTGGTGTCCTGCAAGTGGGTAAGTGGCTACAAATTGTGCAGGCCTGCAAAAGCTGATTTTACTTTTCTCATCTCTACCTGTGTGCCCATATGTCCATGTCTGCCTGTATATCTCTGTGTACCCCAGAAGGAAGCACATGCTTAAGGGAGAAGACGACCACTTACAGAGGGAGCTATCAATCCCCTGGAGCAGGGGTAGGGAACCTGCAGCCTCAATGCCACATGTGGCCCTCTAGGTCCTCAAGTGAGGCCCTTTGACTGAATCCAAACTTCACAGAAGTTGGAGCTTCTGGTGAGTCTTCACATCAGGCACTGAACCAGAGATGCATGCTGTATGCTTTGGAGTCCAACAATTCTCCTTGTATAGGTGAGAGGCTTCCAGGCATTTTTTCACACCAAGTCAAGTCAGCCAGCCCTGGCTGGTCAGGAGCACGGACTTCACTCACCCCTTTTTGCCCTGGGACAGGCTGGCTGCATTCTGATAAACTGGAGCCCAACATCCCTGCCCCATTGCTAAGGTCCATGTCATTACTTACCACCTCATCTTCAGTCCAGCACTTCTCAATCAGTTTGGGCACAGGCTTCTTCACCAGGCGCTGGAGGGCTTTTCCAGCATCATAGTTGCTTTCGTGTAGCTAAAAAAAAATAAAAGTTTCAGTCAGCAAATTATATATAAACTATAAGCAAATCAACAGGAGAATGCTGCCTGCATTTGCTATATCAAATAGAATAAATTAATGGACAAACAGTGGAGGTTAATCTTTATAAATTTCACATTTCAATTTTTTTTTTGTTTTTTTTTTTATTTTTTTATTTTTATTTTTTCACATTTCAATTTGCCCTCACTACTTTTATCTGCATAAACTGTACTTTTCCTCAGAGAAGCAGAAGGGTAAAGGAAAAATAGTTAAAAACAGGGGACTTATATTCTTCTCACACTCCAAAGTAGCCTAAAGCCAAAATAAAATGCACAATTTTATAAGATACTAGTTTTACAGATAAAAGGACTTTTAGAAAAATTTGCCACTTTAGTTACAGATGAGGAAACTGAGGCCCAGCAAAGGAGATGTGACCTTCCCAAGGCCACACAGGTGGCAGAGCCAATAACACAGCCAGGATGAGAACCCAAGCATTTTAATGTAAAATACGACATGTACCCCCATCCATTATATTGTGGTCTCTTTTAAATCAGACGGTCAAATGCATTTTCTCCTTCAAGGCCTCATTCTGTCATGGAGCCTATGCCAAGGTGGTAGAAGATGTGGCTATATTTAGCCAAGCTGGAAAAATTTCAAATATGGAGATAGCAAAAGACAAGATGTTTGCTGTTTTGACTACCCAGAATGCTTTATGAAGCTCAAGTTGAGGGTGTTCAGGCATATATTTTTACAGCAACATCAAGTTCTTCCAAACTTCCCTATTATCAGAATACTACCTTCTTCCCGGTTAACAGGGTCCTCAACTTAGGGTCATCTTTGACTGTTCATTTTCTCTACATGTGTCAAAATCACCACCCAATCTTGCTGTTTCTACCTCTTCTCTCCACTTCTCTCTGCCCTTCTATCAACACTCCTCACTATCTAATCTTCAATGCATTGGCTCCTTCCTTGCTACCTACAAATATGGTCATGTTTTCCTCAGTGTTTAAAAAACAGAACAAAAAAACCTTCTATTACATAACCAGCTAGCAATCGTCTTCTATCTCTCAGTTCCCTTTTTTAAGTGTTTAGACTTTGCTTCCTACCTTTCTTCCCTTTTCATTGATTTAAACACTTCACAATCTAGCTTCTTGACCTCATCCTTGAACTGAAGCTGCTCTCTCCAAAGTCACCACTGATTTCTTAATTGCCAAATATAATGGTCTTTTCTCAATCTTAATCCATCTTGACCTTTCTGCAGCTTTTGACACAGCTGTTTGGTGTTCTGGTACTTCTAAACACTCTCTTCAGATTTTGGTGGCAGTGCCTTCTGTTTCTTCTTCTACCTATCTAAACACCAAGCCTCCTTTGCTACATCTTCCTCCAGTTCATACTATAGTTATCCTCCAAGGCTCCATCCTGGGCCTATTTCTCTTCTTCCTCTACTATCTTGCTTCATCTCATCAACTTCCATGGGTTCAATGATCATCTATAGGCAAAAAACTACCACATGTACATATCCAGTATGAAACCCCCATCCTGATCCTAGTCATGTATCACCAACTGCCTTTTGGACATCTTGAGCTAGATTATGGAATATAAAACTCAGTATGTTCAAAACAAACTTGTTGTTACCTTTTCCCTCTGAAACTCCTCTTTCCAGCTTCCCTATTATTGTTAAAGGCAGCACCAACATCCCCATCAGCCAGACTCATCCCCTAGGTTTCATCGTCAAAAACTCTCAAGTTTATTCCATACATCCAATCTACTGTCAATTTTTGTTCTTCATATATGTCCCTTTCTCTCCACTCACAACACGGATGCAGGCCCTCATCATCTCGTATAGCCTGTAGGTTGAAATCCTTGCCTCAAGTCCCCCCTCCCCAACCCATCCTTTACTCAGGGGCCCAAGTGATTTCCCAAAGTACAAGTCTGTCCTTGTCACAGCCCTATGTCTTCTACACACTCTCTCTCTCTCTCTCTCTCTCTCTCTCTCTCTCTCTCTCTCTCTCTCTCTCTCTCTCTCTCTCTCCCCTTCTGCCTCATGGCTCCCTATTATATGTAGGGTTAAATATGAAAATCCCTATTGGG